>NC_066581.1:358234083-358546245 GCF_024323335.1 Lathyrus oleraceus | reverse complement strand
CAGGAAGCAAGTCTAAGCAAACACTAACTTGCACAGGAAGCAAGTCAAACAATCCTAACTTGCACAGGAAGCAAGTCAAACAATCCTAACTTGCACAGGAAGCAAGTCAAACAATCCTAACTTGCACAGGAAGCAAGTCAAACAATCCTAACTTGCACAGGAAGCAAGTCAAACAATCCTAACTTGCACAGGAAGCAAGTCAAACAATCCTAACTTGCACAGGAAGCAAGTCAAACAATCCTAACTTGCACAGGAAGCAAGTCAAACAATCCTACAAGCACAGATAGCACAGGTAGCACACACTATATGCACACAAGTGGCTCAAACAAGGGTTAGGTTTTAGTCGAGGGGTCATATCAACCTCAATAAACAAACCTCTGGAACTGGGTAATGTTAGCTCTTAACCTTGCCATTGAGGGGCTAAGGTGAAGCTGATGAAGGGTGAGTGAAGATAAGACTTCACAGCTCTTATCCCTGGCCTGGGAGAGCTCAAGACAAGAATGTGTGGGTTCAGAAAGGGGGAACCCTTCTACACATTTATAACTGACTCAACTGTACAATTGTACAAGATCTTGGGTTTGTATCTGCAATGCATCAACACAGTGGTGTGAGCAAAGCAGATGACACACTGAATAGCAGGGGATAGGTTGCATATCCCTTGGGTTCTGCCAATTGCCTCTTCACTTAGGAGGTCTTTGACTCTATGCAAGGACAAAATTAAACATCCACAAACATTGCCTCTTAAGGAGGACTTCAGACAGTTGCCTGGCCAAGTAACAGGCCAGGTCTTCCAGACTACATGAAGATTAGAAGCATACCTCAATGCAAATTGCTTATACAAGCAAAGCAAAGCAAGTTCAAAGAACTAAGCAACTAAAGGTACCTGAAATGGTCAAACAGATCAGTATACAAGTCAAAGTTAAATCAAAATGAAACAGACATCAACCAATCAACACAAGCAAGTGAATGTGCAAGGCATAAGGCTCAAGGCATGTGAGCCAAGCCACCTACAAAACAAACAAGTTAGACAATGATATTTAAGCAAGCTCAACCAAAAAGGATTGGTCTCATTGGTCATTTGTTGGTTAACCTGAAAACATGAGCTCAAAAGTGAGTAACAGGACCACTAGGACAAGCCTAGGGTCAAAAGAGAATGAAAAAGTCAAAACAGCAAAGGGCAAGCATCCAAAATCATGTTCAAACATTCAAGAAACAAAACCAATTGGGTTCACATCCATACCAATCATCATCATCATTTCATGAACAAATTAGGTCAAGACATGGCATATAGAAGCTCATAGAAGTCAACAGCAAGACTTAGCTCAAAAGCAATCTTAAACATCTCCAAAAATCATCAAATAAATCATGATCGATCATAACCCACAGCATGGTAAGCATGTCAAATTTCAGCTCATTTGGACAAGTAGAAGATAGTCAATGAAAATCAGAAAGGCAAGGCAAGCTTAAACATGCTCAAAGAAGTCAACCAAACATGAATCAACTTGAAAAATTCATAAATTAGAGATGGTGTATGATAAATGAATGGGACTAAAACCATGTCAAAGATTAGGATGTCTAGTTATCTCATATAAAATTTCATGTCCATCCAATAAAGTATGAGAATTTCACAAATGAAATGGGAACATGTGTCACAAAAAGTCAACATTTGACTAAGCAGGGGAGAAAATCTCAAACAATTATGAAATGCCACCAATAAATCCAAGAAAATTCAACATGTAAACTAGACATACAAGAGTAGGTTCATGCAAAAAATCAGATCAATTGGAGGTCAGGAAGCATGGTATCAAAAATCATGAAGTTGGACATCAATGGTGTGACACAAATTGTCACACCCTAATTCAAAAATTCATAACTCACAATCCAGATAAGATAAATTCACAAACTCTACACCAAGATCACCATGAGTGTGTCTAGTTTAGGCACAAAAAATTTGGGAGCCATTGGATAAAGTATCACCATTTCACAAAGGTTTTGGCAAAGTGTACAAAATTTGCATACATGAACAAAACCCTAATTCCATTTAAAATTCGACCATCCAAAAAATCAATAAAAATCATGATAAAAAATTAGAGATTCAGATGAACACAATGCAAAAATTCCCATGAAATTTGGATTTGAAATGAAGATGTTATGATTTTTGTGAGTTGGGTGCATAAAATGGAATAAAAATTGAGATGAAATTATTTAAATGGGTTAAAAAAGAGGAACCGGTGGCATAACGGTAATTAAATGAAGAAACTGGGGGCCAAAACAAGTCCAAGCCACTTGCTGATGTGGCGACCACTTAAGTGGTCTTGTCCCGCGTGGCCTGGTCAACGGACGCAGGGCCAATGGAATGGCCACTGGGCGTCCACGTAAGCCCAACAGTGACCGAGCCCTAGCAGGCGCCGGCCGGTGCGGCTGAAACAACCGTCTCCTTCGTGGAGACGGCGGAGCAACAGTGCTCCTCTTCCAAAATTTCCAGAATTCTAAAATAAATATACCAATCGAAAGGTTATCGATCATAGGTTCCAAATCCAAGGTCCAAACGCTCTAATTCATCACCAATTTCTCAAATCGAAGGGAAGAACAAATGGTACCAAAACTTCAAACGTCCCTAACTTCGCCTACGGTGCACTATTTCAATCGAATTTTATATCAATGGAATCAGGGTGAAACGAACTTCATGATTGTATGCTTAAAAACCAGAACTGAGCCACGCGAATTCTAACCTTTTTCTGAAGCTTTGGCTATGGCAGTGATGAGTTTGTGGTCTTTTGGCCTTGAAAGGTAAAAACAGAATTTCTTTAGTACCCCAGGAGACGCATGGACGAAGGAATGGAGTTCAATGATGCTTGGTTCTTCTCAAAATCCCAACTGTCATGGAAATGCTCAATGTGAAAGTTTAAAGAACACAGCTCGAAAATGGTGGTTTGCTAGCTTCAATTCACCTCCAGAAAGTTTATGTATATTGGAACAAAAGAAATCAAGGCAAGTTCTATGAGGATTTTTAGCAAAAATTCAAATGGAGCCAAATGAGAGATTTTTTAAGAGAATGTCATTTCCTCCTGTTTTTGTGTAGTGTGCTAGGGGCTTGCAATATGACAGAAAATGATCATAATCCCTGCTGTTTGATGTTGCTTCTTGTTTTGAATCAAAGGCCATGAAAATGTGGAGTATAGTTGGTAAAAATTGTACTTTCTTTCCAAACTTCAAGCAAGCTAGGAATGGCCTTTTCTTCTGTTGGTTTTAGGCTGCAAATGAGGTTCCAATTGACAGAAAAATGATGTTAGAAATCTGCTATGAGAGGTACCAAGCATGGTCCAATGAGATGGTGAGATGGATTTGGTGAAACTTGTACTTTTGGCCACATTTCAAGCAACTTGGCATGGCTTACATGTACTGCATAATTTTGACCTTGTAACATGACCAAAATCTGATTTCTAAACATATTTGAATGGCCAAATGGTAAAAAAATGATTATATCAAAAAGTCAACCCTTGGTCAAACTTGAATTTAAATGGGACAAGTCAAAAAATGCCATTTTGATTGGTGAAGTTTTGGCTCATGAAATTTATATTTTTGGAAAGAGGGGATCAAATGTGACTTGTAGGAAAAAACCCCACCAAAATTGGCCAAATGGTTTGAGAGATATGGCCTTTTGAAGTTCCAAAATTTCTGAAATCGATTCGATCATAACTTGCCAACCATACATGGGAATTGAGAGTTCTTGGACTTTTTGGAAATGGGAGAACAAGATCTTCAACTTTCATGTTGGGCAAAAATTCATTTGAAGCTTGTATCATGATGTAAGTTTGAGGATCAAGACTTTCCATTTTTGGTAAGTTTCAGTTACAGGTCCAGTTTCCATTTTGGGAAATTTCTGATTTGGCTTCAAATTCTTCCATGATGGTGTTTGACATGATATATGAGGACTATTTGGACACGAATAAGATCTCTCAAACCATTTTCCATCAACAAATCACTGATTAAATGAACAGTTGACCAACAGTTGACTTTTCTAGGGTTTTGGATGACTGAACCTCTTCTGGTGAATTCCAAACCCTAATTCCTTGAGAACTTGACTTCAAATGATGTCCCAAGACATATGAACTCTTGATTAATGAGCATGGTGCCCAAATTCCACAAGAATGGCCACCATCCACTGCTTTGACTGACTGTTGACTGTCTAGGGTTCTTTGCCTGACTGTGCATGAATTGATGACTTCTGAACATCCAATCCTTGACCAAAACACTTCAAATGGATCCCCAAGTCATGTGAACATGTTGGACCAACCCTAGGTCCCTGGCTCAATGAAAATTGTGCTTGCTTGCTTGACTGACTGATCTCCTGACCAGTTTGACCTAATTTCTTGACTTGCTTGCACTTGAGGCAAAAGAGGCAATGCAATGCTATGCAATGGACCATGATATGCTATGACCTAGTATGAAAATGTATGTACAATGATGGGTGCAAATTTGAGGTGCTACAGCTGCCCCTATTCAATCAGCTGGGAACCCGAATGGATGAGAGCAACGGCTGTCAGACTTTCAGGGTAAACAGGGATTGAATACCAAGAACCGTAGAATTTGCACAATACAGGGATCCACCAATGGAAACGTCCACTGGGATTTGATTTTTATTACTGGGTATATATTTTGGTTTTTATTTTCAAAGGGTATGGCCACATCCAGACATCACAATGATGACGAATGGGAATAGAAATCACAACTAGATGCCAACGGACAACTAGGACAAACTCAACGTTTACCAAGACCAACGGAGAGGTAACCAGACATTAATGAATGACTGGAAAGGTGCAACCATACGTCAACGGACGAAACGGGAAAAACTCAACGTTTATCGAGACCAACGGAGAGGTGAATCCACATGGGGACAGGTACAACTAGACGTCATAGGACGAAATAGGAAAAACTCGACGTTTATCGACACCAACGGAGAGGAGGAAACTCTACTGGGGAGAGTGAACACAACCAAATCATCAACGGATGATTGGGAAAAACTCGACGTTTATCGACACCAACGGAGAGGAGGAATACTTCTTCGATTTGAAAATCGGAAATTGGCCTGAACGCCACTTCGGTCTGAATACCGGAAAAATGGCCTGAATGCCATGAGTACATCGACCTGATCGTCGGAACCTCCTTCGGTCTGAATACCGGAAAGACATAAGTACATCGACCTGATCGTCGGAACCTCCTTCGGTCTGAATACCGGAAAGACATAAGTACATCAACCTGATCATCGGAAACTTCTTCGGTCTGAATACCGGAAAATTGGCCTGAGTGCCATGAGTACATCGACCTGATCGTCGGAAACTCCTTCGGTCTGAATACCGGAAAAAACATAAGTACATCGACCTGATCGTCGGAAACTTCTTCGGTCTGAATACCGGAAAATTGGCCTGAGTGCCATGAGTACATCGACCTGATCGTCGGAAACTCCTTCGGTCTGAATACCGGAAAAAACATAAGTACATCGACCTGATCGTCGGAAACTTCTTCGGTCTGAATACCGGAAAATTGGCCTGAGTGCCATGAGTGCATCGACCTGATCGTCGGAAACTCCTTCGGTCTGAATACCGGAAAAAACATAAGTACATCGACCTGATCGTCGGAAACTTCTTCGGTCTGAATACCGGAAAATCATAAGTACATCGACCTGATCGTCGGAAACTTCTTCGGTCTGAATACCGGAAAAAACATAAGACATATTATCTATAGCCGTCAAAACGTAGATAATACACTCGCATGGAAGATTATCCATAACCGGGTTGTAGGTTGTTAAATGAATAATCGACCGAAAAGAAAGGCATCTGGGTACCAGACTAGGTATGCAAAAGATGACCAATCAAAAGGGGATAAAGCTGCTTACTTGGAGCAAGTATCCAAAAAGAAGGGGAAGACCCAATGGGGACAATACTGCTTGATCAAGGCAAGTATCCAGAGGGGAAAGAATATCAATATCACAAACCGGATACTGATAACTGCAAACAGGGGATTACATCTACCGGTTAGTAGGCAGAAAACCACGGAAAAATAACCAGTCATGCATAGGATGAACACACAGGGTTAACTCCACCAAGGGGATGAAAGTGGGATTTTACAACTACCAGCTAGTAGGTAGAAAACCACAAAGATAGGGCTTACAACTGTCGGGTTGTAGGTAGAGGCCAACAAATTCCGCTGAGGATGAAATGAATGAGTGCCGGTTAGTGAGCGACTATTCATTTATGCCCCAGGGCAGCACAAGAGATAGTCAACAAGAAGCCAATTTAGGATCGATCCAAAAAGGCAGACTGAATCAAGACTCATCCTAATGAGGAAAGAACTCAATAGGGAAAACTCATCCCATTAGGGAGGGAATGGAAGCAACCGTCATCCACGAGGATGTATCTCAGTGGGGAAATGGCAGGAAAAGATTGACACTTTCTGCTTAAGGGGTAGACTCTACATGGAGAGATCAGACACACCCATATCTGCTTAAGGAAAAAGACCCAAGCTGGCAAGACGCTAACAATTGGGGAGTAACACTGCTGGGGATACCCACTCGACTGAGGAATCACTTGTTGGGAAAACACCAACCTCTCAACCATGCTGATGAACCCAATCCTGAAGCCGATCCAATGGCACGATGCAAAATTCTTTCCAACAACCCAAACTCGGCTGGTCACCATGGCCTAGGGCTAATGGATATGCTTGCTATGTTGATGCATGGTCCGCCTCTGCCGGGGATACGGTCTGGTGAGGTTTCGAACATATGAATGCATATGTTTGATTTTTCTATGGCGTAATGCTCCATTTATGAATAGGAATGCTACACGATTTTTTTTTTGAGGATGCAATGATTACTACATGCGAAATGCAAATGAACCCTGGCTAGGGAGCCGAAATGATCAGATACTCTGACTCTGTGGGGAGACTCCTCTTGGGGAAATATTCTGCGGGGAACTCTGCTTGGGGAATAGTAAAGCGACTTCACTGGGAGGAAGACTCAACCAATCTTCAGATAGGATAAACCCTGCTTTGGAGAATGTCTGTTACTCCGTTGGGGATAACCCACGCGATCCATAGATAGACTCAACTCAGCTGAGGATGCAGATTTCAGTCTACTACAAAAACCCGTCCAATCCACTGGTAGGATGAACTCTGCTGGAGAGATAAATGCTACTCCACTAGGGACGACCCAACCAATCCATATGTAGGAGAATCACTGCTGGAGATGTATTTCATGAGACCCGCTCCACTCGGGGAACTTGCTGAGGAAAAACCACACCATTCTGCTGAGGAGAACGATCTTAGTGGAGAGAACAACCATAGTGGTGAGGGTAACAACTCTGTTGAGGATGATAACACGTCATATCATACTGGAGATGAATTCCCCCAAACCTGCTTAGGATAGGCACTCACGGCCATACTGGAGATGACAGCATCACAAACCCAATTATTGGGGAACACACAAACAGTCTACTGATAGACTCCACTGGGGTGCTCCCGGGGAAAATAAATGCCAGGCGCTCAGCGGGGATTCTCAACTGGGGAAATCTGCAAGCACAGGCCTGCTGGGGAGAAGCAATCCTCAAATCTGCTGGGGAAAGAAGGTACGGTCTACAGGCATCTCTGCAGGGGAAATAACTCTGATAGCTTCAATACTGGCTTGGGCTGGGGACGTGATAACCTTCAGGCTTGCTGAGGATACAACGATCTCGAATCTGCCAGGGATATCACACTCTCAATCCTCTGGGGAGATACAGCTTGTTTGACAGGGATGTCGGTCGACTCGTCGAACACTAGTATCCATCATCCACCCATAGTGTTGACTTTCCACTTTTAAGAACTCCCAGACGCTTCTGGACTTTTCTGCTCCATCATCTTGTATTCCCAACTCGTCCGTACTTCACGGAGATCGAACTCCTGGGATTCATATATACTTTCCAATCATCAGACTTTGAAGAGTCTTCTTGATTAACTTTCCAGGATCGTTGTCGTAATCCTTCACCGTCTTTTCACGGTTCATCTATCCCTTGCCCCTGATCGGGCTCTGAGGGGATCTCTTGTCAAAAAGGTTCAAATTAACACTGGTAAGTGAACGAAGATGTCTAACAGCACTTGCACCAGAGATCGTCAGATAAAAACGTGCCCCAGGTATGCCCCAGGTGTTCTGATATTTCAACACTTAGGTCACTCAGACTTCCAAGTAAGATTTCCAGATTTCAATCTCACAAGCATGCATCAGAAGGGACCTCTATGTTTCAAAAATGCAAATATTCTTATCAAAGTGAATAGATGTTTTCGTAATCAAGACAGTAATGACACAAAAACAAAATTTATTTGACCGAACACACGCTTTATTTGACTGGAATAAAAGATGGCTCACAATTGAGCAACATACAGGAAGCAAACCCTGGAAAGAGGTGATTGCACATAAAAGAAAAAAAAATCTATCCTAATGGCAACGTGAGACTGTGATCTCATCGGGTTCCCACTCAGTTACACCTCATATGTCTTCAGGACTTTCCGCACCTTCTGTCTTCTGAACAAGACGCTTCCGATCGGTCTCTGTCGGAGATTATCCAAGTCATCATGAGCACAAATGATCATGCTAGACGCAGTTGTTCGTTTCATTCCCTCTTTTGCCTGGACCGCCCTTTCGGGTTTCAGTCCACCGGGATACCCTTTTTTTGCCCAAGTCGCCCTTGCGGGTTTTCAACTTGCCGGGTGTACAGTTCTTTTCTTTTATCTTTATCCCTAACTTTTGCCCGAACCTTTCTCTTTTTCTTGGTTCGCCGGGATGCCCATTTTTTGCCTGGACTCTTTATTCTTTTTTTTTTGTCCAGCGGGTTTCTTTCACGAAGTATTTTCTAACTGCGTCCGCCCTCACAGTGGATGGAAAATCGTCGTCATCCGTGGTCATTAACAACAAGGTTCTGTCAGATGGGACCCTTTTGACCACGAACGGACATTCATAACTGTTTGTCCATTTGCCCCACAATCGTCTTGAGAAGGAAGGATCCTTTTCAACCAATTCTTCCACGTGGTACGCCCGAGGTCACACTTCTCAGTCAACAATACGCTTCATTCACTGGGTGCGACTGCCCCCTAACAAGTAACTGTCAACCCTCTTCCTCAGTTGGGCCAAACGTACCATACCGAGTCCTTATCCATTTGGCCTTCTCTGATTTCTCATACATCTGTGAGGAAAACACTGCCCCTAGGTAGACGCACATCCCTAGGTTCAATATCCAGGATACAGACTTTATGTTCAGCCACCATTGTTGGTGCAACCAACTGTGATCCGGGAAGCACCACCTTATTCACCTCGGCTCTTTCCCCCTCAGACATCGGAATCCGTTCGGATTCGGGGTCAGACCCCTCCTCCGGGATCAGTCACTCTCAATCTTTCGATTTGAGTACCTCGAGATGTCCTCATCAGGGACTTCAAACTTCCTTGGTTGATAACCTTTCCATGGGTTGCTACTAGCTTATCAAACACATATCTGATCAGATCCATTTCGGACATCCACAAAGTGGTATGAATCAACATACACTGTCTCAGCCGGCGAGCAGCCTATGCCAAAGTACATCAAGTTTTTTCGAACAGTGAGTGTATTGTTTCACAGTCGATAAACTTTTTGCTTAGGTAAATTGCATACTCTTTTCGACCAAACTAGTCATGCTGACCCAATACGCACCTCATAGACCCCTCGAGGGTTATCAAGTACTGGGTTAACAGTTATTTCTTTCACTGAAGTATCGGAATCAGAGGTTCCTGCAACTTACCCCTTTTTTTTTTTTTTTTTTTTTTTTTTTTTTTAGCAGGATCGACCTCGATTCCTCTGATTCGCTCACAACAAGCCTCGGTAGCTTGATGGACAACACTCCATAAGTGCACTGATTCAGACTCAAAAGTATGAGTTATCTCAACCGGTCAAACAGCTTGCCCCAAGTCTACCGGATGCCCCTGTTCTGCTTGGGACTTTGCCATCATGTCATCAACATGGCATTTGCTTTCACGATGAATCATATCACGAAACAAAGTCACCGTAGACCTCTGATACGTGGCACCGGCCTCATGTGACGGAACGACATCAACTTAGAACAAGAAGGTGCCCCTTGTGTGATTGACTTGATTTACTTCATACCATCTGGCAACAATTCAATCTGGTCTGGGCCAAGAAGCCATCCATGAAGATAAACACTGAGACCTGAGCCATATAATCAACCAATACCTCATTGTGACGTACCGGGAATGCATCTTTCTGATTAGCTCTACTCGCATCTTGATAGTCTACTCACACCTTCTCTCTTTCTCATCCTTTGTCGGCCTCAGCTTTTGCTTTCTAACCTCGGTGGAGCTTGGCGTAACAATCTTGAATCGCTCCTCGTGCGGTTGAACCACCTTCTCCTCTTGTTTCAATGACCTGGCTAATTCCAGCAAATCACAATCTTCTTCGCCTTTTTCTCTGGCATGATAGATCGAATTGTCGAAGTCATACAGAGGTGTAACCAAATCGTTATCGGTGAGATCAGGAGAGTAATCACTTTGGAACGAGACAAAATCAAAAGGAAAGAGAATGAAAAAAAAACGTTGCCATTTTTATTTGTTTTTTTTCTTTTTTTTTAAATTGCAAAATTAAATGAAAAACAGGGAACACCGCTTTTAACCACAAAAACATCCATTCATTACTGATGCAAAATGTTGCATAATGAAACACATGACATGGCCCTTACAATGGACCATTACGTTTCGGGCAAAACGTATGGCTTTCATGCAAACAAAAATTTGAAAAACAGAAATACTACTCTTCAGAATGAGTGACAGTGATGCTTTTGGAGTCCTTCCAGTTGCCTGGTACGCACGACTTTATCCACGCCTCAAGCTCGCGGTTGCTGTCAACATCTTCACCCACTGAACGGGCATGACCAGGATCCAACATCCCTGCACTGACGAAGGTGTATGGTGGGCGACATCCTCTATTTGATCTAGACGACTCTTGACCCGGCTGATAACCGACCCCAAACATGTCTGCTTTTATCACGATGTCAATGATCCTTCCCCAGCCTTGCGCCTCTTTGTCTTTCACCACTTCCAGAGCTTGTTTATAAGAAGAAATGGACAGCTTCTTCTTTTTCCCAGCGACAAAGGCATTCTCCACCTGGACGGTTTCAACTGCCAGACTAGGTGCTTTACATCTTTCATTGTCCATTTCTACTTTCTTCGTCTTTTGGGTCGGGTCCTTCATCCATACACACCCTTCTGTAGTGACAGTCGCACAAGCATTGTCAACAGCAGGGAAAGCTCCATCCTGCATCAGAGATTTTGAGACCACAGACATTGGGACCTTTAGCTGATCCTCCTCAGTCATCTCCAATCCTTTCTTGGCCTTCTTCACCATCTTGACTTTTACAGGACCCCTTCTGAGCGCAGGGTTGACATCCCCCTTCATAATCTGGGCCAAGTTAATGGTCTCGGAGTCCACCATGTCCTGGACGACATGCTTAAAAGCTCTACAGCCCTCAATGTTGTGTCCGGGTGCCCCAGAGTGAAACTCGCACTTGGCATTCTCATCATAGTTTGGTGGCCTCTTCTGCCGTTCTATGGGAATCAATATCCTTGGCCGTACTAAAGCAAGATCCATCAACCTTTGGAACAGATGGGCGTAAGTCACGGGTGGTTCCTCAAACTGACGATCCTCTTTCTTCTTCTTCACCTGGCTTTCAGCTCTCGGTGTCTTCTGTTGAGGTGGCAGTTGTTGCTGTTGAGCAGGTGGATTGCTGACAGGAGTGGATACAGTGGTAGCGTAAGGGTGATAACGATCTTTACCACGTTCTTTCTTTGCGGGCACACCAACTGGCTCAACCTTCTTCTTGAATGGACCACTGTCGGAGGGTTTCCTTGCTACAGTACCGGAAGGTTTGTTCACTTCGGAGGACGGAGCCTTCCCCTGAACCTTCTCTACTATCAGCCATTTCTCAATCTTTTCCAATCTCTCAGACATGGCTTTTTGTCCCAAGGCAAGCCCTTGCACAACACTGAACAAGTCCCTCATCATCCCTTTCAGCTCAAGGATGTCGGCGTTGGGAAGATCCATCAGCTTGGATTCGTTGGCCCCCAGCAGGTTATCTGAACAGACAAGCTATGCACACCGGTTGAATACTGAAACCTACAAAACAGCAAATGGGTTAGTATGACTCACACATGCAATGTCTGTCCGCACTAGGAATATTCAGTCCTCTTTTTTTCTGGTTTCATTGAGACAGATAAAATTTCATCAACAACATTTTGACATCTGGATGTCTCTCAACCGGGGTTTTTGATTTAAAAATAACGGGCCCTGAGTACGGACAGACATGAGTTGAATGCAGATGAATGCGAGATGATATGATGCAAATGCATGAATGCAGGCCCTTGTGCCACCAAGTCAACTGTAGACCCTCTGCTTTTCTGAACCAGTCATATCTGTGGGATCAAGTCACCATAAATCCAACTTGGGGGGTTCCGAAATAAACGGAACCGGAGATTATATCACTATCTTCACAGGAACAAACACTGAACGGGTGACAAACGGATCCTCTGAACAAGTACTCTCAAATCAGCCCGGGGATCCGAAATAAACGGAACACGCTGATAAACCATGGACAGAACTCTGGCGTCCCAGAAATAAATGCTCCATAATTCACAGTCACCATCAGTACCAAGAGTCACCAACAAATCGCCAACCAATCAGCAACTGTACCTGTAATGATCAAACCCTCCCCACTCACGGGTGTTATCTAGGCCAGGGTAAAGTTGAAGAGAAACACAGCATAAATAACCTTTCGCAGAATACCATCATATACACACCTGAAGTATGTAACGACAATATCCCACCAGGGTCTGAACTGCTCGTGATATCAATGTTCTGCTAAGTGGCGCAATACCACCCGCTTCCCATGAATCACTCTATTCCTAAGTATCCTAGATTTCACTCATAGCCTGGGTATTGGGCCTTTTACCTCATGTAACTCCCACCCCAACAGAGAGAAACAGACAACCAGCCAGGTGAACAGATGAATATGAATGAATGCAAACATTAATGCACACAATAACGGCAAACAATAAATGCACATATATACAATGAATGCAATAAATACCACAGCAAACAGCAACCAAAACCCTAACCTAGAGAGCGCTAGGAGAGACTCGCTTAGGGAAGATGGACCAGCACAGGTCAACTTCTCTATATCCCCAGCAGAGTCGCCAGCTGTCGCATCACGCGAAAAACCGGTGGGAAAACAAGAACAACAGAGCCGCCACCGTGCGTTATTTATCCCAAAAGAGGGAAAGGAAACGCTCAGAGTAAACCTGGAAAAGACATGGTCTCGCGACCAAAGAGTATGGGTTCGGGAGTCGGTTATGCGAAGGGAAGGTATTAGCACCCCTACGCATCCGTAGTACTCTACGGGATCCACGCACAAAAGAAAGGAAAATTGGTTGCTAAACACTGCTCAAATACTCACACACACTGGCTGAAAGAAACGCAAGAAAACAGACAAGACTGAAACTGACTCGGCAGGATGTCGCATCCTGGGCCTACTTAGTCTATCAGGCATAGACATCAGAGTCGAAGTAGTTCGGACTGGGGAAACGACACATGCTCGCTAGGATATCGCATCCTATGCATACGTATCTTCTCGGACGAGAGAAGAATCAGAGCATTCGTAGCTCGGCTGACACACACACAAACAAACACAGGCAAAGGCAAACGTGGAGCCTGAATGCCAATCACTGGACTTACATCAGCATCCGAACCAAAACGCACTCAAGAAGGCAAACATGGAGCCTGAATGCCAATCACTGGACTTACATCAGCATCCGAACCAAAACACACGCACACTGGGACCCAAATGCCACTCGATGGACTTACATCAGCTTCCAAGCACACAACAAGACAAAACAAAGACACAGGCGCCCGGAGAGATCAGCTCATCTCCTGCCTACGTACCTCATCTGGTATGAGGATCAGGGCGACGTAGTTCCCCTACAGAGGGATAAAGGACTTAGCCTAACCAGATAACAGAGGGAGACACAACTAGGGAGACTACGACTCGAGCCTAGATGTTATCATGCAAAATCAACCCTAAGTTAAGGTTTCTAGCTAACTGGCACAGGGAGCCAGCCTATCCTAGACATGACTTGCACAGGAAGCAAGCCACACCTACACTTAACTTGCACAGGAAGCAAGCCAAGCAAAACCTAACTTGCACAGGAAGCAAGTCTAAGCAAACACTAACTTGCACAGGAAGCAAGTCAAACAATCCTAACTTGCACAGGAAGCAAGTCAAACAATCCTAACTTGCACAGGAAGCAAGTCAAACAATCCTAACTTGCACAGGAAGCAAGTCAAACAATCCTAACTTGCACAGGAAGCAAGTCAAACAATCCTAACTTGCACAGGAAGCAAGTCAAACAATCCTAACTTGCACAGGAAGCAAGTCAAACAATCCTAACTTGCACAGGAAGCAAGTCAAACAATCCTACAAGCACAGATAGCACAGGTAGCACACACTATATGCACACAAGTGGCTCAAACAAGGGTTAGGTTTTAGTCGAGGGGTCATATCAACCTCAATAAACAAACCTCTGGAACTGGGTAATGTTAGCTCTTAACCTTGCCATTGAGGGGCTAAGGTGAAGCTGATGAAGGGTGAGTGAAGATAAGACTTCACAGCTCTTATCCCTGGCCTGGGAGAGCTCAAGACAAGAATGTGTGGGTTCAGAAAGGGGGAACCCTTCTACACATTTATAACTGACTCAACTGTACAATTGTACAAGATCTTGGGTTTGTATCTGCAATGCATCAACACAGTGGTGTGAGCAAAGCAGATGACACACTGAATAGCAGGGGATAGGTTGCATATCCCTTGGGTTCTGCCAATTGCCTCTTCACTTAGGAGGTCTTTGACTCTATGCAAGGACAAAATTAAACATCCACAAACATTGCCTCTTAAGGAGGACTTCAGACAGTTGCCTGGCCAAGTAACAGGCCAGGTCTTCCAGACTACATGAAGATTAGAAGCATACCTCAATGCAAATTGCTTATACAAGCAAAGCAAAGCAAGTTCAAAGAACTAAGCAACTAAAGGTACCTGAAATGGTCAAACAGATCAGTATACAAGTCAAAGTTAAATCAAAATGAAACAGACATCAACCAATCAACACAAGCAAGTGAATGTGCAAGGCATAAGGCTCAAGGCATGTGAGCCAAGCCACCTACAAAACAAACAAGTTAGACAATGATATTTAAGCAAGCTCAACCAAAAAGGATTGGTCTCATTGGTCATTTGTTGGTTAACCTGAAAACATGAGCTCAAAAGTGAGTAACAGGACCACTAGGACAAGCCTAGGGTCAAAAGAGAATGAAAAAGTCAAAACAGCAAAGGGCAAGCATCCAAAATCATGTTCAAACATTCAAGAAACAAAACCAATTGGGTTCACATCCATACCAATCATCATCATCATTTCATGAACAAATTAGGTCAAGACATGGCATATAGAAGCTCATAGAAGTCAACAGCAAGACTTAGCTCAAAAGCAATCTTAAACATCTCCAAAAATCATCAAATAAATCATGATCGATCATAACCCACAGCATGGTAAGCATGTCAAATTTCAGCTCATTTGGACAAGTAGAAGATAGTCAATGAAAATCAGAAAGGCAAGGCAAGCTTAAACATGCTCAAAGAAGTCAACCAAACATGAATCAACTTGAAAAATTCATAAATTAGAGATGGTGTATGATAAATGAATGGGACTAAAACCATGTCAAAGATTAGGATGTCTAGTTATCTCATATAAAATTTCATGTCCATCCAATAAAGTATGAGAATTTCACAAATGAAATGGGAACATGTGTCACAAAAAGTCAACATTTGACTAAGCAGGGGAGAAAATCTCAAACAATTATGAAATGCCACCAATAAATCCAAGAAAATTCAACATGTAAACTAGACATACAAGAGTAGGTTCATGCAAAAAATCAGATCAATTGGAGGTCAGGAAGCATGGTATCAAAAATCATGAAGTTGGACATCAATGGTGTGACACAAATTGTCACACCCTAATTCAAAAATTCATAACTCACAATCCAGATAAGATAAATTCACAAACTCTACACCAAGATCACCATGAGTGTGTCTAGTTTAGGCACAAAAAATTTGGGAGCCATTGGATAAAGCATCACCATTTCACAAAGGTTTTGGCAAAGTGTACAAAATTTGCATACATGAACAAAACCCTAATTCCATTTAAAATTCGACCATCCAAAAAATCAATAAAAATCATGATAAAAAAGTAGATATTCAGATGAACACAATGCAAAAATTCCCATGAAATTTGGATTTGAAATGAAGATGTTATGATTTTTGTGAGTTGGGTGCATAAAATGGAATAAAAATTGAGATGAAATTATTTAAATGGGTTAAAAAAGAGGAACCGGTGGCATAACGGTAATTAAATGAAGAAACTGGGGGCCAAAACAAGTCCAAGCCACTTGCTGATGTGGCGACCACTTAAGTGGTCTTGTCCCGCGTGGCCTGGTCAACGGACGCAGGGCCAATGGAATGGCCACTGGGCGTCCACGTAAGCCCAACAGTGACCGAGCCCTAGCAGGCGCCGGCCGGTGCGGCTGAAACAACCGTCTCCTTCGTGGAGACGGCGGAGCAACAGTGCTCCTCTTCCAAAATTTCCAGAATTCTAAAATAAATATACCAATCGAAAGGTTATCGATCATAGGTTCCAAATCCAAGGTCCAAACGCTCTAATTCATCACCAATTTCTCAAATCGAAGGGAAGAACAAATGGTACCAAAACTTCAAACGTCCCTAACTTCGCCTACGGTGCACTATTTCAATCGAATTTTATATCAATGGAATCAGGGTGAAACGAACTTCATGATTGTATGCTTAAAAACCAGAACTGAGCCACGCGAATTCTAACCTTTTTCTGAAGCTTTGGCTATGGCAGTGATGAGTTTGTGGTCTTTTGGCCTTGAAAGGTAAAAACAGAATTTCTTTAGTACCCCAGGAGACGCATGGACGAAGGAATGGAGTTCAATGATGCTTGGTTCTTCTCAAAATCCCAACTGTCATGGAAATGCTCAATGTGAAAGTTTAAAGAACACAGCTCGAAAATGGTGGTTTGCTAGCTTCAATTCACCTCCAGAAAGTTTATGTATATTGGAACAAAAGAAATCAAGGCAAGTTCTATGAGGATTTTTAGCAAAAATTCAAATGGAGCCAAATGAGAGATTTTTTGAGAGAATGTCATTTCCTCCTGTTTTTGTGTAGTGTGCTAGGGGCTTGCAATATGACAGAAAATGATCATAATCCCTGCTGTTTGATGTTGCTTCTTGTTTTGAATCAAAGGCCATGAAAATGTGGAGTATAGTTGGTGAAAATTGTACTTTCTTTCCAAACTTCAAGCAAGCTAGGAATGGTCTTTTCTTCTGTTGGTTTTAGGCTGCAAATGAGGTTCCAATTGACAGAAAAATGATGTTAGAAATCTGCTATGAGAGGTACCAAGCATGGTCCAATGAGATGGTGAGATGGATTTGGTGAAACTTGTACTTTTGGCCACATTTCAAGCAACTTGGCATGGCTTACATGTACTGCATAATTTTGACCTTGTAACATGACCAAAATCTGATTTCTAAACATATTTGAATGGCCAAATGGTAAAAAAATGATTATATCAAAAAGTCAACCCTTGGTCAAACTTGAATTTAAATGGGACAAGTCAAAAAATGCCATTTTGATTGGTGAAGTTTTGGCTCATGAAATTTATATTTTTGGAAAGAGGGGATCAAATGTGACTTGTAGGAAAAAACCCCACCAAAATTGGCCAAATGGTTTGAGAGATATGGCCTTTTGAAGTTCCAAAATTTCTGAAATCGATTCGATCATAACTTGCCAACCATACATGGGAATTGAGAGTTCTTGGACTTTTTGGAAATGGGAGAACAAGATCTTCAACTTTCATGTTGGGCAAAAATTCATTTGAAGCTTGTATCATGATGTAAGTTTGAGGATCAAGACTTTCCATTTTTGGTAAGTTTCAGTTACAGGTCCAGTTTCCATTTTGGGAAATTTCTGATTTGGCTTCAAATTCTTCCATGATGGTGTTTGACATGATATATGAGGACTATTTGGACACGAATAAGATCTCTCAAACCATTTTCCATCAACAAATCACTGATTAAATGAACAGTTGACCAACAGTTGACTTTTCTAGGGTTTTGGATGACTGAACCTCTTCTGGTGAATTCCAAACCCTAATTCCTTGAGAACTTGACTTCAAATGATGTCCCAAGACATATGAACTCTTGATTAATGAGCATGGTGCCCAAATTCCACAAGAATGGCCACCATCCACTGCTTTGACTGACTGTTGACTGTCTAGGGTTCTTTGCCTGACTGTGCATGAACTGATGACTTCTGAACATCCAATCCTTGACCAAAACACTTCAAATGGATCCCCAAGTCATGTGAACATGTTGGACCAACCCTAGGGCCCTGGCTCAATGAAAATTGTGCTTGCTTGCTTGACTGACTGATCTCCTGACCAGTTTGACCTAATTTCTTGACTTGCTTGCACTTGAGGCAAAAGAGGCAATGCAATGCTATGCAATGGACCATGATATGCTATGACCTAGTATGAAAATGTATGTACAATGATGGGTGCAAATTTGAGGTGCTACAGATACATACTTGGTGGAAAGAATGCAATAACTGGAAAATTTTAATACTTTACTTCATATACTTGTTATAACAACTGTTATTTTTTTAAAATTAATTTCCAAAATTCTATAATTTTGTAAGAGAGATTTTTTTTTTATGTTAATGTATTTTCGAAACAAAACTACTTTAAGGAGGTAAGATGGTAGTGGCGGAGTCAGATAAAAAGATTTGGGATGATCCCTAACGTAAAATAAAGATTATAAATAAAATATAAATAGTATTTTAAATAAAACATTAAAGTTAAAATAAATACAAAGTTAATTACTAAAAATTTAAATTACATGACTTAAAACTACCTTAAAGTAATGTTTTACGCGTTCAGAGTGACTTGAAATCGTCAATAATTGACTCCGAACTAATGCTTGCACTAATCTCCCTTTCAATATATACTATCATGTTATCTCCAAGAAACCCATCATCCATTTTGTTTCTCAACTTAGTCTTAATAATTTTCATTGCTGAAAAAGACCTCCCAGTTGTGGCCGTAGAAACGGGAAGAGTCATGATAAGACGAAGTAGTCCATCAATCAAGAAGTAAGTTTCAGTCTGTCCAGATGCAACCAAACATGAACATAGTTCTTGAATAGTTGATAAATTATTCAAGTTTGATGCTTGACGAGCAACAAATAGAAAATGTTGGAGTTGAAATTGCAAATTATTCTTCTCTTGATCACTAAAATCCATAGGATAATATTTTTCTATTAAAGAACAAATAGTATCAATGCTAAAAGCTTTATATCCATCCTTAGGAGATAAAGAACAAGAAAGAGTTAACAAATCCACTGTCTGCTCACTGAATCTGCTATTCAACTCTTGTAACTATTTGTCAATGGTAGTGAAAAAGATTTCAACTTTAAAGTAATGTTGAATTGTGACTTGATTCTCTTCAAGACGGGAGCGTCCAAATCTTGTTGTTGAATGAACATCATTAAGATCAGGAATCTCAATACCATGCTTTTCACAAAAAGATACCACTTTAGTAAACAATATATCCCAACCATTTTCTCTCAAACCTTGAATAAGATGTTTGAACGAACCAAGTTCATAACATTAACTACATCTTGATTTTTTTTTGTAAGACTTGACAAAGCATATCTGTTATTCCCATGATTTCTTTCATCAAGTGCAAAATAAATATAAAATCAAATGCCTTCAAGTAATTGTAACAACTATCTGCATCCCCACGTGTAGCATAACTCCCTCTATCTTTTGCAGTTTTTTTTAAAACTAAATAAGTTGCTTCATACATGTTTATCAAGCTAGAAATTGAATCGTAATGTGATCCCCAACGAGTATCTCCAGCTCGTTTCAATGTACCAACTTGATTTGCACCTTTACCGGTCACAATCTCATCAATCTCTAACAAATAAGTAATTTCTTCTAATTGGGCAGCTTGTAACTCATCATTACGCTTTGTAGAAGAACAAACAACATTCACAATAAAGATCAGCTTCTCAAGAAATTTATGAACAGGTTTGACTTCTCTTGATGATGTAAATAATGCAAGTTACAATCGATGAGCAAAACAATGAACATAGTATGTATAAGGACAATCTTTCATAAAGAGGGCTTGTAAACCATTCCATTCTCCTCTCATGTTGCTAGCACCATCATACCCTTGGCCACGAATGTTAGAAACATCAAGGTTATGTTGAGAAACTATATCACATATTGTTTCCTTAAGAGTTAAAGATGTGGTGTCTTTAACATGTGCCACATCAAAAAATCTCTCTTGTATTAAACCAACTTTATCAACAAATCTTAATACAAGAGCCATTTGTTCCTTTTTTGACTCATCACGAGCTTCATCAACAACGATACAAAATTTGGAATCACCAATTTCCTCACGAATACTCTTTTTCACCCTACTAGAAAGAATTTGCAAGAGCTCTTTTTGAATTTGATGTGAAGTATACTTGCAATTTTGTGGAGCCTTTTCCAACACAACTTTTGCAACTTCATCATTGTAGGATGCTAAAAGTTTCAATAACTCAAGAAAGTTACCTTGATTTTTTGATTTGCTACTTTCGTCGTGACCCCTAAAAGCACAAGCTTGTAGTGTTAACCAACGAACAGTATCAATTGAAGTCTTGAGTCGTAACCGATTATTCATTCTTTGACTTGAACTTTGCACTTGAATAACATTTCTAATATTACCATCTTGATTCAACAAGTCTTGACAAGCTTTCATTGCATTGTTGTATGGTGAGCAAGGATCCTTCCCTATGTGTTTAAGAAAGGAACAATGCTTTCCATTCCTAACTTTCTTCCAATTTCTAAAACCCATAGAAATAAAGACAAGTGATCCGGGACGTCCACTTAGTTTTTTGCTAAAAAGGTAACATGGTAAGAAATATGCGGCATCTTCAGATGGTGAATATTCTAACCATGATGGAAATATGCTAAACCAAGTATATTGAAACCTTCTCGGATGATCCTCGTTACCGGACAAAGGATAGTTTTCTAAATGAATTTGATATGGACCCCATTTTAGATAAGCTCTTCGTATTGTATCCACTTGATTTTGTGGATATTGCCAAATCGGAGGATGCTTTCCAGGATCGCGTTCCAAAGAATTTTCAAAACCATGATGCTCTTCAATTGTTGGATTCTCAAGAACTATTTCAGATTCGGATGTCGGGATTATAATTTCTTCATCTCTCTCTCTTCTCTTTCAATTTCACATGCTTTCCTTTTGAAAAAAGAATCAATTTTCCTATTATTCATCTTTACTCTTCCTATAATATCATATCAGATCCAAAAATCAATTTAGAGAACATAAAAATTAAAAGAGAAAAAAATTAATAAATTTAATTAATCAACTTTAATCCGTTTTCAAATACCGGTAACTTCACTATTAGAAATTAGCAGCAACAATGATTAAATAAACCTTATTACAGTGTATAACTATATTTGTAAATTTCAGTGTTATGAATTGGCTTAATAAACCTCATATAGATTATTTTAACACATCAAGAAAGAAGAACCCTAAAAATCTCAAAAACACAAATCAAACAATCACTTTAATTTGTTACTTTTTATAAAAGAAGAATGAATAAAGTTTTTTTTACCTGTTAGATGCCGATCACTTTAATCTGTTCCGATTCCGGTGCCGGTAGCAAACTCATATGAGAAAGAAAGGAAAGGTAGGAACTTTTTACCTTATCTGTATTTTAACCTAACTTTGAATGAAAAAGAAAAAATAAAAATTAATTTTAATTTAAAATAAGGATGTTTTAGTAATTTAATATATATGAATTAAAAAAAAAAGTTGAGGGGTGGCCGTGGCCTTCCCACGTCCCCCCTCAGTTCCGCCACTGGGTAACATCCCAATATTTTAAATAGGTACTATATTTATTTCTAACCTAATTTGTTCTTAGGTTATATTAATGTAAAGCATCTAATCATGGTAAACATTTAGAAAATATGTAGGATACAATTGCCTATGTGTCGACCTATAAAGGTCTTAGGTCAATCTATAAGAGGTGACACATAAATAGTGGCTACAGACTTCAATATTGATGCATGGATTCGACCTAAGCAAGCTATGTGTCGATCTATACTGAAGAAAATTTTTTATAGGTCGACGACCTAAACTCGTATGTGTCAACCTATACAAGTCTTTTTCACATAAAAACCCAATTTTTCCAACTTGCATAAGTTTTGTTTCATTCCTAACAAACCAATCCAACAACATGATCATTAACACACATCAAGAAACATCATACAACATAGATATCTTCTTGTTTTCTCAAAGTCATGGTACTCATAATCAAAACAACAACAATATCATTCAATCACAAGATACAATAATCATAAAGAGCAACACTCAACACATATACTTTCCACGATTTCTCAAGTTCATGATGCACATAATTGTTATGCCCCAAAATTTGCCCTCCATTTTTGTTTTTCACTTTACTTATAACCTGAGACTCACTCACGACTCATTCATGAACATCATTCATGCATAATCAACACATGCTAAAAAACATCATAGATTCTAGGTTGTGGTTAATAAAAATCAGGATTGGGCTTGAAGATTATGGTTTTCCTCATCAGATAAGTTGAAACCCTAATGGCTTAATCCTTTGGAACCTCAACTCTTGAGGCCTACATCTTGACATTCATCTGTGCATCCCAACCCTAATTCCTGACCTTGATATATCTTATGGATATCTAACTTCTAAACCCTAATTTGTGGGCCCATGGTCAGAGATGTTGCTTAAGGAGCTTTGTGCTTGGTTTGCAACCCTAATCAGGGGTAGTTAGTGCTTGAGTGTAGTTTGGTTGAATTTTGGATCTAAGGCTCATCAAAACCCTAATTGATAGGTGCTCAGAGCCTTGGAGATTGCACTTTGGTGCCTATTTCACATTTAAACCTAATACATTGATCTTGAGGTTGGTGAATCTTGTGGCTTACTTTGAGGGGGTGGAAACCTTGGTTTCTGACTATGACATCATCATCAGTGGGGTACACATTCAAGATTGAGGTTTCGTCTAGTCCATTATGGGTGGTTCATGGGCTTAAAAGATTCTTGGTCCTGATTCATTGATTAGGATTCATACGAGGTTGTGCATGGCCATGATATGTTGCTTGGATTCAGAACGTGGCAAGGTGGTGCATATTCAACTGTCCATAAGAGATTACACCTTTCTTACAACTGTTGCCTTTTTGATTAACCAATTGACTAAAGTCAACCATCCAAATTATGATCATTCTAAATCTATCATGCATTGTGTTCATATCATTATCATTTCATGTCAATGATTTGGTGATTAGAACTTACTTTAGAATATGCATTAACTATGTTTATTTCACTTGATTTTGTTTCGTGAAACATCTCGTACGTATAATAAAAGGTGATCATAGAGTCATAGTGAAATCATAAGTGGATTTTCAAGCCTTTTTCATAAGCATTACATGTTTCAAGATTCCATACATCATGCTACAACAATCATGCAAATCCTTCACCATTTGGTTCTAATATTTCTCAATTCGAGTCACTTTTAAGTGCATACAAACCAACACTACTCAAATGGTCAAGCCATGTAACTTTCTATATTCTAATTAAACCATATTTAATTTCAAATCAAGATAGTACATACACTCATTTCATAATATTTAATAATATATTTCCAAACTCATTTTCAACATACATTTTCATGTCCAATTACATCCATTTTCAATTCACATATTTCATTTCATGTTACAACAAGGATTACAATAATGACATGTCTAAGGAAGCTTTTCCAATCTACACTTCATGGCCTTGCATCCAATTCCACATGATCAACATGTCCAACACAATTCAATGCCTACAAAACAAAGGAAACATAAGAAAGCCATGAATTCTTTTTGATGTGCACATTCAAGACACCAAAGTCATACATCTAGCATACCATAAATCAATCCAAATCGTTTCGACCATGTCACCAGTTCCCATATTCATGCCAAATTGGAAACCCCCATCAAAAGGAAAAGAACTTAAAAATTAAGGATGGTCATTCCAACTAACATCGCTTGATAAAATCATCAAAAAACCAAAAATGAGAATTTCACTTCAGTTCATCAAAGTTTCCAACTAACAGTTTCCTAACAGAACTTAACTAATTTTTAATAGAAAAACATTAAGTTGTCCCAATACAGTTGCATATCAACCAAACTCTCTTCCTAACTGATAGCAGAATTCATAACAAGCTAAGCAGAGTTTGAACTGAGGCAGATTGGAGATGTACAACATTGCCTTGCTGCAGATTCAGAACATCCACACCTGCAAAACCAATCATTTCCATTGATGCACAATGACCTGCAGTATAGTATGCTGATTCAACTGCAAAATATCCATAACAGTTCAATTTAGGCTAGCTATTGCATATTAGAATTTTGGTGACAGGTGTTTCACAAGCTAAGGCAAGGTTGATTACCACTAACTGACCTAATGGAATAACAATCATAGGACAACAGACCAGTAGTACAGCAGATAACTAATAATAGTTGCAGCCAATGGCAAATTAGTTTCAAAACTCGACTTTTAGCCAATGACCAACATCAACAACATGATCAAAGCGGCAGTCCCGCCTCCAAAAGTTCTCCAATCAACTAACTGCACTTCAAACAACAATTAATATACCATAAGTTAACAAAGAACCAAGTGAAGCAATACCATTTTTTTTCATCTACTTGGTTATGTTAAACGAACTGTTGCTAACAATTTATAATAAATTAAAATGCTGAAAATGATTAACATCACAATTTCATAACTATCCTAATTGTTTTCTTTTAACAGAAACCAACAACTTGCAATTAACTAAATTGAAATTAACATAGCAATTCACTAACTATAACAAGAGGTTCTAACTAAGTTCATGATTTCTAACTTGTTCTCGTGGCCATGAGTTTTGTGAGGCATCATGAAGGCCGGGCGTAGTCGTTTAGGGTTTGGGCCTAAACCCGAAACATTTTTTTCTTCTTTTTTGGAACCTCTATCACCGAACGGATTTGGGCTTATGGGCCCCTAGACTTTCTTCCCAGCATCCCCAGAATGGGCCAAATCTCCTCTCCGTTTCTGTTCAGCCCAATTCTGGTTTGTGATTGGGTTTAGTATGCAATTAGGGTTTTTTAGCCATTATTAATTAGAAGTTAGGATCAATAATTAGGATTAGGGTTTAGTAATTAGGGAATTATAAATTTTGATTAATTAGGCTTTAGAAATTTTTCATAGAAGTTAGGGGACTTAGAATTTGGAATTAGTTTAATTTTTAATTAGAATGTAGAATTAGTTTTGATTAGAATTAATTAGGTTCAATTAGAATTTAGATTAATTTCTAAAATTAGAATTGTTTAGGATTTAAGTGATTTTAATTGATTTTCATAAGTAGAATTTAATTCAATTTCAATACCTTTGTGAAATACCCGTTTGTCCCCTTAAGGGTTTATTTTACTATTGTAAACCATACAATTGCATGTTCCCTTAGTATTTGTACATAGAATTTTAATCAAGTTTGAACCACATATTAATATGATCCTTTAGGATAGTTTAACTCAATTATAGCCTTTAGATTAGGATTAACATAGTTTCTTAAATCAATTCAAAACTCTCCGATTCAAATCAACCCTAAGTAATTTTGATCGATTAAATCCTTTGAACTTGTATAACCCATAATCTAGATTGAGTCACCAAAAGAACCTTGGTCACTTACTAAGACTTTTTTCTGTAAGCTGTGGAGCTCGAGACTTCAAAACAGATCTTCAATCAAGGCATCCTCAGTCACATCAAGCAGCGGGTTATACAAGATAAATCAAAGGTTAACACTTGATGAATTCGATTCAAATTGTACGATACGAGCCTTAAGTAATAGAGAATGATGAGACAGAGTTTCTTTTATCCTTTTCTAAAGAGACTTTGCGTACGGGGCATAGGCCCTAGCTATTCAAAGCATTTTCCATTATTCATATACTTTAATGCAATAATAATCGAATAAACTACCAAGTTTTCTTCACAGAAAACAGTATTAACACAAGGAGCAACAATGAAGATCCTTCTCCAATAACTTGTCATTTATGAGAAGTATCATGCGCCATGAGCCTTAAGTAAAAAGGAATGCTGAGACAGAGGTTCTCCTATCCTTGTTTAGAGTGACTTTGCATACGGTACATAGGCCATATCTATTCAAAGCATTCGCCCTTATTCATAGACTTTAGTGTGATTCTCATCAATCAACTGTCAAGTCCCTCTCACTTCATCATTACAAGAAACAACAACAAAGATTCTTCTCTAGCAACTTGAAAGTTAAGGTGAGAATTACATGCCACGAGCCTTAAGTAGTAAAGAAGGAATGAGACTGGAGCTTTCCTACACTCATTCTGGATATCTTTGGGTGCGGGACGTTTGTCCCGTTGCTTATCGTATCCACCTTTACTCATAGACTTTAGTGTGGTTCTTATCCAATAACTATCAGGTCTATTCCGCTCTTTCATCCAATCATTCTATTATCTCCTCTTGCCTCCTTAATCATTTTTGCTTTCAACCATAGTGGGCTGAACTACGAAAGCTCTAATTTCCTTATTGCACTATAAGGATACGTAGGCAGGAGAATTCAAATTCTTCGTAAGTTACCTTATTTATTAATCCTTCCTTCATTTCAATCATTCATTTCTTTTGCCCCACCAATCACCTTGTTTTCACCCTAGTAGGCTGAACTACGAAAGTTATGATTTCCTTATTGCACTATAAGGATACGTAGGCAGGAGAATTCAGATTCTTCGCGAGCTACCCTATTTATTAATCAATCATTCTTCATTCATCAATCAATACCATCTTTTTGAGACCAAATATCACTTTTCCTTGGTTTCCATGCTCATAAGAGATCCTGAGTGTTGATCTTGATGTAGAAGAAGACTTTACAATCATATAATTTGAATTGTGCTAAAGTATATGTATAGAGGTGAATACAATGGGAACCTAGGTCATTCGTCCCATACCAAAGATATTCATAATGATTTAATGGAATTTTCCAATCTCATTCATTCTCTATTTCTTAAGGCTCGTGCCACACAATCTGAATTATGATTGACAAGTGATGACCTTTGTTGTGCTTGAGAAGTAGTCCACTTTGTCAGCTATGCTTGATTGATGTTGACTTTGAACCTTGAGGTCTTAAACTCTAGAGATTCAGCATATCCCATACAGCTTGAGCATAATGGACTTTCCCTGTCAAGTGATCAATGGTCTTTTGATCACTTGATTAGGCTTGGGGAATTACATCACAATACAATGGATTTGGTTGACCAAAGGATTTAGTCACAATTAACCTATTAATCATAATTATTTCTATTGATTACGATTAATCACATGAAAAAAGAAAACTAAGCAAGCGGTTCAAAAACTGAGTTCAGGTTTTGGTCTATGCATCCATACCAAATCCAGGTCGAATCGTGCAACCAATAACACTTCAGCAAGCTTGTTCGACGTCTCCACACACTCTCTTCTTCTCACCTTCTCAAATCAAGATTCTAAGGCGAGCACACAAACGAATCCACATCAACACACATTCTCTCATTATTCTACTCCATATTCAAATCCATGCTTATTTCACTCAGTGAATCCGGATAACTTCAAGCGGACGAAATTGAAATCGCAATTTCCATAGCCTATGAAAATCGAGAGAGATCCACCTTCACCACTCTCCAATCAATCCTTCAACAAACTTTGCATAACAGAAACCAAAACCGAGGGAGATCCACAACCTGCCACTCTCTCATCAACATCTTTGATTGCCATCCTCCATAGCCTACGAAAATCTCAACAACTTCACAAATTCAGGACAGAAACGAAGAAAAGAGGAAGAAGATTGAAGAGCAGAAGGAAGAAGAAAACGGAGAGAAGCACAAGCAAGATCAAGTGAAGAGGATCGACAAGTGATCACCTGGAATTGGCATCGAATATGGTACATTCTTCATTCTCCAATAGCTTCTGTTTCACTCGTAAAAATAACGCTTTGAATTCGACTTCCGATTCTGAGCCGGAACCTTGAGTCGGAAACGAGTTCATTCGATCCTCCACGAAATCAAACTCGTCATCGTCATCTTGATTCGTTAATCATCACGATTTGGCAGCTCGATGTGACGTGCTTCATCTTGATTCAATACCAAAAGAACGCATCGAACAACAACAATGCAAAGCCTTCTCAGAAGAGCTCAGGAAGAAGGATCGAGCGAAAATCAGAGCGGAAATATGCGATACCTGTTTTTTGAGTTTTTCGTTTCAACCTCAACATTTAGATTTTGCTGTTTAAACTGGTGAAGCAAGGAGGTAGGTTCGACGATGGTTTTGAGTTGCGAATTGGTGATGCTTCGCTTGATGCGCCACGATTTGGAGAAGGTCAAGCTTTGCACGTCCAGAGACGGAGATATCGATGTCGTTTCAGCACTGAGATTTGGGACTCGCTGTGTCGTCCTTGCGCCGCCATTTCCACCGCCGTTCGTCGTCGATTCCGCCGTCAGTGTGATGAACTTTACGTGTGTGAGGGTACTTGGTATCGTTATCCCTCTCCAGAGTATCACGCGTGGACTATGGGCCTCTAGGCCCGTTCATTTCCCTCTTGGAGCCTGCACTTCACTAATCCACATACACCCCCTACCATTGGGCTTTGCCCTAACAAGTCATCAGGGCCCATTTCATGTTAATTGTGTGTTAATTACATGTTAATTAAATTTTAGTAATACTAGAATTCAATAACTTTAGGAGTATAAGTAATTAGGATTATTAGAAATTTTAGATAGTTAAACTTAGATTTTCAATTAAAAGCATTAGTAATAATTTTAGAATTTTAGAATTAAGTTTAGAAGATATTAGAAATAGTATTAGAATTTTTTAATTTAGAATTAGGATTAAAAAAATAATGTTAGAATTCTAGAGTTTAATTAGGAGTATTAAATTTAAATTAGTTTAGGATTTAATTGATTTTAATTAGGATTTGCATAAATAGAAATAATTCAATATTAACCATAATTGTGAAATGACAATTTTATCCCTAGACTTAGGAATAGGCTAATTTTGCATGCTTTCCAATTTAGAACACAATTGCACACACATGACTTTCTCTTGGGCTACCTGACAATGAGACCTTTTATTTCCTGCATTCCCTCGTACTTTACTTGTACCCCCATCCCCTTTCCGATGTACGCATTTACTTGCTTTCTTTTATTGCTTGTTAGCTACTCCTTAGGCATTAAGAACGTTCACCATTTTGCAACCAATAATCAAACCCTTGATCCAATGTCAAGCGGTCATTTCTTAAATCAAAAATCAATAAGCAAACCCTTGATCCAACGTCAAGCGGTCTTTTTCCAAATCAAATTCAAAAACACAATAAATGGCGATTAGGATCGTACGTCACGAGCCTTAAGCGATAAAGAAAGGATGAGACTGGAGCTTTCATACACTCATTCTGAATGCTTCGAACACAAGACGTTTGACTTGACCGTTTGAGGTATTCACCTCTATCCATAGTCTTTAGTACAATCCGAAATCAATAACACTTTCTTCAAAACTTACAAACAATTCCACGCATTCAAACCTTTTGTTTGAGCCTTAGGGCGACACCATCGAAAATCCTTCTTCAAGGTAATAAAATCAACAAAACAAACACAAACAATTTCAAAATCACGAACTACAAAGGCTCTGATTTCTCACTTCAACAAGTGGGCATACGTAGGCACGAGGATCAATTCCTTGGCGAGCACACTATTTTAAAATTTACCTCCACTCTGCAAACCTTTGGCAAGCAAGCATTCGATAAGCAATACACACGTAAGCGCAAACATCCTAGATGGTTCCCATGAAGTACCATGGATGTGAGGGGTGCTAATACCTTCCCCTTGCATAACCGACGTCCGAACCTATTCATGGTTGCGACGACCATATTTAGGGGTTTTTTTCGATATTTTCCCTTTCCTTTGGAATAAATAAAAACCGATGGCGACTCTGTATTTTTCGCGTAGCGACAGTAGGCACAAGTCTGAAGGTCTTGTCAAACACAAAAATATAATTAATGAATTCTTTTCTCATCCCCACACTTTATTTTACTTGAAAACATCATTTGTACAAAAACACATATGCACACAAAAAAGGGCTCCCTAAGAGTACCTAGGACACTTTGGGTGCTAACACCTTCCCTATGTGTAACCAACCCCCTTACTTGTAATCTCTGGCATTTTATTAGTTTTGATTTGAAAAATTATTATCTTTGGGTTTTGTTCGTACTTTTCCCTTTTTCCTTGGAAACAATAAAAGCGCGGTGACGACTTTGATTTTATTGACGTCTAGCTTATTTATATCTTTATGGTCATGAATTTACCGCTACAGGTAGCTGGAAGCGTCTGCCACTATATTGTATAGCTGAAAACAAGGAGAATTAAGTGTTTGGTTCCAAAGCAAACATCTCTCGATTCACAAGCTGACACAAGATGGAGCTTAAAGAAATAGTGTATTTGGCTTAAAGATAACAGTGTATCACATGAAGTGAATGCATATAGAATATGAATGCATCATGGAGATGAATGGAATGATAGAACAAAGTGACGAAAGTCATAGAATTGAAGGTTTTGGTAAAAAGTGACTGAAAATTGTGATTTGGAACCAAAGGTAAGGGTATATTGGAATTCATAGGAAGTAAATGGTATTTGTAACCCAAGAGTAAAGGTGGCATGACTAAGATGTGGAGGGACAGAGGCATACCCACTATATTGTCATGACCAAAAGGATGAATTAGGTGTTTGGGTTTATAGCACAAACATCTCTTGGCACAAAGGTGGACAAGTGTCATAAAAGGGTATTTATGGAATTCCAAATAAAACTGTATTTGGTTTCAAAGAAACAGTATGTCACTAGGGTGAATGATTATGATTGCAAATAGCTCATGGATCATGAAATATATGAATGGTGCCCCAAGGCAGAAGGAATAATTATGATTGTGCTCGTCAAACGTTCCAAACCTTTTTCCTATGTATTCTCATCGTGAAATGCGAAAGTCAGAGCACTCTTAGTTCACAGAACCACAAGAACAAAGAGAGATAGGTGATGAAAAATATAACTTGTACCAACATAATGGTAGAATCAAAAGTGTTTGTCTAAGAAACAAGGACTCACAAGACAAACCCAATTTCAAAGGTTAACTGCAGCGGAAACAAAGAGAGAGATGGTTGCCTATGCAACAGGGCCTTATAAGACAAACATAACTCCAAGGGTTGGATGTAATGTTATTTAGTACATGGGATAACATATCACTGTAGGGAACAAACAGTTTGAAATCAAAGAAGAATGGTATCTTGGATCCATGAAGGAATAAAATATGAACCGAAGAGTAAACATGCATCGTATCTAAAAAAGAAGGAATAATGTGTTTGGTTTCATAGAACAAACATATCTTGGTTCACAAGGTGGACTACCGCTATATCGTTCTAAAAGAATATGCATTTAATCCAAGGGAATAATGATATTCGATCTCAAAAATGTGGTATTGATTGATGACTAAAGTAATGATAGATTCATAAATAGGGTAGCTCGTGGAGAATCTGAATGCTCCTGCCTAAGTATTCTCACTGTGCAATGAGAAAGTCATAGCTTTCGTAGTTCAGCCTACTACGAAAAGAAAGAAGAGGATTGATAAGATTGCCCAGAGGCAAATAAAATTTCTTAACAAGCAAGAGCGTGGCATTAACCAATGGTGGTGATCAACCATAGTGACAAATGAGATATGATTGGCCTACAAACGAGAGGATTTATAAGGCAAGATAGCTTCGTCTGAGCGCGAAAGGTCTTATAAGATGAACAATGAATACACAATGATTGACCTACACACAAGAGGGTTTATAAGGAAAAAGATTCGTCTAAGCACGGGAGGTCTTATAAGACGAGCAATGAATAAGGAATGATTGGCCTACACCCGAGAGGATTTACAAGGAAAAAGAGTTTCGTCTAAGCATGAAAGGTCTTATAAGACAAACAAATATTGGGGGTTTACCAAAGCATAAGGGGACTGAAAGGGAAAACAATGATTGACTGGAGTGGGCCTAAGCACAAGAGGTCTGATAAGGCTTACAAAGATTGAATATGGGTTTGCAAAAGCAAAAGAGGACTAACAAGGAAAATAATGATTGATTTAGGATTCCAAGACTTGATCACAAGGGAATTGATCCTAAGGATACCTGAATATTAAAGAGAGTATGATTAATGATCCACTAAGAGGGGAATGATTGATGTGCAATGTTGTTTCACTGTTGAAGTGTTGAATGATTGATGCTTGTTTGAAGAAGACTCGTCAATTATATGATTCAAATTGCACTAAAGTCTATGAACAAAGGAGAATACCTTGAGCAACTGAGTCATTCTTCCTGTACCCAAGGATATCCTAGACAAGGATAAGAATTCTCCACTCTCATCATTCTCTATTTCTTAAGGCTCATGGCGTTCAACTTGAATCCATAATTGACAAGTTGCTGATAAGAGATCCTGAGTGTTGATCTTGATGTAGAAGAAGACTTTACAATCATATAATTCGAATTGTGCTAAAGTATATGTATAGAGGTGAATACAATGGGAACCTGGGTCATTCGTCCCGTACCAAAGATATTCATAATGATTTAATGGAATTTTCCAATCTCATTCATTCTCTATTTCTTAAGGCTCGTGCCACACAATCTGAATTATGATTGACAAGTGATGACCTTTGTTGTGCTTGAGAAGTAGTCCACTTTGTCAGCTATGCTTGATTGATGTTGACTTTGAAGTCTCGATCTTGCATTTGAACCTTGAGGTCTTGAACTCTAGAGATTCAACATATCCCATACAGCTTGAGCATAATGGACTTTCCCTGTCAAGTGATCAATGGTCTTTTGATCACTTGATTAGGCTTGGGGAATTACATCACAATACAAAGGATTTGGTTGACCAAAGGATTTAGTCACAATTAATCTATTAATCATAATTATTTCTATTGATTACGATTAATCACATGAAAAAAGAAAACTAACAAATATTTATGACTATGTAAAAACAGAGGGTGAATATCACATTAAGAAATTAATTAAAATTGATTTGGTTAATTATATTAAGTTAAATTAGATTAATTAATCATCCAGAATGAGGGTGTAGGCCCATGAATTGACGGTTGGCAGAAAATCTGCTAGGGCTTGGAAGACCAAGCCCATGATTAAGGGAACCACCCAAGAGGGGTGTGTGTAGACTTAATGCAGGAAGTGTATTGGGAGGGTTTGTTTGGGCCTTAGGCCCAAATAGAGTCAGACCTCAAACAAAGCAAGCGGTTCAAAAACTGAGTTCAGGTTTTGGTCTATGCATCCATACCAAATCCAGGTCGAATCGTGCAACCAACAACACTTCAGCAAGCTTGTTCGACGTCTCCACACACTCTCTTCTTCTCACCTTCTCAAATCAAGATTCAAAGGCGAGCACACAAACGAAATTCATTAGTTTGTTAAAAATTAAAATTTGTTAACAAGTTGAAATTCAGTTAGTGAGTTTTTTATTCTCTGTGTTGTCGTGCTTTGCTAATTACTATGGACTTCCCAATTGTTATTACATGAAACCTTGTGTAATGTTTAGCTCTAAATTATGCAGGGTTCTATGTTAGTTATGTTGAAATACCCTACTGCTAGATCATGTTAGTTATGGTTGGTCTAGATATTGGTTTGGAAATTGAATCAAAAGTTAGTTATGTTGATGTATGTTAATTACTGATCTTGTTGTGTTAATTCTGCAGGATGATGGGAAGGCTTATGCAAGGCCCTGTTATCTCTTCAGATTCTTAGAGCTGCTACTGTAATTAAGTTAATAGGACTAGGCTGCTTCAAATTAAACTTAGTACATTATGTTAATCAAGTGATCTTTGGTATCTTATGCTCAAGGGTTTAAGTTAATTAGTGATGTGTGAAAGCACTAATTTGGGATGGGTCATTGTAGTTTTTGAGATTTGCTTCATGTAGCTTATGATTGGAAATTAGTTTGAAAATCTGTAATTTTGTATTGAAGTTTGTAACTTAAATGGGAATAAATCATGAATCGGAAACATAAACATGGATTAGTTTGTAATGAATTGAAAAATGGATTTTTATGGAAAGTTAATGAATTGCAATGAATGGTTGAATGTAATAATGCAAGGTTGAATGGATGTTTGATGGAATTTGAAATTGTTATGGAAAGTTTTAATCAAAAAAACATGGACTTTGAATGCAATTGAATGGTTGAAAATTGTGACTTAAAAATTTGTTAATGAATGATTGAAAATTATGGAAATTATGGAATGCATTTGAATGGTTTAATGAATAGTTAAAATTTGTTAATTAAAATGATTTGAAAATTGCTTATGGAAAATAATTTGCAATAGACTTGAATAATAATAAATGATTTGGAATCTTAAATGTTCGACTTAAATGATTAAATTATCATTTGAAAGTTGACCGAATTTTCAATTAAATGGAAAGAAAGATAAAGATCAATGGTTAATGAATCTCAACCTAAACTCAAACCAAATGTGTTCGATTAATGTTAAATGGGCTAATGAAATGGATGGTTGACTTTAGTTAATTGGTTGACCGAAAAGTCAACCTTTTACCAAAGTCAAATGTGAGGCATGAATCAGGGTTTTCACATGTAATGCAAAGGAGACATTATCCAAATGAAATAATGATTAATGTTTAAACAATAAAGCATGAATCTATGGAACCAAAACGTGAATGGACCAATCATCCTTAATCATATGCACCATATGAATGAAGTGAATCAGGACATATGGGCCTGTGCACTTGCACATACGAAAAGACCTTAGGCAAAGTTAAATATGATGCACATATGATTGCTTGAACCAAGACCTGGATCAGGTGAAATCTTAACCGTGCAGGCATGTCGATTTGATGGGAAGATACATGATATGATAGTCAAATACCTTTCCCCCGTGAATTAGGGTTTTCACTAAGCACAAGGTGAAAAGTCAAGCCATAAGGTGCATTGGAACCAAATCTTCCCTGATTAGGGTTTCATGAGGCTTGTCCCTTAATCAAGGCCTCTGAATCAAGCATGATGCTCCACAAGAAAGTCTCAATGTTTGAGCTCCCAACTAGGGTTTAGATAGCCAAGATAAGGCCCAAAGAGTATCCACAAGGTCCCATAACTATACCATCAAGGGTTAGGGTTTTGCTCCCTAGAGGAATGCCATGATGAGGTCCCCTTGAATCCATATCTTAAAGATTAAGCAAATTAGGGTTTCACAACTAATATGGCCAGATGAATAGCCAAATCATATCCTAGGAGTTTGACCCATGCACAAACCCTAGCCTTATAAACCAATGAGCTTTGAATCTATAGATTAACAAGTGTCAACATGAATGAATGCATATGACTGAAACATGAATATGTGCAGATGAATCTTAAGTCCACGGTTGAGTGAAAAGAAGAAAAGGGATGGACAAATTTTAGGGTATGACAGTTGCCCCTATTTAATCAACTTAAACTTGAATGGGCGAATTGCGAAAGCTTTTTGAGCATTCAAGGTATAAGTGGATTAAATACCGAAGTATCCGAAAATTTTCCCGTTGAGAACAATCAAACGAAAATTTTATCGAAGCATGTTCCATCGTTTTTATGACACGTGAAGCCATGTATAGCAACAATGGAGTTAGGCTCTGGGTTTGGTACGGGAACCTATGACCCATAAGTTAACATGAAAGTTCTGGAATACCCTTGCAAACAAGGGGTTTCAAAAATGAATCATCAGTTTGAAAACTAGAAACAAAGTCAAAGCACGGAGGTTTGAAAAAGAAGAAATGCCATCAACTCTGAAGGTTGAAAACAAATTCACCCATCTTGAGGATGGAAAAAAGGTTCATCAACCACGAAGGTTGGAAAAAGATTTGTCAACCCTGAAGGCTGGAAATAAACGGTTATCAACCCTAAAGGTTGGAAAAAGATTCAACAACCAAGAAGGTTGGAAACAAAAGATTATCAACTAGAAAGGTTGGAAAAAGATTCGTCAACCCTGAAGGCTAGAAACAAATGGTTATCAACCCTAAAGGTTGGAAAAAGATTCAATAACCATGAAGGTTGGAAACAATAGATTATCAACCATAAAGGTTGGAACAAATTCAACAACAATGAAGGTTGGAACTAAAAGATCATCAACCCTGCAGGTTGGAAACAACAGAATCATCAACCATAGAGGTCAAAAAATGGTTCATCAACCCTGAAGATCATAAACAAAAGATTATCAACCCTAAAGGTTGGAAAAATATTTGACAACCACGAAGGTTAGAAATAAACGAATATCAACCCTAAAGGTTGGAAAAATATTACACCACCTATGAAGGTTGGAAACAAAAGATTATCAACCCTACCGGTTGGAAAAAATATACCAATAAAACTAGGCTTTAAAAGATGCCAAGCAGGTTGGATTTTGAGAAAGTGTCAAACCAACTAGTTTTAAAAGGTATCAAACAAGTTTGGGATTTGAAGGTGCCAATAAAATACTGGGATTTAATTCTTCTGATTTCCATACACAGCTTCATGATATTCTAGATGAATGATATGCATGAGTGAAGCTACGTGATTCATACATGATGATGATTTATGCAATGGTTAAGCCAGATACTCATATAAAGGGAGGTGGGAATTTTTGGGCTAGGATAAAGGTCATATAGACGCGATCCTCCAACACCTACTTCAAGCTGAATAGCTATTGACACACCTATAGCTATTGTACGTGTGTAGCCTGTCTCTTCCCCAATATACTGGGTATCTGCACCAATTGCCCCAATCACAAGTTATGGTGTAGTCTTATTTGAAGATCTCAAACTAACTTGCCCCAATGTCTTGAAACTATATTTTCTTGGTTAACCATTTCTGGGAGTGATTGACTTCCTGTGCTCTTGGGGTGGTCTGCCCTAATACGCGCCTTGAAGTAACTTTGTCCATATTCGGCTGATCCCGAGAGATTTGTAGAATCTCGACGTGGTTACCCCAGATTGGCTGAATCTTGTAGAGATTTGAGCTATGGGATATCATAAGAACTATTCAATATTCCTACTATGTAAGCTTTCTTGATGTCAAGTGTCTGTTCATAAGTAAAAATGCTCATTTTGAAAATGATAATTGTAACGTCATGCTGATGCAAGTTTTGAAACTCAAATGTGTTCACTAAGGTTATGACATATAGTGAATAAATCACTGATTAAAATGCCCTATCAGTATCAATACGATTGACAAGCAAATCTTTAAGAGCCAGCTTTGACGATATCTTACCATAGTATGCTTTCGAAATAAACCCTGATTCAGTTAGGCCTTTTTAGGGTTGTAACTTAGCCTGGTTCACGGTTTCAGAAAGAAAGGATATAAGGCTCAAAAACTATTCTAACCCACTTATTCTCCATGATATTCTCCATTCCTATGTTCAATTAGCTTGAAATAAGCGTTCATCTTTCAGAAAAGGATTTTAGATAGTATCAAAGATGGTTATGGAACCCAGTGAGAGTTTCGAGCGAGAATCACTCACCTTCTGCTTTTATTTGTAGCCACCGAGATTTGCTTTTGCTGGGGATTTTGGTTATTGATCCTTTGGTTCTTTTGTTTTGTATCTTCCCTTATTTTTTCCTGGACTGATCCTTTTGGGTTTGCAGTCTATCGGAATGTCCTAATTCTTGCCTAAGTCACCTGGTTTCGAGTTCTTGACTTAGCGTACTTTCTTTTACTTTTTCTTTTTTTTCATCTTTTTTTTATTATTGAATCAAATCTTGTGATACTTTGCTTCTTTTTTTATTTGTTGCAATATTTGTGACTATATTACTCCTTTTATCAGTAAGGGATAACCATCTTAAATTTGTGATTCCATCCTTTTGAGAGGGATATGATATGAGTGGTCACTTGATGGGATATTCTCCGTCTGAAACTTGAATGCAAGTTCAAACTAACTGAAGACCACCATGCCCCTGGTTAAACATGAGGGTTATACGTATAAAGAAAGAAACTCATACTTCAAGGCCTAAAGGGGTTGACTAGGTATTATCTTCCTTATATCTCTGGTGTTTAGGTATTTGAAACAATGCCTTACATCATCAGCACGGTTTTATTCAAAAGCATACAGGTAGCGATCATGCGTATTTTGATTTGCATCGTTCTCTTTTGATCTTTCTTGAGCAACAATTTGATACTGATAAATAAAATATGAGTGAACATGAATGGATTTAAACAAAACATGCACATTTATTTCATTATTATTATCATCTGAAAACCAGAAAAGTTTTACAATTGAATAACAATTAACAAACAAGATAAGATTACAAATGAGACATGACTAATCTATATGATATTTCTAGCCTTGATACTCCTCTGAGGAGGTAACTGAATCTGAGCAATCTTCACCACTTACTGCATGCACTATCTGCTCATAGTGATCTGGCAATGGGTTGGTTACGACATTGGGCCCTGCCATAGAAAATGACAAGATCTTCTGATCAATCAGCTCTTGGAACCTGGTCTTGAAGAACCCAAAATCTTCGGTTGAGTTCCCTATATAGCCGGTGTGAAATGCACAAGAAGCATTAGGATTATACTTCGGGCCATAAGGGTAAACAACTGGTGGAATTTCTTTTGGCATGATGGCTCATGTTAGAACAAGATTTTGGTTATACAATATATCTCTAAGTTTTGATGATAACAAAGAATGAAACATTTTGGTACCCTAATAATTTTCTCTAAGTGTGCAGGTTTCTAAGGAAAAATGAATATGAGGAAAACAATATTTGGCTTCTAACACAGTCCAGAAAAGTTGACCCAACAATGAAGAAATCATATTTGGCTCTAAACAAAAACACTTCTGAAGAATCACATACAGAATCTGACATTGAAGTTCATATCTGACGTCTGAAGACTCTACAGTTGATGACTCTGCAAGACAACATCAAAAGACACTCTATCTGAAGATCAATTAAGCTAATATCTGAAGACAAACATCTATCTGAAGTCCATTCAACAAATAACTGTCTGAAGACTAGTTAAGAGAATATCTGAAGACTACAAGCTTCTGCTCAAAGACTCTGACTCCACTCACTCTGATTCACTCTCAACAAATCACTTTGACTCATGCTCAATAAATCATCTAATTCACGCTCATCTGACTCATCAAAATCAGAAACTTAATTAAGAAGTATTCTAAATATGGTATAAATCTCTATAAGGAAATTATGGATTATGCTCCAAGACTGCTATGGAAAGGACAAGAAAGTTAATGTCATTAAGTCTCATAATGAACAAGAAATCTCCATTAATCTCCCTCTAACGGTATCATCTCAAAGCACTATATAGAGGCCTTGTCATCATCATGCTGATTACGAAGAATACACAAGAATTCGACAACATACTTTGATCTATATACTCAACATATTTGCATTATAAAATTCAGTAATCACACAAGAGTTGTTGCTCATGGTGGGTTCATTGATTTGTGTTCTTAATTGTGTTCACTGCTTGCCTAGAAGCACTAAAGCAAACACTAGTATTTCTCTAAAGTTGTTTATTTTCCTCAAGTGACTTGCTTAAGTTTATAGACTTGAGAGGGCTAAGAGATCGTTGAACTCTTAGACATTTTTGTAATCTATTGAGATTATTGGATTAAGTCCTTATTGAAGGAGAAATCACATTGGTCGGATGGACTGGAGTAGCTTTGATTTTCAAGTGAACCAGGATAAATTTCGTGTGTTATTAGCATTTATTTTTGTGTGAGTGGTGTTGCAAAAGTTTTTTATTACTGTGGAAACAATTCAACCCCTCATTTCTTTTTTTTCTCTACCTTCAATTTGTATCAGAGCTTCGACTCTGTTATTGATTTTTGAATCAAACATTTAACAGTGTAGAGAGATCCAGCGTGAGAAAAACATCATGGCTAACACAAATGAAAGAGATAGCTACAACGCTAAACCTCCAGTTTTTGATGGAGAAAATTTTGACTACTGGAAGGACAAAATTGAAAGCTTCTTCCTAGGCTACGACATTGATTTATGGGACATTGTCACAAATGGCTATGACCATTCATCTATGTTGTTGGTATCACTATTTCAAGAAGCAGAATAAGTGATGATTAGAAGCGCGATTTCAAGAATCATCATAAAGCTAAAACTATTTTGTTGAACGAGATCTCCTACAATGAGTACGAGAAGATCACCAACAGAGAAACAACTAAAGAAATCTTTGATTCCTTGAAAATGAATCACGAAGGCAATAATCAAGCAAGTTAAAGAGACTAAGGCTCTGGCCTTAATCCAAAAGTATGAAACCTTCATAATGGAAGATGATGAAGTTATGGAAGTAATGTTCTCAAGGTTCCAAACCTTAGTTGCAGGACTCAAGGTTCTGGACAAAGGATATACTATAGCAAATCATGTCATGAGTTTGAATAGTGATTTGTTGAATGAATGCACTCAAGTGACATGTTTCCATACAATGCGACTATCCCTTAGTTACTCAAGTCCTAGTTACAAGGTGCGAGTGATGCACAAGTAACGGAAGGTGAATACTTGAGTTAGAATCGAGTATAAACTCTGTAGAGCCGAGTGGACCCATAGTATAGGAGAACTCACTGAGATTATTATCTCATCTCATTATTGTTATTATTTTTCAGGTATTCCTTACAGGTTGAATTCAAGAGAGAGGTCGTCTACTGATGTTTCAAGGGATGTTGTTTATCGTAATCTTCCGCTGTGGAGTTGTGTATAATGAATACATTGTACATCGTTCTTAGATTTTTATATTTAGGCATTATTGTATAACATGTCCCATTGATGTTTTTAGTTGGACACATGTATCTAATGATGCCATTAGGCACTTATGTTGTGTCAGTACCAATTAATAACACTTGTATGATATTATTCTAGATATATATTATACGGGTTGTAACATTAGGTATAAGCGAACGTGAGAGGTGATTATGTGAACTATTATCTCACTAAGTGTTGTGCTTTGGGATGTAATGATCTCTCCTTTTCCTTTAGGGGGTATTTATAGAGACCTTAAAGGCCTAGGGTCTTTGTTAGAAAAGGTCACCCACTTAGTAAATGGTGGACCGCTGAATCCATATTTTCAAGGGAGATACAGGCTAATTACCGACCCTGACTTCTCTCTGCTCAAGAAATGTCTTATCCCACCTTTCCCACGAATGGGCAATAGGAAAGCCCTTGGGCGAGGCCTAGCGTTGCCTATTCTTGGGTGGTCTAAAAGCGTCGTCCTATGTGGGGCTTTTTACGATTATAACACTACAAGAATCATAAATAGTAACATTGGCATTATTTGTTCAAATGGGGGTTAGAACTCATTACTCTACCTCTGCCAGTGGTGGAGCATATAACTAGGTGAAATTGCAAAAAAAAAAAAAGAATTAAGAAAAGAAAATACTTATTGAGATTAGTATATAATTCCATCTTCATTGTTTATGAAAAGAAAATGAGATATGGAGTGTATTGGCGAATGAACTTCTTAAGAACTCTAGTTGTGCGAGGGTTGTCATAATTTTCATTGCTTTAGGTTGTCCCTCTAAAATTGGCACGTCGATTATGTATGTGTGTGTTTGTTCTTAGTTGGAACGGCTTAAATTGTGTGAGTGGTGTTACATTTTATTTTCTTTGTCATAATGCTTTGTTCAGTGTTGCCATATTGTATGGGATGATATGTATCCTATATTGGTGGCACCGTAAGCTCCCTTGTTGTCTTTTCTATGTTATCTTTTTTTTTTAAAGATAACTAGGTTGTGAATTTGTTGGAGCAATCCTTCGGGGATTAGGTTGAATTGACCATAAGTAGAAGATTTGAGAGGGTTGTTGTTGTATTTTTATCTAAATGGTCAAGAATTCCTTTTCAAATTGTGCAGACCTAAGCTTAGGGGTACAAGGATACATGATATTCGGGTTGGGGGTTTTCTGATTAGGGAGCTTACAATTGTCTTCACTATATCATGTTATCCTACAATTAAAACAAAACATAAAAATCTTTTAATAACAAAAATCAACTCAAACCACTCCCTTTTTAGGATTACCAATTTGCATCCCTGATTTTAGCGGGTTAGTGATGTCAAAAAGAATCTTAACTTTTATTATGGTCACCTATTCCGGAAGAGTATAATTTTTTTTTTATAAATTTGAAATCCATTATAATAAAAAAACAAAGTACAAGATATTGGGGGCATAAAGCCTAACCCAATAAAACAAAATATTAAAGAAATATGAATTAGAGACATACATCCGTACATCACATCACGTGTACAATCTAGCGAACCACTTACGCGCAAAACCAAATTGCAAAAAAAAAATATGATATATGAATTGACAATCACTAAACTCAGATTATGAGAATGGTGAATGAACTCTACCGCCAACACGATAACAAATCCATTAACCAACAACTTATGCATAAACTGCGATAAGTAAACACGACCGTTTCTGGCCAAACACTCTGAAATCAATCACAATCGACTGAAGCAGATTTTTAGACCACAAAGGTAGTAAACTCGAACTAGAGCAAGATTACACGAACCACCGCGAGTTCAAAGAACCAAAAACTCTTTGACATAGTGGAGATAAACAACATCTTGAAACATGTAAATCTCAACAGATCTAGAACCAATCAGAGATTCAAGAATTAGACAAGTCAACACGCACACATTAGAGAATGTGAGGCTTAGTTGTAGCAAAAACCGTCGTTGGACTACACGTTTAGGAGACCCACCGGAGAAGGTGATAACTGCATCTGAGTTGCGTCACACAACCATCGTCGACAAACTCTTCCTCCACCCACAAACCAAATTCCATATGAAATGAAAAAATCATCACAACTCTGAATCTAAAGAAATCAATCTGGAGAAAGCATCAACCTATCAGACCAACCGTTGTCGAAAAACATTGAAAAACGTCAGAGAAACCATGTCAACGATGCCAAGGAAGAACAACCCCAAGGGTAAAATGGTGGTGCGGAGGAGAGGCTCATCGCACCACCAAGCAACTTAGCTACATGATGAATTTAAAAATTTGGATTTTTGAAAGAGGAGATGGTTTTCTTGGTTGATGAGAGAGAAAAAAAATGTTTTGTTGGTATAGTTTTCTTGATTGAGAGAGAAGAGAGGGTTTTGCTGGTGGGATTTTCTTGGTTGAATAGAAAGAGTTTAATTTGATTCAATAACTTCTCTTAGTTTTAATCTCAATTTTCTACATATTTTATTTGTCCGAACTTTGAAAGAAACCCTCCATAATTGAACCCATATAGAAATTTTGGTGAAAAGTTAACTTTTAACTTGAATATCAACATACGAAGGCTAAACTATTAATCAAATATTGCGAAAAATCCATGGATTTTCGTTTAGAATGAAATTAAAATTTTCCACCTTGTAATCATCTTCAACGTTCATGGTTTTAAATCTTTGAGATTAAACCAATTAATGGACAACCTCATATTGAGGAATCATTTCCTTAATGGACAACTTAGATGTAATCTTGAAGCTTTCTTAAAACCTAGCATGTTACTAATTCGATTACAAAAATTATTAATATGAGGGTTACTAAAAAATTAAAGTTCAAAATTAACATCCTAATCACTTTTGTATTAGTATTAAGAAAAGTAGAAAGGCTAGAGAAGACGACATAAAAAAAACTAGGTAGTGTGGCCAAAGGCAAAGGGTCCACATGTTCGTTCTTTGTCTTGACATTATGTAATCAATTTTTTTCTCCATTCCCATTCTCATCGTAATCACACACACACATAAAAACTTTACCCAAATCAATTATTGCTACAAAGAAATTCACAACATTCACAACAAAATTCTACTCTCCAAACTCAATCCCTTTCACTATACTCCTAACAACCATTTCAACCACTTCTATATTTTTATCAAATATATAAATAAAAAAAATATTGAAAATACGTAACAAAAGTAAACCTTTACACATCACACACACATGACATTGTTATTATTATTATTTTTTATTATTAATATTAATATTAATAATATCACTCTCTCTATTTGGTTACAATGCAAAACCCACCCACTATTGTCTCAGTTCCGCCGCCGTTTCCTTTCCCTCCTCCGCCGCAGTCCGCCGGTCAAGTTGTTGTCCTTCCAGTACCACCTCCACCGTTTAGACCATTCGCCACCGCTCCCAGCTCCGTCAATCAAATCACCGTCCTCCCTGCTCCACCTCAGCCACCGCTTTTCGCCGGCGAATCTAGCTCCGTCGATTTATCACCTCTGGAGTTTCTCCTCGCTCTTGTTGCGATTGTCGCCATTCCTGCCTTGATCTACACGTTTATCTTCGCCTACGGATGTTCATCCTCTGACCGCCGGCGATCCGATGAAGTATCCGACGTTCAATCAGTTGCGTCGGAACTCTCCCGCCATGACGTGGAAAATGTTCCTGCTGGAGAATCTACCGGAGTGAAGTACCAGAAGGAGATTCGTCCGGCGAAAATCAGCGGCGAGTGTCCGGTGTGTTTGTCTGTGTTTGCTGACGGTGAGGAAGTTCGGGAACTGAGCGTATGCAAGCACTCGTTTCACAGTTCTTGCATCGATCTGTGGCTCAGCAACCACTCCAATTGCCCGATATGCCGTACAACTGTCACCGACGCTGCGACGGTTAAAAGTTCCGGTCCCAACAGTGACGGTGATCTTCAACCGGTTCCCGGTGATGCTTCTTCTTTGGTTTGATTTTTTTTCTTTCTCTTTCTAATTTTGGTTATAGTAAATGTGAGTTAAATGTGAATTTTTATTACTATCATCAGAAAAATATCCCAATTTCTAGTTACAAGGTTGAGATAGGTTATTTTGAAAAATATGTTTTTTTATTTTCTTTTTGTACAAAGATTTTTGAAAATTAGTACTACAATTGAATCATTTTTTCTTAAATATAAATTAAATCGAATAATTTTTGGTCATGTAACTTGGTTTACGCTAATCACGCCAATAATTAAGCAACAAACGTGCTGATTTGATTGCTAAGTTGTAGAATATCCATTGTATACTTGTCAAAAATACATAATGCATGGCACCTAGGGTAGAGTAGTCAAAGACTAGTAATTTTCTTGTGGGTTAAGACTTCTACATGGTTTTGAGAAGCTATGCTTAATGATGTTTATGGTGATGAGAGATTAATTTTATGTGAGGTGAGAAGATAAGTAGTTTTAGTGGATATATCCTTTGTATTAGGATCTCTCTTCTCATATTAGGGGTGGTATATTTATTGAGGCTCTTGTTCCTAAGGTCTAAGAAGTGGTAATTGTTTTCTCTTAATTGAAGGAGCGGTTGAGTATCTATTTTCTCGAGAGTCACGAACATGATTTCTTATGGCCTAGAATGATCATTATTGTTTACATTCTCCTTAGGACAAACTCCTGCCACGTGAGGATTATGCCTCGGGCAAACTAGATGCCGTCCATTTCAAGCCCCACATATATATCACTATACACTGTAATTCATAGAAATAATTTTGATGTACGGCATTATGTTATTTCTTTTAGTTGTTAATTGAAATCAATAACAGTTTAAGAGTCTCTTAAGACTCAAAAAGAGTTTTTAACTTTAAGTTTTCAGCTTACATTAATGAGAAAATTTTGTTTAGTAACTATCTTTTAGTTTGTAGTTTTTTTTTAAAGTTATTTAATTTTGAATTTGTAACTTTTAATTTGGGATTTTTTCTTTCATTTATATTTTTATTATTTAAAAATAAAAATTATTCTTACCCTTCAATATATATATATATATATATATATATATATATATATATATATATATATATATATATATATATATATATATATATATATATATATCCGCGTCAAAGAAAAAAAATTAGAATATATTTTTGTTTTAGTGTAGAGTATTAAACAATAAATTTATTTTTATTATCATTTTGGATTAATATAATTAATTTCAAAATTATAATCTCTTTAAATCTTTTTATTATAAATTTTGTATACAAATTTAATATATTTTAATGTTATTTTTAATTTTTTTATATATATTAAAACTGTTTTGTATATTTTTATTAATACATTTATTTTTATTGAATAAAAATAATTTAATAATATAGTATAATAAAATAATAAAATAATAAAATTATTAATTTCTTAATTAAAAATATTTTTTTATATCATTTTATATTTATCAACTAATGTAATGTTTAATTTATCAAAGATTCAAATTAACTTATCAACTATCCATCATCAACGATCAGTCATCGACTCTCAACTATCATTTCAATCATCAACTATTAACTATCAACTAATTTTATCAAACATATATAATTTAAAATTTAATTTCTAATTGTAGACAGATAAATATATATATTATAAAAAAATATATAATTAATATCAAGGATTTCTAATTGCGGACAGATAAATATATATTTTATAAAAAAAATATAATTAATATCGAGGAATTAAAAAAGATAGATAAATATATATATTATAAAAAATATATATATAATTAATATTAAGGATTTCTAATTGCGGACAGATAAATATATATTTTATAAAAAAAATATAATTAATATCGAGGAATTAAAAAAGATGTTATAGAAGTGGTTATAGTCACTTTTAGCTACCATTGCGAGTTAGATCTCTCACTTCCATGTGAAAAATGAAAAAAAAATTAAGAGGCGAAAATAAATTTTTTTTTATGGGTAATGCTAACTTGTGCCCCAATGACACATGTTAAAAAATCAACAAATAGAAAATTCATATTGAAGAAAACAATAAAAACATTAATTATAAAGTTTTATTAAATTTAAAGCATAATTTCCAATAATCTTTTACTATATTTATCTCTTAACTTGTGTCCTTGGGGCACAAGTTAACATTATCCTTTTTTTTATATGAATATTTTTTAATCTACAATAGTATTATTAGAAGAAAAAAGAATTCTACTGTTAATGGGAGTTGAGTTCAATACAAAATAATAAACTTTGTGCCAAATTAAAATTTGACTTTCAACTGTCAGAAGTGTCCCATTTAATGTTTAGAGGATGTATATTCAATGAAGAGAAATTTTTAAAAAAATGTTTTTAATGAGATGGTGGAATTAGGGGTGGCAAAAGAGACCGTGACCCGCCAGAACGATCAACGTGCTCGCCAAAATATAATGGGTTGGATTGGAATTTTAAATTCGTCTATTCGTTCAGCCCGTCCCATCAAAACAAAAAAAATCCGCAAGCTAAAGACATAATGGAGTGGGTTAGTCCATCAGTCCACTGATTTTTTTTTTACCTCATACCCCTACCATTATTCCTATATCCATATATTTTTTTAAATATTTCAATTCTATTATTTTTATTTATCAAATAATTTTATCATTTAATATTTTCAATTTCACACCCCTACTAAAATGTATCGGATAACTTTGTCCAAACTTTTTTGGTATGTGAATTTTCTTCACCGGATAACTTACAATCAAATTTTTTGATATGTTTTTTTTCTTCATCGGATAACTTACAATTAAGTTTTCCGGTATATAAATTTCTTCACCAAATAACTTGCAATGAAGTTTTTCTGGTATGTAATTTTTCTTCACGGGATAACTTACAATTAAGTTTTTTAGTATGTAATTTTTCTTCACCAAATAATTTACAATTAAGTTTTCTGGTATGTAATTTTTCTTCACCAAATAACTTGCAATTAAGTTTTCTGGTATGTAATTTTTCTTCATCAAATAACTTGCAATGAAGTTTTCCAATATTAATTTTACTTTAGGCCACAATTTTTCCTTGTTGCCTAAATTATTATTATTTATTTTATTTTCGAATGCCTTGCTTATGAATTATCCCTTAGGCAACGATTTTCTTTACATTAGGCCACGATTTTTCGTTGTTGCTTACATTACATTTGCGAGAAAAAAGTAATTGAACAAACGTTGATAAGGAAGTGCCTTAAGGAAAAACAAACTAAGTTCCAAATTATAAATAAATAAAAAGCAAGAATAGCTTCTCAATATGATATTAAAAAAATACAAATTGAATATTATACGCTAAGCTCTATTACTTGTAATAGAACTTATGCTTGATAGAAATATTATTATTATATATCTAGTTGAAAAATGAGATGAAACTTAGTCCCGTAAAGATGAAAAATGGCAAAAAAGAAAATATTCATTCCTCTTTTATGTCTTACATCTATAGTACTTTTTTCCCTGGTGCATCTCTTTCAATTTTAAGAAAAGTATGAAATATTGGATTACTAATTGATGGAATACGAATGAATCCGAAATTTTCTTGAGTATTATTAAAGAAAAAAGTATTTTAAAGAAATTCCTAGAGTTTGAGGATCTGTTCCTCTTGGATGAAATGCTAAAGGAATACTCGGAAACACATTTATAAAATCTTTGTATCAATATTTACAAAGAGACCATCCAATTGATCGAGAGGAACAACCAAGATCGTATCCATACTATTTTTTATTTATGTACAAATATACTTCTAAGTGATTATTCTTTTAAGTAACAATGAAAAATTGCGGTCTAAAGTAAAGAAAATTGTTGCTTAAGATGAAAAATTGTATTACAAGTTATAAAAAAAAAACGAGTTTAAGCAACAAGGAAAAATCGTGACCAAAAGTAAATAAAATCCTTGCCTAAAATATTGGACAACAATTTTTCATGCGTGGGATATACAATTTTTCATAAGTTGAAAAAATCTAGTAGACCATGATTTTATTTACTTTGTATCAAAGTTTTTCATATATGCCCAAACTCAAGTTATTCGTTGAAGAAAAATTACATACCAAAAAACTTGATTGCAAGTTATCCGATAAATAAAAATTACATATCAGAAAACATGATTTAAAGTTATCCGGTGAAGAAAAATTACATATCGAAAAACTTGATTGTAATTAATTTGGTGGAAAAAAAATTACATGCCGGAAAACTTAATTGCAAGTTATCCGATGAAGGAAAAACATATACCGGAAAATTAGATTGCAAGTTATTCGATAAAAAAAAATCACATACCAGAAAATTTTGGACAAAATTATCCGGTACACTTTGGTAGGGGTGTGAAATGATAAATATTAAATAATAAAATTATTTGATAAGTGAAAAGCGTAAAATTGAACCATTTAAAAAAATAGAGGGGTAGAGAGATAATGGTAGGGGTATGAATTAAAATTTTCTAAATTTTTTTATTTTAAAAATAGTCATTTCTAAAAAATAATCCACTGTCCAGTTTAAAAAAAAAACCCAAAACTTATAAACTCGAATGCGGAGATATCGAATATTAAAAATTTTAAAAATAATTATTTTGGTTGTTTGATGGTTAATCCTAGTTATCAAGCAATCAAAATATTTATTTTGATTGGTTGAAGGTTAATACTTGAACTATAGTTTTGGAATTTTGTTGATGATTCTATTTTAAGTGAAACTTTTTGATGGTTTTAGACTTTTAGTTGTCATTTTAATTAATTCTACTAATTTCAATTCTTGATGGTTTTATTTTATACATTTATTTGTGAATATATATATATATATATATATATATATATATATATATATATATATATATATATATATATATATATATATATATATATATATATATATATTAAAGTAAAATTTGTTTAAAATATGCTTTATAAAAAATGTTCTAAAAAATAAATACAAAATTTAATTGAAATACAAAAAAAAACATATTATATATTAAAAAATTTTACAAAAAATAGGCGGGTCAACCCATCACCTTGACGTGTGGGTTAGATTTTTAAGTTCAATTTCAATTGACGAGCTTTTCCGCCCCATCCGTTTTTATAAAGGTGTGAAAAAGTAAATTGAACATTATATAATTATTTATTTTAAAGAAATCAAAGCATCAAAATCAATTGTACATTTATGATTTTTACCTATCTTAGTATATGTTTGGTTATGCGATGAAGATAATTTATTCTGAGTGAATTGATTTTGAAGAATTGATTCTGATTAAAAGTGGGTTGAATGTAAAGTGATTTATGTTTGAATACATTTATGTAAAAGTGAGTTGAACAATAAACTTCAGTATAAAAATCATATTTAAACTCAAAAACTATAAGTTGTAGCTTCAAGTAGAATCAATTCTAGAGGCATAATCAATTATATTTTAGAAGAACTAAACATCTAAGTGTATGTCTAGATTGGTGGTAAACATAATTGATTTTGACAAAATTGAGTTTGGTAAAATTGGTTTTAACATAATTGAGTTTAGCAAAATTGATTTATGTTTGGATACATTTATGTAAAAGTGAGTTGAAAAATATTAAGGTGATATGGATTAATGAATATATTGGTAATAGTTTGAGATATATTAGAAAAGTTAGTTATAGAACCCTAACTATTTTTCACTCGTGAAGCTTGCTCAAACCATATACATCAAGCTCCATACAATGTAATGCTCAATGAGCAATACACTCAAGATCTCACACAAAGTGTGTGATCATGATTTCATCATCTTCATCATCTTCAATGTTTATTCTCATTTCTTTTATGGTATCAATCACCTAAGGGACCATATTTCGCTTGCAAAATCGTTTTTCACTCTATCCTTGACCGTGAACCATACATGTGTGTCAATCTGGAACCATCACCAGCGAGCTTCAGAGAAACTTCCATGGAAGATCAAGACAACATGCTGTAAGAAACACAAGGTGTGTTCAAATCATCTTAAACAATGGCGCCAATAATGGTGCACTCAAGCTCGAGAAACACGTCTGCACCGAAACTCTCCATCAAATTGTAGGAGAATTTCCTTCTATGTATAGCAGTAAAAGTTTTGAGATTAAGTTATTGATTAACTTAACTCATAAAGCAAAAGTCGTCACCGTTCTTTTATTATTTCCAAAGGAAAGGAAAAAAGAATGAACAAAACCCGAGAAGTTTTAAAAACAAAACTACTAAAAAGAGATAAGGGTCTGGGGGTTAGTTATGCAAAGGGAAATTATTAGCACCCTAAACATCTATAGTGCTCTATAGGAATCTCTTTGAATATGTACATTTTGATTTTTTAAAAATGGTATTGTTTGCAAAAGATTGGGGAGATGAGGATTTCTTTTTAATTTTATATTTGCCAAGACTTTCTGAGCCTCATGTCCACATATCAACAAAGTGCAATGGAGGATCAAAACCTCGTAGTTCGTGGTAGAAATAACAAAGATGTTTGCTTTGATTAATTTTTAATGAAAATATATTTTGTCATTTTAAGGAGAACACTCAACTAGTCACCCACAAGTATGAGACATTTACATCATCACAGAGAAGGGCTCCAACTTGGATAAAATTCAACCAGTATGCCACTAGCTCTCTTAGGTGAAAAAGAATTATCATTAATACTATGGGTGTAGGAGAATTATATCTCAACTATGTAAATGACTCATGTCTAAACTTTGAGAAAAAATTTTAAAAGAAAAAGTGCACAAAGGTCAAAAAATAGTTTGAATGAGTTATACATTTTTTAACTCTTTAGAAATTTGTTTGAATATTCTTAAGATGTGTTAGCATTTATTAATAAAAGATTTTAAAAATCACTTGACAAAAGTCAAAGTCTATTGAGAAAGTGGTTCAAGTTTGAAAACAAGAAGGTTTTTGAAAAGAAGAGAGAAGATTTTGAAAATTAAAGAAGTGGAGGAGATGGAGAGACTATCCTAGAACGTAAAGTAAAAGCTAGGGAGGAAAGATCTAACCAAGAGATAGAGAACTTTATGACATAAGTCAATCAAGAATTCTCTCATTTGGATTAAGCCTCAAGCAAACCAAATAAACAAAGAATAATCCACATGTCAGATGAAACCAAAATAACCAAGCTAAGTCTTCAAAAGAAGCCCAAAGTCAAAGGTACCAGATGAATCCCAAGGTCTCAAATCACAAACTCTTAAAGCAAGGGTCAAGGTCCTAGTTCTAAGTTCATAACTCCACAACAATGATAAGGATAGTAACCACAAGTCCATGAATCAAGAGAACCAATTTTATTTAAAGTTTTTCCTTTATTAATGTCTTTAAAAGAGAAAAAAGATAAAAGTCCAAATGGACAAAGGAAAAAGAGCATAAATATAAACAAATGTCCAAGTAGACAAAGAAAAAATATGAGATGAGATGCTAAAATAAAAATATAAAGTAAATAGCAAAAAATATAAAGAGCATAAGATAAATGACATTAAAGTAAAGTTAATGCAATAAAATGTTAGTAAGTTGTTTTAGTAATCAAAAAATGGAAAGGTAATTTGCCATTTTTTAGAAAACACTCAACTATTCACCCACAAGTATGAAAATATGGACCTTTACATCACCATGAGAAGGGCTCCAACTTGGATAAAATTAACAAGTATGTCACTAACTCTCTTAGGTAAGAAGGAGGCAATATTTTTCACACAATACCATGGGGAGTAGGAGACTTACAATCTCAATTATAAAAATGACTTGCTTTTAGATTCAGGACAAATTTAGCGCTATGTTAAGCAATCGTAATTGGACTTATGTAGAAGTCACAACTATCTAAGGTCGGTCAATAATAATATTTTTGTTAATACATGCTAGAGAAATAATATGTAAATCATTCTCCTAAAGATATGCCACAAAAAAAATAAAAGAGGATTGATCAAGCACAAAGGCTAAGAGAGTGGTCCATTACACAACCCATACTTCATTATACTTAGGACAAACTTATGCATTAATCTAAAGTACCTTAAATGATCCATGATTAATTAAGAGGTAAATTTGAAATGATGAAAGTTCATCAAGTACCAATCCACACATCGTGAACAAGATGAACACAAATCATCCAATTGATCAAAAAAAAGGAAGAGAAAGAGATGAAGAAGAAGAGGACAAGAGAAACCAAATCCAAATTGGATCAAAGGCTTGATCAAGTCATCATCAAAATCAATCATCCATTTTGATGGATTAGGGTTTTCACCCCGTTAACACCCAAGATTCATTGAGTTTGATGAGACCTATGATCAAAACAACCATGATCCAAGACCAACAGAAGTCAATAAAGGTCAAACAAGTATAAAATGCAAGAAAATAAAATGAAATGCATTAAAAATATTTTTAAAAGAGAAAAACCATAAAGCCCTTCAAAACACCAAATAAATGGCAAATAAAATTATGGAAGGTTGGGAATAAAATAAGAGACATAAAATAAATTTTTCAGAAATTTTAAATACATAAAAGTATTTTTAAACCAATTAAAACAAATGAAAAAATAGAAAATTCAAGAAAAATAGAAAACCAAGAAAATAAAATATGGAAAAATAAAAATCAGATGAAGAAAAATAAAATAAAATTTTAAAAATTATTTTAGGATTTTTTGAATGAAAAATGAATATACTATGAGTTTTCAAAGAAAATTCAATTAAAAATGAAAAAAGAAAAAGAAATAAAATCAGAAAAAACACGGAGCGTTGGATCTGGCCTCATTAATTGACCTTGTAGATCCAACAATCCTCAGGCTAGGATGCACGATGGAAATTAGCAAAAATGAAACACGAGATCTAATTCAAAATAGACCAATCAGAACATTTCAAATTGCCAACGTGTAAGCAAACTCAGATGATCTGAGATAACTCCGGTCATCTTCCCCGATGATCCATCACTAGAGTTTCATCATTTTGAAAATTCAGAGCATGAGACTACCACCAATATGATCGCCTCCTCATCACGAATTCAACCTCATGCTTAAAATTCATTTATCGAAACTAAGCATGGAGAATTTCAGAGAAGTTTCAGAAATAAGCAAGCCACGAAAAATTAAATTAAATGATGAACGCGATCAATTAACACCAATTAAGTTAGGGAAAAGCATCAACGAGTGAAGGACTACATTGTGGTAATTTGTTTGAGTTCAAATGATGCTCAAAACTACCTTGTCCAAATGGTGACCAAAAGTTGATGAAGCTCGATTTGGTCAGGGCACTTCAGAAGGTCTTAGAGCTTGGGAATTGCTGTAAAAGCTTCAGAGAAGATCGAAGGTGCTAATGAAATCAAGAATTTGGATTAAAATAAGCTGGAATTCAAAACACGATAACTCGATTTTCTGGAAAAAATTCAGAGTGATACAGGGGGTTCTTGGCTCTCGAAAGCTTGTGAATGAAGCAAGCATGTTGCTCTATTTATAGGGAAGTGATTGGTGATCTCATACATGCCAAATGATGCTCAATTCGTGCAAAACGAATTTGATTAGAATGTGAGAAAAATGTGACTTGCAAACCATCAAAACTCAACCAAATGATGCTTTTAGGAGTCAATTGACTTCTGGAGACTTGTTAAACATGTTTAGGTCCAAAACGTGTGGTAATTTGGCTTGCAAGTGATGTTAGTGAAGTTCAAAATTAGGATCATGGTGATTTCTTCAGTTCCAAGTCACCATGTTCAACTCAATAGGGTATCTTGCTCAAGAGGCTTTTTGATCCCATTCTTCTTGCAATTTGTTAACATCATACCAAAGATTATAATGTGCCAACAAATGTTGCATTTGGATGCTTGGGAACAAAGTTATGACATGTTGAAGTTAGCACGAAAGTCTGGTAATGTAACTTAGAAAATTTTAAGTCCTAAATGGCTGAAAATGACATGTAATATCTCAAAGAATTCTATGGCCTTTCAAGCATAATTTTACTTTGATCCTTGAGTAAAACTTGTAGAGCGCATCATAAATGATATTGTGAAAAAAGACTCAGCCTCAAATGTTGAAAATTGGAGAAGTTATAAACCTTGAAAGTTGAGAAAAAGTCACTTGAAAATAGGGCAGATTTCACTAAGTCCACAAATGACCTATAATGTTGATAACGCGAAAACGTATCGTATATTTGGCTTCATACACATTGCTTTTTACTTGATTAACACTTATTATTACGCAGTATTTTATGTTATTGCAGGTATTTATCGAACAAAAGGTGTACAAGCAAGCAAAGTAAAAAATAGCAAAATGGAAATAAAAAGAGAAGAAAATGGAGAAAAATATAGAGGATGGCCCCACCACACCAAATGGGCATGTGGCGTCCATCACTTGGATGTGTGGCGCCCGCCACATGATCTAAAAGGAGTGGTGGAGCCCGCCACAAAGCAAGGAAGTGGTGGCGCCCATCCCTCAAAAGGCGGCGCTCGCCACGGAGATCAAAACTAGGGTTGTGGCAACCACCACAACCCGGTCTTCCCTACTTTCTCTCCATAATTTCAGCCACGATTCCACTCACCTTTTCGCTACAATCTAGGGAAGTGGAAAATATATAAATGAGGGTTGTTTCTCCTTTCCGAGGATGTTTATTTTTAGTCAGATTCTTTTTGGTTAGTTTTCTAGGCAGTTTTCTTACTTTGTAAAAGTAATAGTTCTCCACATCGGGGACTATTGCAACTTATTATTTACGCATTTGAATTCAATTGTAACGGTTACTCATTGCCAAAGCCTGCCGATATTATTTTATTTGGAGAATCAAGATTCAGTTCAAGTTCTGAATTCATAATCCATGTTTTATTTTGATTTCTATTTTACTTATTTATGCCTTATTGTATGTTAGGTTTTCTGAATACCATGTCTGTTACCGGATCCATGTCCGGCTAAACCCCTAGGTATCGGTATGTAAAGACCATCGAAACGACGAGATTCATAAATAATTGGTGTTAGTTTTTATAAAACTTATTTTCCCGGTTTTAGTTTCTTATTTCATTAAAAACTATTTTTCGTACGAGAGTACAAAACAAACAAAGGTTACGGTCAACAAGAATGAGAGTTTGAGATTTTAATCAGATAGCTGAAACTAGGTATTAATCCTAAACACAGCGAGAGCGCTTTAGGATTAATTAGACTTTATTCATATTCAAAAATTACTTTTAAATTCAAAATGAGACTGCGAGAGCCAAGCATTCTGGTTTAAGAGTATGGTCAGAGTCAATAAAACAAGAGTGTGAGACTAAGTCCTTTTTATAAATAATTTCTACTGAAGAATATTTTGACCAATAAGATTACACCAAATATCTATCGAATCCCCGAAGTTTGATGCGTTACATACCGATATCCCTTTATCAAATATCTTTATTAATATTCTGTTTACGTTATAGTTATTTCTCTTCATCCCTCCAATCTTAGAACGATCATCAACCTTAGATTTACATAGTAACATTAGATAATGATACGTCCGATTATTATCCCTTGTAGGTTCGATAATCTTTAAAACTACACGATCCGACTGTGCACTTGCAGTCACGATCCCTATAGACTTACTATGTCGCAATCAAGTTTTTGGCGCCGTTGTCGGGGACTAATTTAGTCGATATTGCAACTCCAGTGTTTCCCAGTATAGACTAAGGCAAACAATTCTATTTCCCTTTCTAATTTGTCGAGTGTATGCCAAGTACTCTCTCTCAAGGTGAGAAATTAAAGCTACCGCTCGACGAACCTGAGCATTATCTAAGATTAGAACGCCGGATACGAGACCTGATACGAGAACATCATATCAAGCTAAATCTTCCTGATCCTAATATCCCTATCCCTGAACCAGTTATTCAACCAGAGATGACCGAAGGAGCGAAAACCGTCCTCTTAAGTATTATGCAATCCCTTCGCAGGATGAACCACATAACAACATCGCTGCCCCTGCAATCGAGGCCAATAAATTCGAGCTAAAACCTTCATTGTTGTCAGCCGTACATCAAAACCAATTTTTAGGTAGTCCCATGGAGGACCCAAACCTACATTTGTCAGTGTTTTTACAATACGTAGACATAGTGAAAGCAAATGGTGTCAACCCCGAAGCTATAAGACTACGTCTTTTCCCATTCTCATTGAGAGATAGAGCTAGAGCTTGGCTCCAGTCTCTACCATCCAACTCTGTCACTACGTGGAATGAGTTGAAGAAAGTTTTCTTAGCACGATATTTCCCACCTAGTAAGATGATTATACTAAGAGCCCAAATAAACGGGTTTAAACAGAAAGATAATGAATCACTTTTTGAAGCTTGGGAGAGATACAAAGACATGATGAGGCTTTGTCCACATCACGGTCTAGAAGAATGGTTGATCATCCATACCTTTTACAATGGTTTCTTCTACAACACAAGATTGAAAATAGACGCCGCCGCAGGTGGCGCACTGATGGATAAACCCTACAATAAGGCCTAATAACTTATCGAAAGTATGGCCCAAAATCATTACCAGTGGGGAAGCTAAAGAACCTTCGTATAGAAACCTCCAACAAAAGGCGATATGTACGAACTAAGCAGTCTTGACCACATCAACGCCAAGGTAGATGCTCTTACTCAAAAGATAGACAACTTGACCATAACACTCGCATCCACCGTGGCTGTCGTAGCAGCAAACTGCGAGATATGCGGAGTTCCGAGGCATGCTGCCCCAGAATGTCAACTCTTGACAGGAACCTCCACAGACCAGGTGAACTATGCTCAAGGAAACCCTTACTCAAACACCTATAACCCAGGTTGGAAGAACCATCCTAAATTTTAGTACAAAAACAATAATGCATTGTATGCACCTAAACAAGCACCTGCTGTACCACCAGGATATCATAAAGCTACCACAAATACTCAAAATGCTCCTAGGAAGTCAAACCTAGAAATAATGATGGAAAACTTCATAGCTACCCAAGTCCAAACAAATAAGGATTTCCTAAATCAAAACATACATACTAGTGAGCAAATCAAGTAGTTAGCAAACAAGGTAGACGTTGTAAGACCCCAATTTTGACCTTAAGATCCCTCATGCAATCTCATCATATACATTAGCATTGGGATCATACCTTGGCATTCTCCTTACCCCTCTTTCATTGGGTTTGTTTTGGGAGAGATCACCAAGCACCATTTGATTGTATCATACTTGTATATTATCATTTTTACTAACTAAAATACCAAAAATATGTCTTTGCATTTTGCCTAACTCTTTTGTAGGTAGGGCATGATCACCATTGGTCTATCAAGTTAATATCTATGGTTTAAGACCCTCATGGCTAAGAGAACAACCAAGGATTGATCCACAATGTCTCTAAGAATAATATATGAGTCCCGATGATCTTTACATGTTATTTTGATCAAGATTTCTTCAAGAGTTTGGAGTTAATTTGCCTTTGAAACCCTAGTTTGTCTGGGTATCTTAAGTAACTTCTTCAACAAGCTTCTTCGCCAATTGATCAAATTTATCAAGGGGTACTTCAAATTACATCATATCATGTATATATGATCTACCATGAGCCTAAAAAGTCAAGAGAATTGCAAGTTAGCAAGTTGGTTGATGGTAGTTGACTAGATGAATTCATCTGATCAAAACTGGGTCTCCCTAGACCTTATCTCCTACAATTTTCATCATATGAAAATTATTCCAAGATAAACGTTACTCTAAATGACATTCCAAACAACTTTCATGTTGAGGTCTAGAGCCGATTTTTCTTGGAAAGTTATTTTCTATGTTGAAACATTATAGGTCATTTTGTTTAAACCCTAATTTGAAAGTCAACTTCCCAAGACCATAACTTGCTCAATTTTTATGAGATGAAAGATTTAAAAGTTGCACAATCAAATTGAATATGTCTACTTAAACTTTGATGTTTGGAGTGATAGCTAAATCAACTTTTATGAGCATGTGATATGAGGATACATTATAGGTCATTTTGGACCAATACCATTGAACAAATGATTTTCCTCAACTTCAAAAATGCATAACTCACTCATTCTAAATCCAAATGATGTTAAATTTGTACCATTTTGAAATTATTTGAAATAGATAAACTTTGTGTCGCATTACGCGAAAAACCGGCGGGAAAACGAAACAACAGAGCCGCCACCGTGCGTTATTTATCCCAAAAGAGGGAAAGGAAACGCTCGAAGTAAACCTGGAAAGGACATGGTCTCGCGACCAGAGAGAGATGGGATCGGGAGTCGGTTATGCGAAGGTAAGGTATTAGCACCCCTACGCATCCGTCGTACTCGACGGGATCCACGCACAAAAGAATAGAAGAAAGGTTGCTAAAAACTGCTCACAAACTGCACAAGGCTGGAAGGCAACACAGAAAGACGGAAGAAACGGGACTCGGCAGGATATCGCATCCTGGGCCTACGTAGTCTGTCAGACACAGACATCAGAGTCGACGTAGTTCGGGACAGGGGAAACGTGCTCGCTAGGATGTCGCATCCTATGCATACGTATCTTCTCTGACCGGAGAAGAATCAGAGCACTCGTAGCTCGGCTAACGCACGCCAAACAAAACCACACAAACAGGAAACCGACTGCCAATCGCTGGACTTATGTCAGACTCCAAACCAAAAACTCACACAGGAAACCAACTGCCAATCGCTGGACTTATGTCAGACTCCGAACCAACAAACACACACACAGGAAACCAACTGCTAATCGCTGGACTTACGTCGGACTCCAAACACACACGAAGGGGTTGAAAAAGAAAAAAAAAGGGCGCCCGGAGAGATCTGCTCATCTCCTGCCTACGTACCTCATCTGGTATGAGGATCAGGGTGACGTAGTTCCCCTGAACAGGGAAAGAACTTCTAACCTAACCAGAGACTGGGAAAAGACAAACTAGAAGGGAGCCTGACTCGAGCCTAATAGTTATCATGTAATCCACAATGGCCCTAGGTTAAGGTTTCTATCCTAACTTGCATAGGAAGCAAGCTAGCCTAAACAGCAACTGAGCAAACACAAGCACAAGTAGCACACACTATATGCAATCAATTGGCTCAATCAAGGTTAGGTTTTAGTTAAGGGGTCATGTCAACCTCGACAAACAAACCAACTAGAAAAGGGTGTTGTCAGCTCTTAACCCTAACATTGAGAGTTAGGGTGAAGCAGATGAAATGGGAAGTGAGGGTAAGACCTCACAGCTCTTATCCCTGGCCTGGGAGAGCTTGACTCAAAATAGAAAATGTGGGAGTTCAGAATGTAGGAACTCTTCTCCACAGAGGACTGACACAACATGATCTTGGGTTCTTATTCACAATGCATCAACACATGGTGTGTGAGCAAAGTGAATGACACACTGAGTAGCAGGGGATGGATTACACATCCCTTTTATCTGCCAATTGCCTCTAAAGAGGTCTTTACCTGCTTGGCACAACATTAAACAAACACAAGCATTGCCTCTTAAGGAGGGCTTCAGACAGGTGCCTGCCCACATAACAGGACAGGTCTTTCAGACTACATGAAGTCAGAAGAATTTTACCTCAGTGGTAAGCAAACCACAAGCTAGCAAAGCAAAGTTCAAATGAACTCAAAGCAACTTAAATACCTGTGAAAACACTAAACCAAGAAGTTCAACTGTACAGACAAACAATCAACAGTTAACATCACACAGACAGACAATGTACAAAATGTGTAAGCCATAAGGCACACTCAAATGAGTTAGCATCAACCTACAAAACACACAAGTGTTAGTAATCAAAAGCAAACATCAATACTCAAGTGATGAAGCATCATCAACTATGGAACTTGGATGCTTAAACCTGAAATCAAAGCTCACATGTAAGCAACAAACCACTAGGTCAAAGCCTAGGGTCAAAGATGGAGAAAAAATTCAAAACAGGGACTGAAATTTAACACAAAGCAACTTCAAACACATATTGACATATCCTAAAAAGGCTCACATCAAAATCATTAACCAAATGCATTTCATGATCAAGTGAAGTCAAAGGCAATTTCAAAGCTCAAATGTGATCAACATGAATGAAAATTCTCAATCAAAACAGAAATGATTCAAATAAATCTGGAAACATTCATGAGCAATCAAGACATCTAACATGATCAACATGCAAAAAATCAGAAGCATTGGACATCATTTGGCATGGCAATCACATTGTACAAGTCAAACAATCAAATGTGTGACACAAATTATCACACCAAGTTAACACAAGCATAAAACAGAAATGGATTATGAGAAAAATGTCAAACCAAAGCCAAAATGTCAATCAACATGTTAAGAACCTACACACAAAATTTCAAAGCCATTGGATTATTTTTGAGCATTTTATGATGGAAAGAACAAGGCAATATCACACATGCATATGTATTCAATCATCCTAGAACAAATTATTTTTCCAGCTAGGCACAACTTGCAAATTCATGCTCATAAAAAACTAGACAGAATAAAGAGCATTTTGCAAAAAAATTGGGATGAAATTGGATGAGTTTTCAATTTGTTATGATTTTATGAAGTTTTGGAAAAAATTGAAATCAAGTGAAGCACATAGCATGGTATAAGGAGGGAAACATGTGAAAATGGATGCAAATTTGAAAATGGTCCTCGCCAGGAATCGAATCCTGGGCGAATTCAAAATGCAGCGCGCCTCTAATGAAACGCACCGTTTCATTAAAGGAGGTGGCAGTCAACGCGCAGGTGGCAAGGGTCAAAGCATCCTGAGCCAATCATTTTGCAAGGTGGACGCACACATGGACCAATCACTGATAAACCCTAAGTCAGCATGGAAAACGCAGGAAACTGTTGCTAGCTGGGCAAAACCGTTGCCGAATCTGCAGCCATGGAAGCATCTTCATCTTCTTCAATGAAGAAGATGATGAACAGTGAAGAACACCACACATTTCCAGCAATTTTTTCCAGAAAATCAAAATAGATACATCACCATGAAGCATTTTCCATGGAGAACAAAGATCAACCAACCAATTATGTTAAAACATCATATACAACTCAAATCGAAGGAAGTAACAAATGACATCAAAAATTCAAACACACATATATTCATGAATAAGGTACCATTTCAATCAATTTTTATATCAGAATCATCACCAAGCAAATATCTACACAAATATCATAATGAATTGGAGAATAAATGAGATCGAAAATCAACCTCTTGAAGAGCAGCAAGCTGGAATCGTATGCTACAAGCTCAACAATGGCTCAAATCTCTTCTACAATGATTGTTGAGATGATTGATGGAAAGATTGAAGCTCAAACAAGCACGAATCCAGTAGAATTTGAAATTTCCATTGATGCTTCAAGCTTCATGTATGGTCCAGTATGGCACGAATCCCTCCAAATTTACGTTCAAACTTGCTCAAAAACACTTCATGATCATGATTCCAACAAGAGAAATGGCCTTTGTGTGAGAAAATTGAAAGTTCTTGTTGAGAGAAATTTTTGAAAAGTTTTTAGATCTAGATCTGAAAATGTCTTTTTATGCCAAATGCAGTTGTGATTAACAATATATATGTCTTGCTAATCATACTGAAAACATGTTTAAGCCAAAGCCAAGTGAGATTAGCAAGTTGTAAGGTGTATGTACAAAATTGGATTTTCACCTTATGCCCTTCATGCATGCGTGAACAGTACCAAAATAAGGCCCAAAACCACTTAAAAATAACCCATGCACACTTTGGAATTGATATTTTATGCATATGATCAACCAAATTGATTTTGATAAATTTCTCTTCAAAAATAGTATGTATGAGCATGTCATCATATGTCCAAGTTTTATGAAATGTAATGAGGTATTTGGAAAGTGCATTTCATGATGAGAATAATGCAAAAAGAACCACCAAAATTGGAGCCTTGGTTCAAAAGTTATGCCCATTTGAATTTTCAAGCACACTTTGCCATGATTGGATCATATCACCTCAGCCATACATCATAAATCCATGATCTTGGACTTTTTGGAAATGGGAGAGAAAGATCTTCAACTTTCATGTTGGACAAAATTTCATTTGAAGCTTTCTTGATGATGTAATCTTGAGTTGAAGTTGGTCCAAAACCTTTCCATTTTTGGAAATTTCAAATTATAGGTCACTTGCTATTTTGGGAAAGTCTTGACTTGACTTCAAATTCTTCAATGTGAGTGTTTGAAATGTCAAATGAGACTTGTTTGGACATGAATGAAGCATCTCTAATCACTTCCCACATCCAAATCCACAGTTGACTTTGCAGTTGACTTTTGTGGGCCTCAGATGATTTGCACATGCACTGATGAGTTCTGAGCCTTCAACACTTGGCCAAGTTGCCTCAAAATGATCCTTGGGTCATGTAAGCTCATTGAAACCACCCTAGGGCTTTGATCTCATGGAAAATGCTCTTGTTGCCTTGCACAGTTGAATCTCCTGACCAGTCTTGCCTGATGAGATGTATCATGCTATGCAATGCTAATGCAATTTTAATGACCTAAAAAAATGAAATGAATGTACAAATGGGAGGTGCAAATTTGAGGTGCTACAGCTGCCCCTATTCAATCAACTGGGAACCTGAACGGATGAGAGCAACGACTGTCAGACCTTCAAGGTAAACAAGGATTGAATACCAAAGAACCGTAGAAATTTGCACACTGCGGGATATGATACAAAGAAAAGCCAGGCCATTTACCGATGGCGGCTGCACAATAACTTCAGGAAAGCGAAACCATTTACCGATGGTTACTTAGCTGGGAACTGGATATTTGATATTTACCGATATCAACTTCAGCGAGACCATTTACCGATGGCTGCTGGGAAAGAAACTTTCAAAGGAAGCAAGACCATTTACCGATGGTGGCTTCAACTGGGAATTTGATATTAAAAGGAAGCAAGACCATTTACTGATGGTGGCTTCAAAGCAACTTGATATTTACCGATATCAACTTCAGCGAGAGCATTTACCGATGGCTGCTGGGAAACAGTCGTCACAGAAAGCCAGGCCATTTACCGATGGCGGCTAAGCTGGGCATTCGATATTTACCGATATCGAAGCAAGGCGAGGCCATTTACCGATGGCATCTCCACCTGGGGAGGAAAAAGATTTTGACAACTGGAACCAGACAAGACGTTTACCGACGACTCTACTGGGGATCTTTGATTTTTATCAAAGGAAGGACACCCGACCAGACATTTATCGATGACTGGAAAACAAGATATACAACCAGACATTTACCGATGACTGGGATGAAACTCGATGTTTACCGACATCGGAAGATGATGTTTACCGACATCAAAAAGGGATGACCAGACATTTATCGATGACTGGAGAACAAGATATACAACCGGACGTCAACGGACGACTGGGAAAAATTCCATGTTTATCGACACCAACGGAGAGGTGACCAGACATTGACGGATGAATGGAAAAAGGATACAACTAGACGTCAACGGACGAATAGGAAAAATTCCATGTTTATCGACACCAACAGAGAGGTGACCAGACATCAACGGACGACCTGGGGAAAGAGATACAACCATACGTCAACGGACGAATAGGAAAAACTCAACGTTTACCGACACCAACGGAGAGGTGACCAGACATCAACAGATGAATGGAAAAGGATAGATGTTACAAAACATCGAAAGATGATGTTTACCAACATCACAAAGGGATAACCAGACATTTACTAATGACTGGAGTGAGACTCGATGTTTACCGACACCGAAACAATGGTGTCTACCGACACCAAGGAAAGAATACACACGGGTGCTGACAGGATACTAACCGGTATCACAAGAATGACATCTGCATATGTCAGGGCAAGGCTAAACACTTGCTGGGGATTTCACTGGGGAGAATCAAACTTTCCTTTCACGGACGGGTGAAGAAATAAACCTCTCTGGGGAATTATCAATCCTGGATGCTGTCAGGAGCAACTGTAGCAAATGTGCCGTACAGATCTTGAACAACGATCCGCCTCTGCCGGGGATGTGGTCCGATTAGGTTTAACACATGAATGCATATGTTTGAATTTTTCTATGGCGTAATGCTCCATATTGAATGGAAATGCTACGCGGTTTGAGGATGCAATGATTACTACATGCAAGATGCAAAATAATGAAAACTCCTGCTGGGGAGCAAACGGATTGCTCATGGAAGCCAAGTTGACTGAGGCTGAATGGTGTCAGACTAGGTTTGACCAACTGAATTTGATAGAAGAGAGGAGGTTGACTACCATGTGTCATGGTCAGTTATATCAGCAGAGAATGAAGAAAGCTTTTGACAAGAAGGTCAGACCCCGTGTGTTCAGAGAATGTGACCTTGTGCTCAAGAAGATTCTATCTTTCAAACCAGATTCTAGGGGAAAATGGACTCCTAATTATGAAGGCCCATATGTTGTTAAGAGATCCTTTTTAAGCGGTGCTTTGATCCTTACAACTATGGATGGTGAAGAGTTCACTCGTCATGTGAACGCAAATGCAGTCAAGAAATACTTCTCCTAAAAAGAAAAGAATAGCTCGCTAAGTTGAAAACCCGAAAGGGCGACTTAGGCAAAAATGAGCGTCTCGGTGGATTGAAAACCCAAAAGGGCGATCCAGGAAAAAGTTAGAGACATAAAACTGAAAAGAATTATCCCAATAAATTAAATACCCCACCTTGGGGAAATTTATGCAAAATTAGGGATTATGGCAAGTAACAGCATCCTGCTAATCTTCAGTGTTGAAGGTATTTTTGAACACAACGGTCGACGGTGATTCATTATCCTCAGCAGTAGCCGAGAGCACAATGGATATCAATAGTTGGTAGAAGGATTAGCAATCATTGTATTCGATGTAATCCCTTTTCCATGTAAATTACCATTTTCAACTTTGTAAAAATCTATGGAGTCTTGTCATTTACGGACTACCATTCTATTAAATAAAGTTGAACTTTTATCCAATTGTTTCCACTCTTATTTATTAAGCTAAATAGATTTAAATTTTATTGATCATTTTTGAAATTAAAGTTTTAAAGCAAAATCATTTTTCTTAAACATATAAAAGCATGAATTTTAAGCAATCGATTTCATTTAAAAGGAATACCAATAGTGGTTTGAAAGTGGTAAACCCTAAGTGTGGAGCATTATCGGTTCTCCCCAAGCAGTAGGCACATTTCTCTTTCGTCCCCGACAATATTATTCAGTATTCGTTGTTTGTTGATCACTATTAACCAGATTGATTAGTCCCCTGCAGAGTTTAGTGTTTATTCCCCGGACGACTTTGGTCTCTAGCAAAGTAAGAATAGTTTCCCTCAGTAGATCTCCTCTTCCCTCAGCTAGGATTGAGCATTTGGGATGTTAATCTTGAAGGTAGAGAAAAACAAAGGGGGTTTGAATTGTTTTGGAAATAAAAACTTTTTAAGAATTCAGACACACACAGAATAAAAATTGAATTGACACAAAATTTTATACTGGTTTGCTTGAAATTCAAAGCTACTCCAGTCCACCCGACCAAGGTGATTTCGCCTTCAAAAAGGACTTAATCCACTAATCTTGAAAGATTACACAAACAACCTTCTTAGCCCTCTCAAGTAATCAGACTGCATAGAGTCACTTAAGGGAATATTCTAAGCAAAGATATTAAATTGTAATGCAATGTGCTTCTAACAAAAGCAAATATTACAGAATTAAAAGAACAATAGTTTTTCACGTAAGAGCAGCAGCTCGTGAAAGATAAGAGAGAATGATTGAGAGTTTTCGTATTCTTGTGTGTCTCAGGTCTCTTTTCTTGTGAAGTATTCAATCCTTTATATAGGCGTTGAGAAGGACCGTTGGAGTGATGACAGGATCTTGGTCATTGAAGAATGTTTATTGTCATTACTCTCCTTGTTTCTTTCTAAAACGGTTTTGTACGCCTCATTATTTCCTTCTAGAAATAATTGCTTTCCAAAACCAAATTTCTTTTCGGTTACGTGTTCTGAACTGGTGAATCTGTACCAGAGTCTTCGTAAGTCATAGTTTAACGTTATAGGTTGATAATATCTGACCACATCAGAGTTTCTCTATGCTCTTGACTTCTTCAGATTCAGAGTCTGGATTCAGTCTTCTTTACCAGAGTTTCTGACTTCTTTTTGTTGCGCTTATAACTACGTTGATCAGAGTCAGAACCTTCTGGACGCGTTTTCTCTGAGTAGCATTTGATAGTTGAATTCTATATCTGATGCGTTGATCTATCTGATTGTTTGATCAGAGTCCTTCACACTTAAGAAAAATTTCGTTAGAGTACCATTTTTGTTTCATCATTTGTTATCATTAAAATCTTAGATATACATTGTAGAACCAACTTTGTTCTTACAATCTCCCCCTTTTTGATGATGACAAAACAATACAAAGAAGAGGTGGAACAGTACAGAAATATTTCAGATCAGATATAAGGGGAACTCCCCCTGAGTTAGAGCCTTGGATTAATCAGAAGTTCTTAGCGGACCTTCCTTGGTTTAGTGCTTTAGCTACTTTCCTGCATATATTAAGTCATTAATTTAGTAATAATTTTTAATGATGTTTGCAGTGCTTTGAGAGGATTTAGTTATGTTTCCATCAGAGCTGTTTTAGTTCTCCCCCTTTTTGTCAGAATAAAAAAGACATAGAAAAAAGATGATATTAATAAAGAGAGCTGTTACAGGTAAGCAACACATAGGGAGGATAGCAGAAAGCAAAAAGAAAACAGAGAAACAGAGAAAGCAACAAGCAAATAACCTAGATGCCTAAGGGTTTGGAGGCGGAGGCATCCGTTGGAGCATCTGGGACAACATGTTTTGAATTTTGATGTTGACAGAATCCTATTGATCCAGCCTGGCCCTAACTACCTGTTGTTCTTTCTACAGTTCTTCTAGAGTCTTCAAGACTAGAGGGACGGACCCAGAGTTGGAGTGCTCCCCCTGAGTCAATGCATCAACGTTGGCTTTGGCAGCTGCTTCTTCAGCAATACAAGCTGCTTCTTCAGCGTCGGTTTTAGCTTTTGCCTCAGCCTCAGCAGCAGCAGCAGCATCAGCGGCAACCTTGGCTTCAGCTTCTCTGATTCGCTGTAGTTCTTCTTGGCGTGCTTTCTCTTCGGCTTCCTTCCTTGCCTGTTCCTCAGCTTCTCTGGCTAAGCGCTCTTGAATTCTAATACCACGTCTCTGATAAAGTCGTTGCGGACTTGTTCAGAGAGGCATTTCAGTTTGAAGGCTTCAGAGGTCATCCAACTTATTACTCTATTCTAGTGGATCCTTACAGTAGATGGATCATCACTAATGCCAGAATTGATAGTCAGAGACTTGACCTTCTCGCCTGAAGACTCTGCAAAAACCTGTATTGCTTCTTCAAGGGTAAGAAGGGTAGTTTCTGGTTCAGTGGCAGAGGCTGGGGAGGGTGGAGAGGGTGAGTTTGGGGCACTGAGATTGAGTGTGGGAGTGATGGAGGCAACAAAAGTGTTGGGTGGTGGAATGTCAGAGGGTGACTATGTTGTTTGTTCAGGTTCTGGGTGTGGTTCAGATGATGGATGGGTTGGTTGTGGTTCAGAGTGGATTGGTTGTTGTGCAAGTGGTGGTGTTTGTTCAGGTGTGGTGGATTTTCATGTTCAGGAGGTGGGGAAGTGACTTATGGTTTAGGTTCAGAATATGATGGCTGTTGAGAGGCCAAATCACAGACTTGTAGCTAAGCCAGAGTGGGGGATTGGGGGTCAGATGGTTCGGTGTCGGAGGAGAGTTCATAGTATGGTGGGGATTGTGGAGATGGTGATGATGATGGTAAAGTGGTTTCATTCAGCATTTCTGTTTCTGAAACGGGTAGTGTGGTGGTAGCAAGGTTAAATTTTAGTGAGGGTGGGTGAGACGTTCTGGTGGTTGACGGAGGAGTGTCAGAGGTGGTGTATATAAGGGTGGTTTGGGGAAGAGAAGAAGCAATAGGTTTTATTTTAAAAGAGCGAGAGAGAGGTACATACTTACTTGGAGAGCCAGCCAGAGGAACTGGAGGTCTTGACCTAGAGGATTCTCCCAGCCTTGCTTTCTTCACCTTCTTGTACTTCTCAGAGGGCTCTAGCATCCTCTTCATGAAGTTAGGTGGATGCTCAGGAAGCCAGTCCACTGTGAAGTCATAGATGTCCACCCCTTGATTGGCAAGGTCCTGTAGATAGTAGGTCACTACCTCTGGAGGGTCAATTTTGGAGAACAGGTAGAGTCTGTTGGGAATCTCCCTCTGATCCCCGAGTTCTTCCCAGGAGGTATCAAGTGTTGGTTTGGCTCTGACTTGATCAATGATTCCCATGCTCTTTAGATTCCGAGCATTCATCGGTCTTCCAGTGTCAATGGTGACATCTTCCATGAGTCTGAGCTGAATCAGGTGATCCACTAAGCCACTCTCAATCAATACATCTGATATGAGTCTCCCTAGAGGAATGTAGTTCCTTGTCTTCATGTTGTTTCTGGTGTCTTTGACTGAGTCTTTGAGGTACTTGAAGAGAAGTGCAGGTAGACACAGTTTCAGACCCTTGTGAATGCAGTACAAGATACACTTCTGATCTGTGTTGATGTAGTCAGAAGAGTTTGAAGTAGGGCGATGATGAATGTTGCCTAAGATGATCTTCAACCAGTCCCGGAGGTTCTGGTGTAGCTCTTTGTTCTTGGAATGCTTGCCTTCATCATTCTGTTGGAAGATGGTAGGGTTGATTTCCTGGGACAAGTATTTTGCCCTAGGGTTTATGTTGTAGATGCGTCTGCCTCCTATCTTCTCCATGTTCAGAAGGGAGGCAATGGATTTCTCAGTGATGACTATCTTGACTCCTAGAACATAGGAGACAATGTAGTGATCATCTGAGTCTGCGAAACGCCAAAACTACTTCACCAGATTTATGTACACAGGACCATAGAGGCGTCGAAAGTAGGTTTCCCACCCTTGCATTCTCAATTCTTCAATAAGGTCTACGCCATTTCTCTTCATGTTTTTGAAATCAACTAACGATTCACAGAGAACTTCAAGCTTCTCAAAGGGAGTTGCTAGATGGATGTGGGGCTCACGATCGAGGATATGGTGTTCCTTGTAGATTGGGGTTGAGACGACGCCGATGGTTGTTGTAGTTTGTTGACTTGAAATAGGTGTTTTCTCCGTTGAGTTCATTTGTTGGGAGAAGTTGTAAACGGATTATTGCTGAGAATCCATGAAGAACAGTTGAAGATGATGTTGAAGGATTGAAGAGCTTGAAGAAAACTGCAGAAATCTTTGAAGCAGATGAAGAACTGAGAGAATGAGGGTTTTGTGAGGTCGTGAGTGTAAAGTGTGCTAGTGGAATATGTGAAATGAATTTATACACAATAGGATGCATGCAAAGCGACAACAAGATGAGAGTTTAACTGTTAAGAAACTTAATGCAGCATGTTAACCAAGTAAGCACGTTTGGAGGAGAATGATTATAGCCCATGATGGAGGTCTAATCCCCAAATCAGCACACTGCTCGAGGAGATATCAAGAGTCTGTCTCTTGATTTCTGCTAGACAGTTGTCTAGAAGTTCCAAGGTCAGACACAAGATATACCACGTGTTACTTTATCTGATCTTCAGGAATACCAAAGGGTTGGATCCTGAGGATTTCTGACTCAGATGACTTCTAAATGGTAGTAGCATCAGTGTCAGATACAAATTCCAGGTGTTTACTTTAGAGTCTTATTTTTCTATTTCAGAGGCACATTTTATTCTAGACAATTTTGAATATTTAAAATTTTCAAGATAAAAAAGAATCTATCTTCAGCCAGGGGTTTGGCAAAAATGTCAGCCCATTGATAGTCTGTATCAATAAATTTTAAAGTGATTACCCCTTTCTGAACATAGTCTCTAATGAAATGATGTTTTATTTCTATGTGCTTAGCTTTGGAATGCAAAATAAGATTCTTACTTAAATAGATGGCGGCAGTATTGTCACAGAAAATAGGAACGTTACTCTAAAAATCAGAAGGTCTTCAAGTCGATTCTTCATCCAGAGCATCTGAGTAGTGCATAGTGATGCTGATATATATTCTGCTTCTGCAGTGGACAGAGCTATGGTTGATTGCCTTTTGCTGGCCCAGGATATCAGATTCTTTCCTAAGAACTGACAGTTTCCATATGTACTTTTACGTTCCATTTTGTCCCCTGCGTAATCTGCATCAGAATAACCAGAAAGTCTATACTATGATGTTTTCTCATACATCAGGCCCAGGTTAGGGGTTCCTTTCAGATACATGAGTATTCTTTTAACAATTGTTAAATGAGATTCTCTAGGATCTGATTAGAATCTGGCACAGAGACATACACTAAACAGAATATCAGGACGTGTAGCAGTCAGATAGAGAAGAGAGCCTATCATACCACGATAGAGCTTCTGACAAACCTTCTGGCTAATTTCTTCTTTTTCCAGAATGCAGGTTGGATGCATAGGTGTCTTAGCAGGTTTGCATTCAGCCATTTCGAATTTCTTCATAATGTCTTTTATGTATTTACTTTGATAAACGTAGGTAGCTTCTGAAGCTTGATTGATTTGAATCCCTAGAAAGAACTTTAGTTCTTGCATTAAGCTCATTTCAAATTCTGCCTGCATTAGCTCAGAGAATTCTTGACATACATAAGGGTTAGTTGAACCAAAAATAATGTCATTAACATATATCTGGAATATCATGAGATCATTTCTAATGTTTTTACAGAAGAGTGTAGAGTCAACCTTTCCTCTAATAAAGTCATGTTCCAGAAGGAAGTTACTTAATCTATCATACCAAGCTCTAGGAGCTTATTTTAAACCGTACAGTGATTTCTTGAGTTTAAAGACGTGTTCTGGACATTTAGAGTTTTCAAAACCTGGAGGTTGATTGACATAAACTTCTTCTGATATATAACCATTAAGAAATGGACTTTTGACATCCATTTGATATAGTTTTATAGAATGATTTACAGCAAATGAAACAAGTAAGCGAATAGATTCTAAACTGGAGACTGGGGCAAAGGTTTCGTTGTAGTCAATACCTTCTTGCTGGTTGTACCCTTGTGCCACCAGTCGTGCTTTGTTTCTGAGTACTTCTCCTTTTTCGTTCAGTTTGTTTCTAAAAACCCATCTGGTTCCAATAATATGAGTTCCTTTAGGCTTTGGAACAAGATCCCAGACATCATTCTTTGAGAATTGATCTAGATCTTCTTTCATAGCTAGAACCCCGTCGTTGTCTTGAAGTGCCTCATCACAGGAAGTAGGTTCGATTAGAGATACTAGTCCTAGAGGAATTTCTTCAGATACTTTGAATGTTGACCTAGTTCTAATAGGTTCATCCTTGTTTCCTAGAATCAAATCTTCAGAGATGTTAGGGCGGCTTCTTGATTTCTTCTGGATAGTTGAGGCTTCAGTTGCATCTGGACTTTGTTTATCAGATACTTCTGGTGCTTTAGTCTTTTCGTCAGAATCTGCAAGAGTAATCTCCAGATCTGCAAGTCTCTTAACTAGCTTTGACTTTTCAGGGTCAAGCTTATCATTAAATCTAACATGGATTGATTCTTCCATAATTTTGGTTTCTGTGTTGTATACTCTGTAGCCTTTAGAGCGTTCTGAGTAGCCTAACATAATACCTTTTTGTGCTTTTGAATCAAACTTGTTTAGATGTTCTTTAGTATTGAGAATAAAGCAAGAGCATCCAAAAGGATGAAAATAATAAATGTTGGGTTTTCTTCCTTTACACAGTTCATAAGGAGTCTTATCCAGAATAAGTCTTATAGAGATTCTATTCTGAATATAACACACTGTATTTACTGCTTCAGCCCAAAAATGCTTAGCCACATTTGTTTCATTGATCATGGTCCTGACCATCTCTTGGAGCGTCCTATTCTTCCTTTCTACAACTCCATTTTGTTGTGGAGTTCTAGGACAGGAGAAATCATGGGATATTCCATTAGAATCAAATAGTTCATCAAAAAAATTATTTTCAAATTCTCCACCATGATCACTTCTGACTCTGATGATTTTAGAGTCAAATTCGTTTTGCACTTTGGAACAGAAGCTAGTGAATACAGAGTGAGACTCACTCTTGTGCTTTAGGAATTTTACCTATGTCCAGCGACTAAAGTCATCAACAATAACTAGTCCATACTTCTTTCCGTTGACTGATGTTGTCTTAATAGGCCCGAACAGGTCAATGTGAAGAAGTTCCAGAGGCTTAGAGGTAGAAATAATATTTTTCTTTTTGAAAGACGTTTTTGAAAATTTACCTTTCTGACATGTCTCACATAGAGCTTCTGAAGAGTACTTCAGTTTAGGTAGGCCTCTGACTAACTCGAGTTTATTTAGTTGAGAGAGTTTTCTCATGCTAATGTGGCCCAAGCGTCTATGCCATACCCATTGCTCTTCATGAATAGACATCAGGCATTTTACATTTTGTTCTTTTAGGTCTGAAAGATTTATCTTGTAAATATTGTTTTTCCTCTTGCCAGTGAATAGGACTGTTCCATTGTTCTGATTAATTGCTTTACATGTTTTTTGATTGAAGATTACGTCATAACCGTTATCCCTTAATTAACTTATTGATAACAGATTATGCATTAATCCTTCTACATAGAGAACATCAGATATAGAGGGAAGAGTTCCGTTACCAATAGTTCTGGAGTCTCTGATCCTTCCTTTCTGATTTCCTCTGAAACCTACGAAGCCAACATCTTTAAGTTCCAGGATTTAGAGCATATGCTTTCTTCCCGTCATGTGTCGCGAGCATCCAGAGTCCAGGTACCATGATTGGTGTCTTAACTCTATTGCATAAGATATCTGCAACATAAACAATCTTATCCTTTGGTACCCATAATCTTTTGGGTCCTTTATGATTAGTTTTCCCAGAGTTTCATAGAACTTTGGGTTTTCTAGCATTATCAAAACGTTGTGCTTATGAATGTGTGTAGTGATAAGAAAAAGGAGATTTAGGTTTGTCATTTGTGGAAGATTTATCTTCACTGGGGACATACCCTATTCCTCTTTTATTATTCTGACTTACTCCACAAATCATGGATGCCATTCTTCTCCTTTCTATCCCATTTTTCAGAAACTTTTGAAAAGATTTATCATATTCATATATCATTGTGTTAGAAGTTTGTGGGGCTTGAGATAGTGCTTCTTCAAGTTTTAAACATTGTTTATTTGTGGAGTCTCTTTCTTTTATCAAAGTTTGATTTTCATCTTTTAGTTCAGAAGCAGTTATCTCAAGCTTATCACATTCTTTGATTGTTCTTTCAAGAACTCCTTTTAAGGCCTTAAAATTTTGTTTAAGTTTCTGATATGAGGTTAGAGTTTCAGAAAGGCATGATTCAAGGTCAGAGCGAGAAAGATAAGAAAATACCTCTTTCGAGTCAGACTCTCCATCTGATGTATTTTTGGAGGTGATAGCCATGAGTGCAACATTTGCCTGTTCTTCAGAGTCTGATTCGGATGAGTCAGATCCACTGTCGTCGCAGGTGGCCATCGGTCCCTTTTTAGTTCTGAATGAACTTTTCTTGAAATTCTATCTTCTAGAGATTTCTTTCTTCAACTTGGGACATTCATTTATGTAATGACCTGTTTCCTTACATTCATAGCATGTTATATCTTTGTTTGACTTACCTCTGGAAGTTGATTCTGAGCGATCCCCATTGGGTCTTGGTCTTCTGAAGTTATTATTCCTTTTTCTCCAGAGTTGTTTTACTCTTATGGTTAAAAGGGATAATTCTTCTTCGTCGTCAGAGTCTTCCTTCTTAGAGTCGTCATTGTCTTCCTCTTCAGCCTGGAGGGCCTTGTTTCTATCTGGTTTGCGTCTTTCGGATCTAGACTTTAGTGCTACAGACTTGATCTTCTTTCGAGGCTCATCTTCCTCCAGTTCTATCTCATGGCTTCTGAGTGAACTGACGAGTTCCTCAAAGCTGATATTGTTCAGATCTTTTGATAACTTTAAAGCTGTGACCATGGGTCTCCATTTCTTTGGCAAGCTTCTAACAATCTTTTTGACATGATCCGCAGTTGTGTAGCCCTTGTCCAGCACTTTGAGTCCTGCAATTGAAGTTTGAAATCTAGAAAACATTACCTCTACAGCTTCATCGTCCTCCATTTTAAAGGCTTCATATTTCTGAATTAGAGCCAGAGCCATTGTTTCTTTGACTTGAGAATTTCCTTCGTGAGTCATCCTCAGGGAGTCAAGTATTTCTTTAGTTGTTTCCCTGTTGGTGATCTTTTCATATTCATTGTAGGAAATGGCATTGAGTAGTATCGTTCTGGCTTTGTGATGGTTTTTGAATTCACGCTTCTGATCATATGTCATTCTGCTTCTGGGAATAACAACGCCAGCGTCTGTCACAGGTGGTGTGTAGCCAATTGTGACAATATCCCATAGATCAGCGGCGTAGCCCAGAAAGAAACTTTCAATTCTGTCTTTCCAATAATCAATTTTTTCTCCATCAAAGATTGGAGGTTTAGCATTGTAACTATCTCTTTCATTGGTGTTGGCCATAGTTTTTCTCACGTTGGATCTCTCTACACTGTTAAGTGTTTTATTAGAAAATCAATAACAGAGCCGAAGCTCTGATACCAATTGAATGTAGAGAAAAACAAGAAAGGGGGTTGAATTATTTTGAAAATAAAAACTTTTTAAGAATTCAGACACACATAGAATAAAAAGGGAATTGACACAGAATTTTATACTGGTTCGCTTGAAATTCAAATCTACTCCAGTCCACCCGGCCAAGGTGATTTCGCCTTAAAAAAGGACTTAATCCACTAATCTTGAAATATTACACAAACAATCGTCTTAGCCCTCTCAAGTAATCAGACTGCACATAGTCACTTGAGGGAATATTCTAAGCAAAGATATTAAATTGTAATGCAATGTGCTTCTAACAAAAGTAAATATTATAGAATTAAAATAAGAATAGTCAATAGAATTTCAAGTTTGCAAGTTGGTTGATGGTGGTTGACCAGATGAATTCATCTGATCAAAACTGGGTCTCCCTAGACCCTATCTCCTACAATTTGCATCATATGAAAATGATTCCAATATTAAATTTACTCTAAATGACATTCCAAACAACTTTCATGTTGAGGTATAGAGTTAATTTCGCTTGGAAAGTCATTTTATATGTTGAAACATTATATGTCATTTTGTCTAAACCCTAATTTGAAAGTCAACTTCCCAAGACCATAACTTGCTCAATTTTTATGAGATGAAATATTTCCAAGTTTCACAATCAAATTCAAGATGTCTACTTTAACTTTGATGTTTTGAGTGAGAGCTAAATCAACTTTTATGAGCATGTGATATAAGGATACATTATAGGTCATTTTGGACCAATACCATTGAACAAATGATTTTCCTCAACTTCAAAAATGCCTAACTCACTCATTCTAAATCCAAATGATGTCAAATTGGTGACCATTTTGAAAGAGATACAACTTTTATTAAGACACTTTTCTCATTTGGAGCTCACATAAAAAGTTAAGCAAGGTTGAATAATGAAGTTTATGACTTGACACTTAGAAAAAATTTCAACATGTTGAAATTTCCAAACTTCTACCTCATAATTCACCATGATGCAAGTTCCAAATGGAAAAGTGTTCAACATAAGAGTTGTTCCTCTTGATCTAAGCTTTCCAAAGAGTCCTAATTCATTCATTTTGGATGAAGTTTGAGGGGTCTGCGCATGGTGTAACCACAGTTGTATCAATTGGCAAGATTAAAGCTTCAAATGATCATTTAACTTTGCCTTGCCATTCAAGTTTCATTCAGACCTCAACTTAGTTGATTTTGGACTTAATTGAGTTGCTTCATGGGCCTGTACACGCCCATGCAAACATGGACATGGCATTGCTAAATTTGGACAAATTTTGAAGTGTGTAAATAATATTCCATTTTGCTATAAATAGAGACCCTTTGTGCTCATTTCAAAGGACACTTGCGCGTCAGCTTTGCCTCCACACTTCAAACCCTCACATTTCAAAGGAAAACCTGAGAACTTTCATTTGAAAATTGAGTTTGAATCTCACTGTTTGGAGATTCAAAAACTCCAGGATCCAAAGATTTGTACCAATCCTAATCCACTTCTGCAAGCTACCTGAGTAAGATCAAACACGAATTGAAGCAAGAGAGATCAAGTTCTGCACATCATTGAAGGTATTTTCCAGATTTTTTCTTCTCTTTGATTCTCACTCAATTCTCATCAATTCTCACTCAATTCTCATCAATTCTCTTGGATCTTTGGTTTTCTGAAGTCCTACCAATATAGGAAAGAAGATTGAGTTGCTTTGAGGTCAAATCGAAGCAACTCAGTTGACACACCTTAAAATTCAACTCCACATACCTCTCTCTATATATTTGGAGTTAGTTAAAATTGAGGTGACATTCATAATTTACACCATTTTATCTTTCAGATCATGTCCTTCTTTTTCATTTATGCTATGGTGATGATTGAACCAGTCCGGCCAAGGTCATCGGAGAAGATGACCGGTCTTTAGCTCTAGCAGTGAGGTGGCACGGTTCAGAACCATTGATGCATTTTAAAATGTTTTAATATGGGGCGTCCAAAGTGATTACCACGCGTGTGGAACATTTGACTTGGTGTATGGTGGAACACGCGCTCAGATCCACTTGATCTGCCACCTCAATTAATGAGGGAGATCAAGTGGTCCACGTTTTTTGGATTTTCTGATTTTAATTTTTATTCCTTTGATTTTCATTAATTCATATTAATTTTAATATTGATCCAAAAAATATGAGAGTTTCACCAAAACTTTTTAAATAAAATCCTCTTTCATATTTTGAATTAAAATTATTTTTTGGATCATTATTAATATTTTTCATGATTTAATTAATTTTGTAAATAATTTTAATTGTTTAAAAATACTTTTAAGTTTCCAAAAATTCTGAAAATTTTCCTCCAAGGTCCTTTGACCTTGTTTGACCTATGATAAATCTCATGTCCATTTCTTTGGTGTTTTGATGAGGTTTTAGGAAATTGACCAACCATACTTAATTTAATGTATTATTTTTTAGTACTTTTAATTGAATAAATGCCAAATAAATTGTGTAGAGCCATTTTGATTGACTTTGGAAGTTTTGTTAGACGGTGTGGCTAGTGATCGAGAGGGGGGGTGAATAGATCACCTCTTTTTCTATTTAACGGATTTGAAATTTTATCAGAGTTTTCAAAGTTGGCGGAAAAATCAGTCCTGAATCGACTTCCGTCTATTCTGAACCGCTACTAGAAAGCCGGACACACAAGTTTAATTGCTGGATTTTAATGAGAATGACAGAACCAATTCACACCAGAATTATAACTAATTGAATGCACTTATCATTAAAGTCTATTTCCAATGAATAAAATCTAGCTAACCGTTTTATCAAACAGTTGGTGTGTATGTGATCAATGTTAAACAGCAATGAAGTTTGATTAAAGTTTTCTTGCCACTGCTGTCTTGAAAAAGAAGCAATCACCACACACTAACTAAAATTGCGAAAACAGTTTGAAAAACGTAAAGAGGAATAAGGTAAGAGTACGATACGCAGAGATTTGGTAAGGAAGTTCCCCACGTCGTCCTCGCGTGTGGGTACGTCTCCCTCTCAATTTCAAATGAAATTGAGAACTTTGATTATCAATTATTGCCGAATCCGTTGATACAAGGTTATGATACAAAGACAGAATTCTAAACTCTAAGAACCTCTTCTTGTATAAACCTTCACTTGATCTGAGCACGATCAAGATTTTCCTGCACAAAGTTGCAAACAATTCACCGGTTCCACGACCTGCTTGTGAAATCCCCCGATCTCCAAACGCAACGCTGCGGCTGAATATGTTCTGCAAATGTGACTCCCAAACCCTCAAGAACACTCCAGTTCTTGAAGGACAAACCAGTAGGTTTTTCCTAGAAACCCCCTTCAATCTTCGACTCAGCTAGATCCTCGATCGTTCCACTGCAAACCACAGCTAGATCCTTGATCGTACCACTGAACGTTATCTCGATGCTTCTTTAATCCAAAGAACAAGAATGGTTATGTGTAAATGTTCTTGAAGAAAAGTGATTGAGAAGATGAAGAAGATGAAGTCTCTTTCAGGTTTCTAATTGCTCACAAACAATTGCTCCAACACTGCTTTTGATCTGTGTTCAATTGTTTTCCCTCAATGAATTCGTGTTTTTGCACTGCTGTTGTAACCTGTCTTTTATATGCTGCAAAACAGTTGCTGTTATAACATAAAACAGTCTTTTGTATTGATACATCATAGTGTGCATCGATGCATACTGTAGGATATGTGTATTTTTGGTGAAATTAATTATTCATGTATCGATGCAAAAGTCGTGTGCATCGATGCATGTGATTATTACACTAGTATGTATCGATGCCTAATGCGCATGTATTGATACACAGGCTGTTTCAATTGGTCATGTATCGATGCAGGGATCGTATGTATCGATGCATAGAGTATTTTGTCTTCCATGTATTGATGCATGACTCGTATGCATCGATGCATACTGAACAGAAAGGTTTTGTGATTTATCACATGCTGGATGTATCGATGCAGAGGCTTTATGTATCGATGCATACTGACATAAGATGCATTTTAATTGTTATTTAAAGGTAAGTATCAATGTAATTTTATATATACAGTTATGCAACAATAGAGTGAGATGAAAAACATAATAAAACACACGTGTATCATGTAATGCAATGCACAACCAACATTTGGATGATGATCACACAATTTGCTATCATTAAAAATTAATTCAAGGTAAAGAATTCTCTCACAAACTCCCCCTTTTTGATGATGGCAAATTCTTGGCAAGATGTGTGATACTCCCCCTGAGTTTGTGCATATCTGCATTTTCTCCCCCTTTGTCAACATCAAAAAGAGGAAGAGACAAATTTATCAAGGTAGCATAGTGTAGCAGGACATGGCAAACAATGGATAACAGGCTATCAATCACAAAGAATGAAGCATCAAAGTAAAGAATCATTCACAAAGAATGAAGTATAAGGGCAATAACAATAGAGATAAACAGAATTGGAGAAGCGTTTTAAGGATACGAACGAGTTTAAGAGTTACATAAGCTAAACCATAGTGTTCAACAAAAGAAAAACTAGAGCAATATGAGATGAAATGAGATGAAATGCAAGTGGGTTAATTTGGATTGTTGCCACCACAGGACTCCTCATCATGTCTGTCAGGATCTCGGTAGCTTGGCGGAGGCGGAGGAGGAGGCATTGTGTCCGGATTTTGGCCCATGAAGGAGTATTGCCTAAATCGATTCTGAACTTCAATGCTTCTAAAGCTGTCCATAATCCCAGGATTTTCACGGCAGTCATCCATAAAGCCGGACATTTCGTTGTAGAACACTTGATGCCATTTAACTAAGTCTTGGTGCCAAGCGTGTTGATTGTGATACATCCATGTATGCTCATCATGCCAGTCCCGATGCTCGTTGTGCCATTCAGATTGTTGAACATGCCAGTACCGTGCCTCTTCATGGCGTTCTTTGTTGGCAATTTCCATCTGTTGAAGCATATGAGTGATGTCCACATTTGGTGTTGAGGCTGAAGTACCACCGGAGAATGGAGGGGCTGTAGGTTCAGGTACGTAGTTGGTGGGATACCACCTTCGTGGCACCCAATCTCCCCAACCTGTATTGGCTTCAGCTTGTGGTGCATCTGTTTCAGCCGCATCCTGCATCTCTTCATCAGGCTGATCTTCAGCAACATGGATGCGTTCCGAAGGCATGTCAAAATTGTAAATTCTGGTTTTGGATTTTCTTTCGAAGAAATAGAAGCATTTGCGTTCCTTGTCCCACCGATATCCCATATGCGATAGAGTGGCAGAGTCGAATTCTTGAGCTGCAGAGGGAGATAGGAGAGGCACAATAGGTATTGCAACTTTCCAAAACTTAAGAATTTTCATTATTTGAGAGGCATACCCTAGAGCCACAGTTTTGGAGCTGTCTCGCACATAAAATAGACGTTTTACAAAGTAGTTCGCCCAATTTAAGAGAATCTTATTTTGCAGAATGTAGAGAAGATGTATGCTAGGCCTATCCAACCGAGAGTGGCCACTGTTGGTTGGACGCAGAATGTGTGTAATGATCCAGTGAAGAATACGCGGAGTTTGCTTGATCATACCTGACGTGACGTGTTCATCCTCACTCAATGGTCTATCAATCTTTAGGATAGAAGGAGTAAAGTCCTTCATGTCAAATTCAGGATCAAAGTGCAGGTCATGCCAGGACTTGACAGCCATCGACGGAAGCGGCATTTGAAACACCGTTTCCCAATCAGAGGCTTCAAAGGTATATGTTCTGACTCCGATAGAACACCGGAACATATAGCCTCTACCAGTTTGCAAACCAGCATAAAAGGCCCGGATGAAATCCTCATGATACTCATCTTTTGTAGATAGAAAGGACCCAAGTCTTTGTGCATGTAAGAGTTCAACTACTTCATTTAGGTGCAGATGAACAGCATCTGTTTTATCAAAGATATGAGGTTTCATTACCAACCTGGCCTTGAAGGATTCCTCAAATTCAGCAGCAATGGCAGGATGAAGAATGTCTAAGGCATTTGAAGGAACATCTGGTGGTTGCTGAGAAGTACCGGCTGCTTCCTTTCCCTTTCCTTTTCCTTTGGCTCTGGCTGGAATAGTGCGTGGAGGCATGGTGATGTGAGAGTTAGGGTTTTACCAAGTTTGTGAGAGAGAGTGAAGATGAGGAGGATTAGGGTTAGCCACTGGTTTTGGGGTTTTTGAGGGCAGATGAGATGAAGTAATGAGATAGGAAGTGATATGATTGGCTGATGTGTCGATGCATGAGAGAGAAAGAAATGCATTTAATTCAGATAGCATCAGTATGTATCGATGCAGATAGTCATGCGTCGATGCCAAGTATTCAAAATTGTCATGTGTATCGATACATGCGATGGATGCGTCGATGCCAAGTGTTTACAATTGCCCTGTGTATCGATACATGCGATGGATGCATCGATACATCCTGAAGCAGTTTTTGAAAAAATTGAATTTTAGAATATATGGATCGATGCAGGCTTCGTTTGTGTCGATGCATACTGATGCTGAACCAGTTTTTAATGAGTTTTAATGCAGTATGAATATGCATTATGCACTGTCATGATGATTATGCTCAACAGAGATTCAGAAGTCAAATTGTTAATGTGCACACAATATGGACAGGAGTATATGCAATCAAATTTTATATCAACTAGAGTAAGAATATTTTATGTAACATACACAATCACTTAGCAATAAGAAAATTGTAGAAAGGATTGATATTACCTCAGTTGGAGAACTCGTGTGATGGATAATTGACATCTAAAACAGCTCTTATCAACCATGGTGAGGCATAATATAATTAAGAGATAACATGCTTATGACATCAATTGAGAAAGATCTAAGATTCCCAATTCGCGACGAATGTTGAAGAAAGGTTCCGTTGCCAATGGTTTAGTGAAAATATCAGCGAGCTGATTTTTGGAATCAACGTGCTCAAAGACAACGTCTTCTTTTTCAACATGGTCACGAAGGAAATGATGTCTAATCTCTATGTGTTTAGTGCGTGAGTGTAAAACAGGGTTTTTAGTAAGGTTTATGGCACTAGTGTTGTCACATTTGATAGGAATACGTTTGAGTTGTATGTTGAAGTCTTGTAGTTGCTGCTTCAGCCATAAAATCTGAGCGCAACAACTACCGGCTGCAACGTATTCTGCCTCTGCAGTTGACAAAGCCACAGAAACTTGCTTTTTGCTATGCCAACTGACCAAGGAGTTTGAAAACAGGTGACATGTGCCACTTGTGCTCTTCCTATCTGATTTGCAGCCAGCAAAATTAGAATCGGAGTACCCTACTAAGCTACAATCACTTCCTTTGGAATACCAAAGCCCATATTTAGGTGTTCCGTGAAGGTATCTAAATATGCGCTTTACCGCTTTAAGGTGCGATTCCTTAGGATTTGATTGATAGCGTGCACACATACAAACACTAAACATGATATCAGGTCTAGAAGCAGAAAGATACAAGAGGGATCCAATCATACCTCTGAACCTTTTGACATCTACACACTTACCATGCTCATCCTTGTCTAGATTTCCGTTGGTAGGCATTAGGGTGTCAATCGATTTTGAGTCATTCATTCCAAAGCGCTTGAGTAGTTCTCTGCAGTATTTTGTTTGACATACTGCTGTACCCTCATCAAGTTGCTTTATTTGCAGTCCTAGGAAGTAGTTCAGCTCCCCCATTAGACTCATCTCAAATTCACCCTGCATAACCTTAGAAAATTCTTCGACCAAGTGTATATTAGTTGAACCAAATATGATATCGTCGACATAAACTTGAACTAAAAGAATGTGCTTCCCTTTGTGTTTAATAAAGAGTGTATTGTCCACTTTACCTCTTGAATATCCATGATCAATTAGGAATTTGCTAAGCCTTTCATACCAAACCCGAGGGGCTTGTTTAAGACCATACAAAGCTCGTTTTAATTTGTAAACATGATCTGGATTTTCAGCATTTTCAAAACCGGGAGGTTGTGAAACATATACTTCTTCATTTATGACACCATTAAGAAAGGCACTCTTTACGTCCATTTGGTAAAGCTTAAAATCCTTAGAACACGCATAGGCAAGCAAAAGACGTATAGCTTCAAGGCGAGCAACTGGAGCATAAGTTTCCTCATAGTCTATGCCCTCCTCTTGGTTATACCCTTGTGCTACTAAGCGTGCCTTGTTCCTAGTAATCACTCCGTTTTCATCAAGCTTGTTTCTAAAAACCCACTTAGTGCCTATGATATGATGATCTCGCGGACGAGGGACAAGTTCCCAAACGTCATTTCTTTTAAATTGATTAAGCTCTTCTTGCATGGCCATTAGCCAAAATTCATCAATCAAGGCCTCTTTGGCATTTTTAGGTTCTACTTGTGAAACAAACGCGAAGTGAGAACAAAAGTTACTTATCTTAGACCGGGTCATTACTCCCTTTGAGATGTCTCCCAAAATGTTGTCAATGGGATGGTCTTTTGAGGATCTCCAAGCTGTTGGAAGATCATTCACTTCAGCTGTCTTTTCTTCCTCAATTTCTTCATGACTAGTATCTTCCTCCTTCTCATGGGCAACTGTTTTGGACTGATCAGTTTCCTCAACAGCTTCCTTGAGTATGTCTTCTGTAGATACACCTGCGTCATCAAAAGAAATACCTTTTCCGACATTTTTCGGATAAGACTCATCAAAAGAAACATGAACAGATTCTTCAACAGTAAGTAAACGCTTATTATACACTCTATATGCCTTACTTGACAGTGAGTAACCAAGAAAAATACCTTCATCCGCTTTTGCATCAAACTTCCCAATGTTAAACATTTACAACCGAATACGTGAAGATGTGACAAGTTTGGTTTTCTTCCTTTCAAAAGTTCATAAGGAGTTTTGTTTAAAATAGGGCGAATTGAGATTCTGTTTAGAACATAACAGGCTGTGCTAACAGCATCAGCCCAAAAGTATTTTGGTAATCCACCCTCATTAAGCATTGTTCTTGCCAACTCCTCTAAAACACGATTTTTACGCTCCACAACGCCATTTTGTTGTGGAGTGCGAGGAGCTGAAAAGTTATGCTCAATACCATACTTGTCACAAAACTTCTCAAAGTGGTAATTTTGAAACTCACCACCATGATCACTACGAATTGTAACTATTTTGGAATTCATTTTGTTTTGGGACAGATTTGCAAAATTTTTAAAAGCAGAAAAAGTTTCATCTTTGCTATGAAGAAATATAGTCCAAGTGAATCTAGAGTAGTCATCAACTATTACAAAGCCATAGTAATTTCCACCTAGGCTCTTTGTCCTAGAAGGTCCAAAGAGGTCCATATGGAGAAGCTCAAGGGGTCGTGAAGTTGAAATTACATTTTTAGATTTAAAGGACACCCTTGTTTGCTTTCCCATTTGGCACGCGTCACATAGATGGTCTTTTGAAAATCTTATTTTTGGTAGACCGACTACTAGATCCTTAGACACAACCTTATTAAGCAAATCGAAATTAACATGCGCTAAACGTCTATGCCAAAGCCAAGAATCATCATTCAAGGTGACTAGACATTTAGTACTTGTTAAAGGTACATCGAACAAGTCAAGCATATAGATGTTGTTTACTCTTACACCCTTAAACACAATGTTTTGTTCAACATGTTCAATTATGCAGCAAGTTTTTGTAAACGACACTTTATAGCACATGTCGCATAGTTGACTTATGCTTAACAAATTGTGTTTAAGTCCCTCAACTAAATGGACATTTGAAATAGTAGTGGTGGAGGGATTACCTACACTACCTTTGCCGAGTATAGCTCCTTTGTTGTTGTCTCCATAAGTGACATATCCCTTCTTCTTTGCCTTGAAGTCTATAAAGAGCGATATGTTACCGGTCATGTGCCTCGAGCAGCCGATGTCAAGAAACCACCTTCTATCTGCGGAGGCAAGGCACTCATCCTACAACATCAAAAGAGAGAAGTTGGTACCCAATTTTCATTGGGTCCAAGTGGGTAAGTGCTAACATGGTTGCCTTTTGGCTTCCATTGATAGATGCCTTTAGGGACAAGAAATCTCCTAAATTTGCATTTTTCAATGGTATGGCCAGCATGGCAACAATAATGACATAAACCATGATGATGTGTTTGTTGTTTCTTGTTCATTGAATCCTTTAGAATAAAAGAGTATTTTGCATATGGAGGATTCAATGACTTCTTAAACAACTTGGGGTCAACGGCATAAGTAACTTTAGGTTGTAGCGCTTTCTCTAATTTGACCTTAAGAGTGTTTACCTCTTTTTGCCAAATATAACAAGCGTCACAATACCTAACTCTACTACATCCGTCAATGTCAATAGTTTTTGAATTTTCTGCAATACTAGTTTTCAATGCTTCTAAATCAATTTCAGCTTTGTTTACTTTACCTTCCAAAAAAGAGAAAATATGTTTGTCGGAAGATAGTCTTTTAAAAGCATCTACAGCTTCGTTATGCAGTTTTTCAAAAGCTATTTTTAGTTCCGAAAAAGACATAGAGGAGAAATTATTGTAATACGCTTGTTTTACCTTTTTGTCATTATTTTTCTTCTTGTGGTAGGACAGATTTTTTGTGTGAGCCATAAGGCACAGATTTGCAGCTTCATCATCATCACTTGAGCTTTGTGTGCTTGATGAATCACTATCACTTTCCCATGCAATATACGCTCTTCTTTGTTTGCTGTACCCTTTTGGCGAATCTTTTCTTTGATCCTTATATTTCATAGGGCAGTCCGTTTTATAGTGTCCGGATTTACCACAATTAAAACAGGATCCTCTTCCTCTACTCTTCTTGTTTTCTTCTTGTTTCGAATTTGTAGATTGTTTTCGAAACTTCATGAGATTTTTGTCGGAATGCTTGACTCCATTCTTTCGAATGAATCTATTGTATCTCCTTACAAACAGTCCCATTTCCTCATCATCCGAGTCTTTGTCACTACTTGAATCATTGTCGCTTTGCTCTTTTCGTGAGGACTTAGAGCTAGAAGCCACAAGAGCTATTGGCTTCTTCTCTCCCTCTTTGTCTCTTTTCTTCTCCTTTTCCTTCTTACTTTTATTCTCATATTTTTCAAGGCTTTCCAAAGCTTGCTGATGTTCTTCCAGCTTTCCAAATAGAGTTGTAATCGTAAGTCTTGTAAGATCGTTGGCTTCCTTGATTGCTGTAACTTTAGGTTGCCACTCCCTGCTAAGACACCTGAGAATTTTATTAGTAGCAATTTCATTGGAAATAGGTTTTCCAAGAGCATTCAATCGGTTAGTTAGATGAGTGAATCTCTTTTGCATGTCGGAGATGGATTCTCCTTGTTTCATGCGAAAGAGCTCAAACTCTTGATTGAGTGTGTTAATGCGGGACTGTTTTACTTCAGTAGTGCCCTCATGGGCAACTTCTAAAGCGTCCCACATTTCTTTAGCTGTCGTGCAATGTGATACTCGATAATACTCATCAACACCAAGTGCTGAAATTAACATGTTACGAGCTCTCCAATCGCACAACCACTTTTTCTCATCTTTCTCATTCCAATCATCTTCTGGTTTAGGTACTATGGCGCCAGCCGCATTTGTCATAGTGATTTGAAACGGACCGTTTTCAATGGCAGCCCATACTAACCTATCCACAGAATTTATATGAACTCGCATGCAGTCTTTCCAGTAGCCATAATTTTCACCGTTGAAAATAGGCGCTCTATTATACGCCCCCTTTGGTTCAGAATCCATACTGTTACAGGCAGCCACAGAGCACCAGCGAACCGGCGCTCTGATACCACTTGTTAGACGGTGTGGCTAGTGATCGAGAGGGGGGGTGAATAGATCACCTCTTTTTCTATTTAACGGATTTGAAATTTTATCAGATTTTTCAAAGTTGGCGGAAAAATCAGTCCCGAATCGACTTCCGTCTATTCTGAACCGCTATTAGAAAGCCGGACACACAAGTTTAATTGCTGGATTTTAATGAGAATGACAGAACCAATTCACACCAGAATTATAACTAATTGAATGCACTTATCATTAAAGTCTATTTCCAATGAATAAAATCTAGCTAACCGTTTTATCAAACAGTTGGTGTGTATGTGATCAATGTTAAACAGCAATGAAGTTTGATTAAAGTTTTCTTGCCACTGCTGTCTTGAAAAAGAAGCAATAACCACACACTAACTAAAATTGCGAAAACAGTTTGAAAAACGTAAAGAGGAATAAGGTAAGAGTACGATACGCAGAGATTTGGTAAGGAAGTTCCCCACGTCGTCCTCGCGTGTGGGTACGTCTCCCTCTCAATTTCAAATGAAATTGAGAACTTTGATTATCAATTATTGCCGAATCCGTTGATACAAGGTTATGATACAAAGACAGAATTCTAAACTCTAAGAACCTCTTCTTGTATAAACCTTCACTTGATCTGAGCACGATCAAGATTTTCCTGCACAAAGTTGCAAACAATTCACCGGTTCCACGACCTGCTTGCGAAATCCCCCGATCTCCAAACGCAACGCTGCGGCTGAATATGTTCTGCAAATGTGACTCCCAAACCCTCAAGAACACTCCAGTTCTTGAAGGACAAACCAGTAGGTTTTTCCTAGAAACCCCCTTCAATCTTCGACTCAGCTAGGTCCTCGATCGTTCCACTGCAAACCACAGCTAGATCCTTGATCGTACCACTGAACGTTATCTCGATGCTTCTTTAATCCAAAGAACAAGAATGGTTATGTGTAAATGTTCTTGAAGAAAAGTGATTGAGAAGATGAAGAAGATGAAGTCTCTTTCAGGTTTCTAATTGCTCACAAACAATTGCTCCAACACTGCTTTTGATCTGTGTTCAATTGTTTTCCCTCAATGAATTCGTGTTTTTGCACTGCTGTTGTAACCTGTCTTTTATATGCTGCAAAACAGTTGCTGTTATAACATAAAACAGTCTTTTGTATTGATACATCATAGTGTGCATCGATGCATACTGTAGGATATGTGTATTTTTGGTGAAATTAATTATTCATGTATCGATGCAAAAGTCGTGTGCATCGATGCATGTGATTATTACACTAGTATGTATCGATGCCTAATGCGCATGTATTGATACACAGGCTGTTTCAATTGGTCATGTATCGATGCAGGGATCGTGTGTATCGATGCATAGAGTATTTTGTCTTCCATGTATTGATGCATGACTCGTATGCATCGATGCATACTGAACAGAAAGGTTTTGTGATTTATCACATGCTGGATGTATCGATGCAGAGGCTTTATGTATCGATGCATACTGACATAAGATGCATTTTAATTGTTATTTAAAGGTAAGTATCAATGTAATTTTATATATACAGTTATGCAACAATAGAGTGAGATGAAAAACATAATAAAACACACGTGTATCATGTAATGCAATGCACAACCAACATTTGGATGATGATCACACAATTTGCTATCATTAAAAATTAATTCAAGGTAAAGAATTCTCTCACAAGTTTGACTTGTGTTGTTGGGCCTTGGTCAAGGTTGATTTGACTTTGTTAAGTTAAGATCATTGAATTTAGGGGATTGATGGAATGTACATTCCATCTCCCAAAATGAATGAAAGATCTTAATTTGGTAAAAGTCCTCTTTTGTCCAATTTGAGTTTGATTCATTTCCCCTCCCTCTTCATCTCATTCCCATTCTTTATGAATTCATGTCATGGACCTATGATATCTCAATATCCTAAGGCTAGTTGATTGCATAATTAACATAAGTATGGATGAGATTAAGCCCCCACTTTTGCATATTCTTTTTGTGTGTGGTATGTTTCATGAGCATAGTCCATTATACTATGTCTCTAACATGCATTCACACCAGAATTCTATTGCCCGACCTCAAATAGTTGTGACTTCTACATAAGTCCAATTACAATTGCTTAACATAGCGCTAAATTTTTGACACTAAAGGCATAACATTCTAGTTAGTGAGATTGTAAGTCTCCCCTCTTTCATGGTATTTGTAGCGGTGTATTCGTCGCTATATGATTTATTGATTAAACCATAAGCAAAGCATACAATGAATCGAGTCGCCACCGCACTTTTATTTATCCAAAGGATTGGCTAAAAAGCGAACAAAAGCCTAAGAAGTTTTACGCATAGAAAACTAATGAAAAGATCAGAGAATCTGGGTAAGGGGTAAATTACGCAATGGGAAGGTGTTAGGCACCCATCACGTCCTAGGTACTCCTAGGGAACCTCTTTTCACACTTGTTGTATAAAAATGTTTATTTGTAAATGACATATTGTGCAAACATGAATGAGAAGATGAGAAAAGAATGTACATTTTTTATTATTTTTGTGTTTGAACGGATGAACCCGTTGCCTACGTACCTTCCATCAAAGGTAAGGATCAAAATGCCGTAGTTCGGCTAAAAGATTTCCAAAAATTAGTGAGTTCAATTTTAAAACACAAGCATTAAGGCTTTTCATTACCAATGGGAGAAAACTCAACCTGAATCAACAATCCACCATGCAAGGACAACTTCGACATACTAGAGGGGTTAACCCTGTTTTCAGTACGGAAGTCTTACAATCGACTTACTAAGGATAAGGTAAGATTTACATCAACCGCTATGGTAATTGAAACCTATGGCTAATGTATGAAAACATATTAACAATGGACAAAGCCAAAACTATGGAATGGGTGAAGTTAATTGATTATGAGTATTCACAAAGTATGGTCAAGGTATGATTAAGATTCAATTCAAAGAAGTGTTATGAAGAGTGAAGTTTGAAAATCAAGGACTTAGGGTCCAAGTTTCTAATTTGAAAAGAGATGAAAATGCTTGCACAATAGCATTTACAAGTTTAAAAGTCAACAAGTGAAAAGGGATTTTGAAACAAAAAGGGGTGGATGAAGGAGTGTAAAACTTCCTAGAAGTTCACCTCTTGAAATCATATGGAAGATGATTCAAGTGTGTCCTTTGGAATAAGGCAACAAAACAAGTAAACAAAACAAATGTAAGGTGATACCGGATGCCATCAATGGACTTATACCAATCTCACAAACAAAAGCGGATATCGGATACTAATAAATGGATTTACACCAATCTCCTAAAAAACACACAATGATACCGGATGCCAACAAATGGTCTTACTCCAATCTCACAAGGCAAAATGGAACAAAAGAGTGGATGTCAGATGCCAATAACTGGTCTTACTCTAATCTCCCAAAAGAAAACAAAATATGGATGTCAGATGCCAATCTATCTGGGCTTATACCAACCTCCAAAGGATGATCATAGGAGTACAAATGCCAACAACATGGACTTATAGTTGCATCCTCACAAAGCAAACACAAATGAAGAGATGGATATCAGATGCCAATCTATCTGGGCTTACTCTGATCTCCAACAGATGATCATGGGAGTACAAATGCCAACAACATGGTCTTACAATTGTATCCTCACATACTACAAACAAACAGAAAGCACTAAGCAAATGGACATGAGTGACCAAATGAAATGGTCTTACACTCTATCCCTTCCAAATCATATGAACAATGGCCAATGAATGGACTTACAGTTGTCCTCAATGGGCAAACTCAAACAAGTCACAAAGATATGAAATGATGATCATGCAATAATGAACAACCAATGATGATAAATGCACAAAGGTATGCAAGCAAACATGTACATATGAAGTAATCAATCAAACAAACATTTAGCACACTCTATAACCAAACAATTAGGCTCAAGCAAAGGGTTAGACTATGAAAGTCAACTGGAATAGGGTGAGTGTCGCTCTTAACCTTGACATTGAGAGCCAAGGTGAAGCAGATGAAAGGATATGAGGGGTGTGCCTCATTGCTCTTATCCCTGGTCAGGGAGAGCATTTGAATATAAGAAGGTGGGGGAGTTCAGAAAGATGGAACTCTCTCCCCAAAGAATAGACTCTATGATCTTGGGTTTTTACTCACTATGCATCAAACATAAGTGGTGTGAGCAAGGTGAATGACTCACAGAATAGTAGGAGATAGGCTACATATCTCTTTTGTCTACCAATTGCCTTATTAGAAGGACTTCACCTGCTTGGGGACAAAAATAAACAATCACACACATTGCCTCTTAAGGAGGACTTCAGACAGGTGCCTGGCTAAATAACAAGCCAGGTCTTCCAGACTACATGGAGACAAGAGAGTCTACCTCAATGCAAATTCTATCAAGCAAAGCAATGCAAGTTCTCAAAGAACTATTAGCAACTATGGTACCTGAAATCAATCAAATATAATTAGTATACCAATCACAAAGTCAAAACAAACAGCATAAGAACCAACAGTCAACATAATCAATCACATGTGCAAAGCACAAGCTCAAGGCAAGTGAGCTAAGCATCCTACAAAACAAACAAGTTAGTTCATAACAATCAACCAAACTTAATCAACTTGCATTAATCTCCTTGAAGCATTTGCTTCTTAACCTGAAAAGCAAACTCAAACATGAGAAGTAAGACCACTAGGACAAGCCTAGGGTCAAAAGGAGGTGAAAAATTCAAAACAGCAAGTGAAAATTGATCAAAATCAAGATTTATCAAACAAGAGTAGAATCCAATTGGCCTCACATCAAAAATATGCACCAAATCCATTTCATAAGCTAAACATGTCAAACTATGCATTTTTGAATCACATTGGAGCAAACAGAATGATCACAACCAAACCAATACCAAAATAGCTCAATAAATTCCCAGAAAATTCATGCTTAACCAGAACACATTCAATGAGCAGCACATCAAATTTCATGCTATTTGGACCAGAGGAAGTATGGAAATTAAATTCATGAAGTCGTGGTATGAAAATACAAACTCAAACAAGGCCACAAATCATGTATCAACTTCAAATGAATGCAAAACAGAATTGGCACAAGATAAATGAACCACACCAAAGCCAAAATGAAGTTAAACATGTTAAGAACCAATCCACAAGATTTCAGCTTTATATGATAAGGCATGAGAATTTCACAAGTCATGTAAGTTGAACACTCCACAAAAGTTCACAAATGACTAAACAGCAAAGAAAATCCCAATCAAATAGGAAATGGATCTAAAAAATCTACAAAAAATCATGCTCACACTAGACATACATAAGGAGATACATGCAAAATTTCAGGTCATTTCAAGTTCAACAAGCATGGAAAATAAAATCAAGAACATGAACAAGGCATGGTGTGACATACATTGTCACACCTCCAAAGATTACATCATATCTCACAATCCAGACATTCAAAATTAGCAAACTATATACCAAAATGACCAGGAATGAGTCTAGATCATGCATATAAAATTTCAAGCATTTTGGAGTAAGCATCAAAATTTCATGAATGAAATAGCAAAACATATGCAAAAAACATACATGAACAAAGACATTTGACCAAAATAAAAACCATCCGTGCACAACTTGTGTTATCATACCTATAAAAAACTGGATGAAAAATGGAGATAGATGCAAAAATCCTCACACAATTTGGATCATCCAAGAATTATTTATGAATTTTTGAAGTTGATGATGAAAATGAAATAAACATTTAAGCAATTAAAATGAATTAAAGGCTGAGCGTGGCATTTTTGTAATTAAGCAGCGTTATGATGAAACGCAGCGCTTCAATAATACACATGGCGACACGTGAATGGCTACAAGGCGCGGGAAACACGAATTCAAAACAAATTCGCAGGCAAATGGATCCAAGACATTTCTGGAAATAAAATTCAAAGTGTTCATCGTGTTCTTGCTCATTCATCATGCTCATGAACGAAACATCACAGAAACATGCAAGCAATATACCATTCGAATCATCACATCATGTAGATCACTAATCTAACAAGTAATTAACCTAATTCTAATCATGCTTCACAGATCGAGCAAAACTAATTTCACATTCAAATGTTCAGATCTACATAACTTCCTTAATATCTAATGAAAATGCATGATTCAAGTTGCAGTGAGCTCAACAAGGAACGATCTATCAAAGCCATATCATGATTTTAGCAATTAAAAGATTCGAGATCCAACCTCTTGAAGTTGCAGATGTTGAATTCGTGCAGATCAAGGCCTGAAATGCTAAAACAGATGCACAATAATCCTGAGGAAGATGAATGAAGTAGTTTCTTTAGCTCACTTGTGCTCCAGCTCGAAGGAGTCTCAAAATGCCATGAAAGGTGCAAGACTCCAACAGTGCTGATTCAGCATGGATTTGGCCACGATCTTGTTCAACAGTTCTTCAATATCCTCTGCAAATGATGATCAACACGAGAGAAGGCAAAAAGAATGATGAATTCTTGATGAACAAGTGAAAAAAAGTGTGAGAAAAATTGAGAGAATTTGGAGAATTTTTGCTTTGGATCTGAGAAAATGAATTGTCGATCTGGATTTTCTGTTATGATTAGGACTATATAGTCCTTGTTAATCACCTGTTTAAACATGATTAGCACAATTGGAATGGATTAGTGAGAATGCACATGTTATGCAATTTGGCAAAATTGCCCTTTTGATTATGCAGCCAATGGAACAGTAGAAACTCTTTTGAAGCAAATCCAAATTCATGTTTAGAAGCTATTGGAAGTGGTTTGGCATGAAAATCATGAGTATTTTTCAAAATCACTATTTTTCCCACCAAAATTTAAATGGTTCACTTGAAAAATGACCTTTTGATGTGAAGATTTTTGATGAAATGTAATGATGCATTATGATAGTACATGTCAAATGGGATTTGCTCAAAAAAGAATCACCCAAATTGGCCAAATGGTTCATGAGTTATGCCACTTTGAAGTTCAAGATTTTTTGAAAATGATTTGATCATAACTTGCCAACCACACATGAGAAATGAGTGTTCTTGGACTTTTTGGAAAGGCAAGAGCAAGATCTTCAACTTTCATGTTGGACGAATTTTGATTTGAAGCTTGCTTGGACATGTAATCTTGAGGAGAAGGACTTTCCATTTTTGGCAGGTGAAAATTACAGGTCCTTACTATTTTGGGAAACTTTTTGTCTGACCTCCAATCCTTCACTGTGGATCTTTGAAATGTTAATTGAGACTTGTATGGACATGAATGAGACCTTTCCAACCATCTCACACCTTCAAATCCCTGATTAAATGCATAGTTGACCACAGTTGACTTTGCTAGGGTTTTGGTTGACTGAGCCATGTTCTGATGAATTTCAAGCCTCTTTCTCTTGAGATCTTGATTCCAAATGATATCACAACTCATATGAACTCTTGATGAATGATCATGGTGCCCAAATTCTTCAAGAAAGGCCACCATCCATTGCTCAATGAATGATTTGACTGTTTGACCTAGTTGTTGCTTCATCCACTAGGAAGAAGCCAAAGGTGTACAATGATCCTTGAGGCAATGATATGATATGATATGATGCCATGAGGGATCTTAGGGACAAAATTGGGGTCTTACAGTATTGTGTGGAAACTTGGCCTTTTTTCCTTCCTTTGGAAGATGTCTTGGTTCAAGGATCCATGCTTGTGATAAGTGGGTTGAGTGTTCTCCAAAGAATGACTTAAACAAAAAAGCAAAAGCAATACTAACTTCTAACTCATTAACAACTGACATTTGATTTCAAGTCCTTTACTTTCAATGCAATTTAATTTTTAGCCTTATTCATTTGCCATTATTCATATCATTCTAATTGTTTATGTTAATGTCATTTTCACTTTGTCCACTTGGATCATATTTTGTGATCTATTTTGTTTGTGTATATTGTATTTTTTTGTGGTCTTTGACCACTAATGTACATAATAAGAACAAAAAACCCTAAAAAATATCTAGTGTGGACTGTTGGTTGATTTGAGACAATTGGACTTAGAATTTAGGCAACACTCCTTATGCAAAGGACTTGGTCAATGCCAACTTTCATGTAACCAAGTGCTTATAATTTGAAACTTCATCTGATACATCATTGAAGATCCATTTGAGTTCATCTGCAACATGATCATTATGAATGTGTTATTTTGAACCTGTGACTTATGGCATCTTGAGATTCATCTCCTACTTGGGAAAATTTGAAGAAGATCATGGAGTTGCTAAGCTTGGACGTGGATATCTTTATTTGATGCCTTGCTCTTCAAGTTGATATATTGTACATTGTTTGTTGCTTGATTCTAATGTCCAAGGGAATTTGGGTTTTTATATGACATTCTTGTCTCTTGGATTGCAACCCATTGGTCAGATCTTTTCAACTCTCAACTTTTAAATTTGTGCTTAGGATTAGTCTCTTCATCTCTTCACCATTTCTTTAATTTTAAAATCTCTCCCCCTTTTCAAAAATCTTCTTTGCTTGTGTTTGTTGATTTCTAAACTTTGACCACTTTTGCAAACTAGAAACTTTGGCCTTATGTCATTTCATTTTAAACTCATTTTCTTAATCAAAATTTGTAAATAAACTTAACTATACTTGACTTAAAATTTTCAAAAGCCAAAAAGAAATAACTTATTCAAATAATTTTAGGCCTTTGTGCCTTTTAAACTTAAATTTTTGTTAAAAGCAATACACCCACTTTGAAATTGATACCACGAACTACGAGGTTTTGATCCCTCATTTTTATATTGATACGTAAGCACAAGTTCGAAGGTCTTGTCAAACACAAAAATATAATTAATGAATTCTTTTCTCATCCCCCCATTCTCTTTGTTTGCAAACATCATTTTATACAAAAACACATATGCACACAAGAAAGGGCTCCATAGGAGTACCTAGGACACTTTGGGTGCTAACACCTTCCCTCTGTGTAACCAACCCCCTTATCTGTAATCTCTGGCATTTTATTAGTTTTGATTTGAAAACTTCTTATTTATGGGTTTTGTTCGTACTTTTCCCTTTTCCCTTGGAAACAATAAAAGCGCGGTGGAGACTCTTGTTATTTGATGTCTAGCTTATCCATAGCTTGATGATCATGAATTTACCGCTACAAACGTGTTAGCCACCCATAACAAAATGTTGGAAATATAAATTTCGCAAGTGGCTCAACAACAAGTACCTACTGCTGCTCCTACAGGCACATTTCCTGGACAGCCGCAACCAAACTCGAAAGGTCATGCGAATGCTATTATACTATGAAGTGGGACAAAACTAGACGGACCGACCGACCCTAGAATTCAAAACCCGTCCATGCACCAAGACCCTGATAAGGAAACTGAGAAGGAAGACAATCAAGAGGAAGATAAAAATGAAGAGGCCGTAGAGAAAGAAGAACCTTATGTGCCTCCACCACCTTATAAACCCCCTATCCCATATCCTTAAAGACTTGTTAAATCTAAAAGTATAGGGCAATTTAAAAAATTCGTAGAGCTTCTAAAATAATTGAATACCACAATACCCTTTACAGAAGCCATCACTCAAATGCCCTCATATGCTAAGTTTCTCAAAGAAATCTTATCTAACAAGAAGAAGATAGAGGATAACGAAACCGTTACACTTACTGTTGAGTGTAGTGTCATAATACAAAACAATATGCCTCCTAAGCTGAAGGACCCAAGTAGTTTCTCCATACCCCGTGTAATCGGAAAGTTTGTCATAGACAAAGCACTATGCGACTTAGGAGCCAGTATTAGCTTAATGCCCTTGTCCATATGCGAAAGGCTCAAAATGGGAGAGCTAAGACCTACGAGGATGTCCGTACAACTTGCGAATCGTTCTGTTAAATTTCCCGTAGGTATGTTAGAAAATGTCCGGTACGCATAGGACAATTCTATATTCCTACTGATTTTATAATCATGGATATAAAAGAGGATTCCAACATCCCTATCATATTAAGAAGACCATTCCTAGATACAACCGGAGCCATTATAGATGTTAATAAAGGCAAGCTAACCTTTGAAGTTGGTGAGGAAAAAGTTGAATTCATTTTGACGCAATTCCTAAAGGCACCAGCTATAGACGATACCTGTTGTCTACTACATGTCATCGACGAATGTATAAGAGAAATGGAGAATGAACAAACATCATACTCCAAAATACTGAAAATACCAAGGCCTCATACTTTTGAAGATAAAAATTGGAGTGAGGAATACCAAGATGATAGCCTAAGCGAATGCCTAGCACTAACGCCCAATCATATGCCTTGCCCAAAGAAACCAACCTTAGAACTTAAGACGTTACCCAAAAATCTAAGGTACGAATTCCTAGACACTGAACTTGAGCGACCTGTAATAGTTAATGCAGACTTAGGGCAGATAGAGACCGAAAAACTTCTACACGTTTTAAGAAAATACCTAACTGCTATAGGCTACAATATCTCAGATCTAAAAGGAATAAGCCCTTCCATATGCATGCATCATATAATGCTACAGGAAGAAAATAAGACCTCTAGAGAACATCAACGAAGGATAAATTCCATTCGGAGTGATGTAGTAAAGAAAGAAGTGTAAAAGCTGTTAGAAGCATGTATTATCTATCCGATATCCGATAGTCAATGGGTTAGCCCAGTACATGTCGTACCGAAGAAGGGAGGCGTCACAGTTGTTAATAATGAAAAAGACGAATCTATAGCACAAAGAGTGGTTACTGGAAGTAGAATGTGCATTGATTATATAAAATTAAACAAAGCCACTCGAAAGGATCATTTTCCTTTACCGTTTATCGATCAAATGCTTGAACGATTGGATAAGCATTCTCACTTCTGCTACTTAGACGGTTATTCAGGATTTTTCCAAATTTCTATTCATCCTGACGACCAAGAGAAAACAACCTTCACATGTCCCTATGGTACACTCGCCTATCGACGAATGCCATTTGGACTGTGCAACGCTCCTGCAACATTATAAAGATGCATGATGCCAATTTTCACTGATTTTATAGATGACATCATGGAAGTCTTCATGGATAATTTCTCTGTATGCGGACAAAGCTTTGAAGGTTGCTTATCGAATCTTGAAATGGTACTTAAAAGATGTGTAAAAGTGAACCTCGTGCTAAATTGGGAAAAATGCCATTTCATGGTCCGACAAGGGATCATACTTGGACACATAGTATTTGATAAGGGGATTGAAGTCGACAAGGCTAAAATAGAAGTTATAGAAAACCTTCAGCCTCCGAACACCGTAAGAGAAATACGAAGCTTCTTAGGACACGCCGGTTCCTACCGACGATTCATTAAAGATTTCTCAAAAATCACCAAACTACTGACTGGCTTATTGATGAAGGATGTCGAATTCATCTTTGATGACAGATGCCTAGCGGCGTTTGAATAACTAAAAACAGCTCTTATTACCGCACCTATCATGCAACCGCCCGATTGGAAATTACCCTTTAAAATCATGTGTGACGCTAGTGACTATGTTGTAGGTGTAGTCTTAGGACAAAGAAAGGATAAGAAACTTCATGCAATATACTATGCAAGTAGAACCCTAGACCCTGCACAGATGAACTACACCACTACAGAAAAGGAACTTTTAGCCGTAGTGTTCGCTCTGGATAAATTTTGTTCCTACCTAGTAGGAGCAAAGATAATTATCTATACCGACCTTGCTGCAATTAGGTACCTGTTAAACAAAAAGGACGCCAAACCAAGACTCCTAAGGTGAATATTATTATTACAAGAGTTTGACCTAGAAATCAAGGATAAGAGGGGCACTAAAAATGTCATGGCCGATCACTTGTCAAGAATGGAAGGTATTGAACCTAAACGAGTGCCTATAAATGATGATTTCCCTTATGAAAGACTCATAGCCCAACTGGAAAGTAATACAGCTAAATACGCATTAACCCATAAGGATACCAAAACAAACGAGGTAGTGGAAGCAATTTACACCAAAACCACACTGCCATGGTACGCTGATTCCGTAAACTACTTAGCAGTTGAGGTGCTCCCACCATACTTGACTTACCAACAAAAGAAAAAATTCTTCCACGACCTTAAACATTACTATTGGGATGAGCCTCTACTTTTCAAGAGAGCCGCCGATGGTATTTTCCGTCGATGCGTCCCCGAAGATGAGGTAGAAAACATAATCTCCCATTGTCATTCTGCTCCCTATAGAGGACATGCAAGCACCTCAAAGACTTGCGCTAAGATCTTACAAGCTGGCCTCTTTTGGCCCACTCTGTGGAAATATGTCCACATCACGATCATCAATTACGACCGGTGTCAACATACTGGAAACATATCTAAACGCGACAAAATGCCACTTAAAGGCATTTTAGAACTAGAAGTCTTCGATGTTTGGGGAATCGATTTTATGGGACCATTCCCATCTTCTTTTGGTAACAAGTATATGCTTGTTACGATCGAATACGTATCAAAATGGATTTAGGCCCTAGCCTCTCCAACGAATGACACACGAGTGGTAATTGTAGCGGGGTATTCGTTACCATTAGAGATATTGACTAAATCCAAGGTAAATCATACAAGTCGAGTCGCCACCGCACTTCTATTTATCCAAAGCAATGGTTAGAAAGCGAACAAAAACCTAAAAGTTTTATCGAATCAAAAACTAGTAAAAATGTCAGAGATCTGGGTAAGGGGGTTGGTTATGCAATGGGAAGGTATTAGGCACCCAAAGCATCCTAGGTACTCCTAGGGAGCCCTTTTCACATTTGTTGTAAGGTTGTTGTTTTTTTTTGTGAAAATTTATTTGTGCAAACATGATTGAAGGGATGAGAAAATAATATACAAATTTATTTACATTTTGTATTTGAATGGATGAACCCATTGCCTACGTACCATCTTTAAAAAAATATTAGGATCAAAACCTCGTAGTTCGGGGTAAAAAATTTCAAAAAAAGTTGGTGAATTGATTGGTCCAAAAACCTTAAGGTCTTTTGTTATCAAAGGCAGAAAACTCAACCTAAAACCACAAATCCACCATGTGAGGATAGCTTCAACATGCTAGTGAGGGGTTAACCCTATAATAAGCATGGAAGACTCATTGTCCATCACTAAGGATAAAGGTGAGTATTATATCTACCTCAAGGATAACTCAAACCTACTAGCTAATGGTTATAAAAAAAGGTTTGATTAAGAAGGTGGCCATTGAAACCACAAAAAGTATTTAAATGGGTTATATTTACCAATTAAAAGTATTTACAAAAATATGGTTAAAGTGGATTAAAAGGTTCAATTCAAAATAAGTGTTATGAAAAATAAGTTTGAAAATCAAAAGCATAAGGCTTAGGTTTCTAATGTTGAAAACAAAAGTTATTGTTTGCACAAAAAGTTTTGGCTTGGGTTAGAATGGGGAGAAAAAAAAAGAAAAAAAAAGAAGGGTTAAATTCCTAAACATACAAGAGATAAGGGAAAAGAAAATAAAACCACATTAGGAGTTCCCCTCTTGAGATCATATTGATGATCCAAGTAGCTCCCATCCTTTGGAATAAGCAGTCACAAACAAATATCTCAAGCCATTAAGCACAGGTAATCGGAATAAACCTCCAGGTGGTATCCCACAAATAAAGTGGAACGCCAGGCCATCTCTGCAAGAGTCATGTGAACCCTCACAAAAAAAAAACTCAACAAACAGGTTAGAGAAACAAGATAGGGTAATCAAGAGTTGCCCCCAAATCAAAATGTAACCACATGAATCATGCCATTAAAATTCACAAAAAAGCTCACAAAAAGCAACCAAGGGTAGGAGGCCTAAACCTCCTGTCAAACACATGCATCAAAAGGGTATCAAATTCACCCATAATACCTCATATATTCAGAAAATTCAAATTGAAGGCATAAAGATGATGGATATAGGGCAAACCTGATTGGAGAGATCGAATGAAATTGAATTGCACCGTTGGGTTTGCAGAGCAATCTGAGGGTTTATATGAGAGGGAATTGATTCTTTGCCTATGAGTTCCCTTCAGCCTCTGGAGGTTGCTCTGAACTCTGTTAGCTCTTCTCTCACTTTCTTTTTCCTGCCAGGGTAATAGGAATTGAATGCTTTTGTTTCACTGGAACTCTGAATTTATAACTTGGTTTTTGTGGACCTGTGGGCTCAAATGAGAGAGGCCCAAGTCCAAAATTTTTTTTGTTATATTTTATTTATTTATTTATTTATTTATTTTCGTTTTCTTTTTTTTTTATAGTTTTTTTTAGTAAACAAAAGTAAGAGAAACAATGATGTATAATTCAAGCATGCTTGGTGATCTCAAACCAATCACAAGGAGTCCCACCCAAAGGCAAAGGGAACCAAGATGCTCATGATCCTTGAGGCTATGCAAATGCAATGTTATGATGCCATGAGGGATCTTAGGGTCAAAATTGGGGTCTTACAGATGCCCCTATTTAAGGTCATTCTAGCCGGAGAAGTGAAGGTTAAAATCTTCGTCTCGACGAGGTAGAATGGGCTTAAATAATAACAAAGAGACAAATTTTGGTCCCTAAGAGACCTCGTGATGCAGATGTATGTATGCAAATAGTACGAACTCTGTGGGGATATGTTTCCACAAAGAAGAAAAGACATCCGGAGAAACTGACAATCCATATGAGAAATACACTCAATGGGACAGAGACTCTGGGGACTCTTATGGGGATAGGAGAGGGAATAAAATGCGTGAGCAGGTCACGGCTCAACGCTTGGGGAACAGAATTCCAAAGGGAAAATATCCAATGGAAAGACCCGAGCTGACTCAAAGGTGCATGTATTGGGGAATATGCCAATACAACAAAAACTATCCACAACGGATACTTCGGATAAAAATCCGGATGAAAACAATCCACTAAGGGAATTTGCTGGGGATGCCTAAAAGGACACTCCTGGGGAAGCAGCGGGACGAGGTATTACCGGTTACTGGGTAATAAGCTCAAGGAGACATGTGATCTGATCACCGGTATGAGGGTGAGATACAACATGCTCGGGAAGAATGAATATCTAAGACCGGTATAAGGGTGAGAGATATCAATCAACCAAATCATCTGAGGAAGACCTAAAAAGGTATATCTCAACTCAGGAAAATCTGACTCCACAGAGGATAAAAAGTCATAATAGGGAGCAGAGAGAAGGGAGCACCAGGGATACCGGTTACTGGGCATATAATAGGTGACCAACCAAGGCGTGAATTGGGGAATATTCCCAAAACACTCATCATCCAAAAGAGGGCTAAAAGCAAACTCGATGATAGGATGGATATTCGACTCCGTAAAGGGGGTACGAATCTTACTCGACTGGGAAAGAACAAAAGCTTCGACCAAAGAGTGCATGAGATATACTATCTATTACCGTTAGAACGTAGATAATATACTCGCATGGACGATTATCCACAACCGGTTACTGGGTTAATAAAGGATAAATCGACCGAAAAGAAAAGGCATCGGGATACCGAAACTAGGTATATAATGATGACCAATCAAGGCGTGAATTAGGGAATATTCCCAAAACACTCATCATCCAAAAAGAGGGCAAAAAGCAAACTCGATTATGGGATGGACATTCGACTCCGAAAAGGGGGTACGAATCTTACTCAACTGGGGAAGAACAAAAGGCTTCGACCAAAGAGTGCATGAGATATACTATCTATTACCGTCAGAACGTAGATAATATACTCGCATGGACGATTATCCACAACCGGTTATTGGGTTAATAAAGGATAAATCGACCGAAAAGAAAAGGCATCGGGATACCGTAACTAGGTATATAATGATGACCAATTCAGGGGAGGAACAATCGTTACTAACAACAACAAGATAGACGAGAGATGACCCGCTGGGGATAAATTGCGTAATTAGAGCAATTATCCAAGAGATATATCACCGGTTACTGGGTGGTATACTAAAAAATTAAGGAATGTCAATATCGAATTTTGTATAAAGATAACCAACAATGAGGGAATTACATCTACCGGTATGAGGGTAGAGAACCACAAAAGAGAGTACCCGTCATCGGTTAGGATGAACAACAATCAAGGTTTAACTCTGCACGGGGACAAAATGGGGTTTACAACTACCGGTTACTGGGTAGTAGACCACAGAATTATGACTTACAACTACCGGTATGAGGGTAGAGAACCACAAACTCCACCGGGATAATAATTACTAATTATTGAGCGATTATTCATTTACCACGGGGAAACAGGAAAAGAGTCTCAAGAGACCGATCTAGGATCAAACTAGATAGGCACACCAAATCAAGACTTGTCCCGGTGAGGATATAACTTAATGGGGAAAACCATCCCAGTATATGTGTTGGGAAGGAACAAAAACAATCAACATCCACGAGGATATGACCCGGTGGGGAATATGGAAGAAAGGATAGACGCTTTCTGCTTATGGAGCTGACTCTATATGGAGAGATCAGACACACACGTCTGCTTGGGGAAGTATATCACCAAATAGCAGGAGACAAAAAACAACGATATATGGCGAAGAATGCAACATGAATACCTGAATGTTATAATTATGCATGAATATGCGTGGTTTATGTATGATGTATGCTGACAGACAGACATATCTAACACAACCAGGTCCAGGAATTAACCACCCGGTACTACATCTCAAGAGAGAAAGCCAAGTTCACCGGAGAGTATCCAATCTGCTCGGGATCAGAGATACCAGGAAGCAAAGAACTCTGCAAGGGATGAATCATCAAGCATTCCAGCTGGGGACGAGAGTTATCACAGACAAGGTCCACCACACTAACAACTCTGCTGGGGAATCTATCCGAGGAGATAAAGGATTTATCGGGATCAACCACCAAATACCGCTCTTGCCCAAAGAGATCCAAGCTGCTGAGGAAGAAAGATTGCTACTCTGCTGAAGGGAAGAGAGGTGACTCTCAACAAGCAATCCACTTGGTAGGATAAACCACAAGGGGTTCCGGAGGGAGGAGATACAGTCATGCCAGGAATATGGACAAAAATCTTACCCTGTTGGGGATCGTACCACCCTTGGGAGAGCACTGAGGATCTCCTAAGTATCCTTTCGTCATTGTGAATGTTCACTTTGTTTAAAAACAAATTATAAAAAAATTTGATCGTTTAAAACAATGATATTTTCTTAATCAAAACATGCAAAACATTTGTTGAATAGAAACAGATAAGAGTGCAAATAATTGGATAAAGGCTCAAAATTATTTGATGGAATGGTGGTCTGCAAATGGCAAGACTCCATAGATCTTTTCAAATTTGAAATTGGTGATATATATTGGAAGAGGGCTACATTGAACATAATGACCATTTCTCCACCAATTCTGAATCCGATGTATTTGGAGCTTCAGTTGATAATGATTGAGCAAGAATCTCTGACGGATGACAGTTGTAGAACAAGGTCTTGTCAGGATGCAGTTACTTGCCAAATCCCTAATTTTTGCCTAGATTGCCCCAGGATGAGGTACTCAATCTAGCGGGATACATATATCATTATTATATATTTTTTGTGTCTCTAACTTTTGCCTGGACCGCCTTTTCGGGTTTTCAATCCACCGAGACGCTCATTTTTGCCTAAGTCGCCCTTTTGGGTTTTCAACTTAGCGAGTTGTTCTTCTATTTTTTTTATTTATTTAGGCGAAGTATTTCTTGACTGCATCTGAATTCACAGGACGAGTGAAATCCTCCCCATCCATAGTTGTAAGTATCAAAGCACCGCCTGAAAAGGCTCTCTTAACAACGTATGGACCTTCATAGTTTGGAGTGCACTTACCCCTGGAATCGGGCGCGAAAGACCAAACTTTCTTGAGCACGAGGTCACCTTCTCGGAACACACGAGGCTTGACCTTCTTATCAAAAGCTTTCTTCATCCTTTGCTGATATAACTGAACATGGCACATGGCAGTCAATCTTTTTTCTTCTATCAAATTCAGTTGGTCATAACGACTCTGAACCCATTCAGCATCAGTCAACTTGGCTTCCATCAAGACTGTCATTGATGGGATCTCCACCTCTACAGGGAGTACAACCTCCGATCTTGACTTAGCGATCATATCATCAACGTATACCTCAATCTCCTTATGCATCATATCATGAAACAAGGTAGTCATAGCTCGTTGATACGTGGCTCCGACGTTCTTCAAACCGAAGGGCATCACTCGATAACAGAATGTTCCCCAAGGTGTGATGAATGTTGTCTTCTCCATATCCTCGGGTGCCATCTTAATCTGATTATATCCGGAAAATCCGTCCATAAACGAGAAGACATTGAATTTAGCTGTATTGTCTACCAACATATCAATATGTGGTAGAGGGAAATCACCTTTCGGACTAGCTTTATTCAAGTCTCTATAGTCCACACACATCCGGACTTTTCCATCTTTCTTAGGCACATGCACAATATTGGCCACCCATTGAGGATATGTAGAAGTCACCAGAAACCCCGCATCAATTTGCTTCTGAACCTCCTCTTTGATCTTCACTGCCATATCAGGATGAGTTCTTCTGAGTTTCTGCTTCACAGGCACACACCCAGGGTTTAAAGGTAGGAAATGTTGCACAATATCAGTATCTAGACCAGGCATGTCTTCATATGACCAGGCAAAGATGTCAACATATTCTCTTAGCAACTTAATCAACCCCTTCTTAACAGATTCTTCCAGAAGTGCCCTAATCTTCACCTCACGAACACAATCCTCAGACCCCAAGTTGGTTGTTTCCAGATTCTCAAGATGTAGCTGAATGATCTTCTCTTCATGCTCAAGTAAACGGGTAATCTCATCAGGAATCTCTTCAACATCATCTTCTTCCGCCTCAAATACAGGGAATTCAAAATTGGGAGATGGCGTTGGGTCATTATGTTCAATGGGTCTAGAAATTAACCTGCATAATGATTTTGGATATAAAAAGATTTAGAATTCAAACAAGGAAAATCATTATGCAGATGAAAAGATTGATTTTATTCTATTTTGAGGGTTTTATGTGATCACCAATTTCATGCAAAAACAAAAAGGGAAAATAAATGGAAAAACAAACATTTAACATGAATTTATTGAATGAAAATATCATTGTATTTTATGCGCCAACAATGTCATCACTCCTCCTTTTGGCATGGGAGAAGGGTTTTCAGACAAAGTGATTATTACGTTGATTTATGGACAACTGTTGGAATATCCACAATGACCCAATTGTTGCAGACCCCACCAGGGATGATGAAGTTGCCAGAATCCTTTGTATCTTCTTCTAAAACGGCAGCAACCTCCTCATCTAGACCAGTGTGGATGAAACCTCCACTCTTGAATAGCCCTTGCTTATTGAAAGTACCAGAAGAAAAACCTATGCCAGCCCGGGACTCGTTGTCTTCTAACTCAATCATTTTTCCTAAACCAGTGGTTGCACCACGCTCAATGGCCAGCTTTGCATCTTTGTAGGAAGCAAATGAAGGAGTTCTCTTCTTAATAGGCTCAGCAATAGATAAAGCTTGGAAAGGAGTTCCAACTTCAACCTCAGCATCTATATAAGAGAAGGAAGACAAATGGCTAACCAGGAGAGCCCTTTCTCCCCCTACCACCACCAGCTTCTTGTTTTTCACGAATTTCAATTTCTGGTGTAGGGTGGACGTCACGGCGCCTGCCTCGTGAATCCATGGTCTGCCTAAGAGACAACTATACGATGGGTGAATGTCCATAACCTGGAAGGTAATCTGGAAATCACTTGGTCCGATCTTGATTGGGAGATCAACTTCCCCAATCACAGTTTTGCGAGACCCATCGAAAGCCTTCGCAACTACTCCACTCTGCCTCATGGGAGGCCCTTGATATGATAGCTTTGAGAGAGTGGACTTTGGCAATACGTTCAATGATGACCCAGTGTCCACCAGTACATTGGACATGGCGTTGTCTCTACAACCCCTAGATATATGTAATGCCAAGTTGTGGTCTCTTCCCTCCTCAGGGAGATCAGAGTCACAAAAGCTCAGGTTCTTACAAGCAGTAATGTTTGCAACAATGCTATCGAATTGCTCCAAAGTGACATCGTGATCCATATATGCCACATCCAACACCTTCTGCAGAGCCTCTCGGTGTGGTTCTGAATTCAATAGCAAAGATAATACTGATATTTTGGATGGCGTTTGTAGAAGCTGGTCTACAACATTGTACTCACTTTTCTTGATGAGCCTCAGCATCTCGTCACAGTCTTCTTTCACATTGCCACTCGGGCCAACAGAAGTAGGAGTTTTCAGTACGGAGGAGGGCTTAATAGCAAGTGCCGGATTCGGAGAATTCATAGCGTTCCCAATCAGGCCTTCAACAAAATCAGCATTAATTTGAGGCTTCAGCGGCGCTGAAAACACACGGCCACTACGGGTCAAACCGCTAACATCGGCAATATTCACAACAAAAGAAGATGGCAAGGACACCTCTTTCCCATTCTCTACTGCTACGGTGTTGTAGCGATAGGGAACTGCTTTTTCAGAAGAGTAAGGCATAGGACCAGCAGGCTTAATGATCAGAGCGGGAGAAGCCTTCTGCTTGCTACCATTGTACTTGATGATAACAGGCTCGGGTATCTGGAACACTGGGGAGATCACATTGACCTCAGGCTCATTTTCATCAACACTCCTGTTTTGAAGGATCTCAATGACTCCTTCGTCCATCATTTCCTGAACATCCTTGCGCACCTGGCAACAACCCAATCGGTTAACAGAGCAGACTCAGCATCTATCATGGTCATGCTCGTAATGACTGTAGTCACATAGCAAACGATGCATCTGGACCAGCGATTGTTGAGTATGACTGACACATTTGACCTTGTATTTGCCAGGGCAACCCTGGACCATGTTGACAGATTTCCCATGTTCGGGCAATGGGTTCTTCTTCACATTAGGGCCTACATCCTCAAAACATAGAATACCACACCTCACAAGGTCTTGAACCTTGGTCTTCAAAGGGTAACAATTCTCCACGTCGTGGCCGGGAGCACCTGAATGGTAAACACAATGTAACTCAGGCTTATACCACCCCTAGGGGTTAGCAGGTATAGCCGGTGGGTCTCTCGGAGTAATCAACTTCCTTTCTATCAAAGAGGGATATAACTCTGCGTACGTCATAGGAATAGGATTGAAGGTGACCCTTTTCCTCTCGTAACTCGTGCTGGTTTGATTACTGTTTCGAGGCTGGTAGGCCTGCTGTTGCGGTCGGTGCTGTTGTTGCTGATATTGAGGATGTGGTTGCTGATTGTTACTATGTTCCTGATACTGTTGATTGTCTCTGAAAAACAGGTGCTATATGAGCCACTTGGTGCTGGTTACTGGCGGGACGCATAGTCTTCCTCCTCACAGAGGGTCTTCTTGGTTTCTCATGGGAGGTCACAACATGTGCCTCTCCATCTTTCTTCTTTGCAAACGCCCCATAACGTTTGGCAGAAGAGCCTTCTTCTCTGGTTAACCGTCCTTCACGGACCCCTTCTTCTAGACGCATCCCCATATTTACCATCTCGGTGAAGTCAGAAGGAGCGCTAGCAATCATCCGCTCATAATAAAAAGAACTTAAAGTCTTCAAAAAGATCTTAGTCATCTCTTTCTCTTCTAGCGGAGGCACGATCTGTGCTGCCACCTCTCGCCACCTCTGGGCGTACTCCTTAAATGTTTCTTTATCCTTCTGGGACATGGCTCTCAATTGATCTCTATCGGGAGCCATATCCACGTTGTACTTGTATTGCTTGACGAAGGCTTCGCCGAGATCATTGAAGGATCGAATGTTCGTGCTATCTAAACCCATGTACCAACGCAAAGCGGCACCGGACAGACTGTCCTGAAAGTAGTGGATGAGTAGTTGGTCATTATTGGTTTGAGTCGACATCTTCCTGGCATACATGACCAGGTGGCTGAGAGGACAAGTGTTTCCTTTGTACTTTTCAAAATCAGGGACCTTGAATTTCATAGGGATCTTCACATTTGGAACCAAGCAGAGTTTGGAAGCAGACTTGCCGAAAAGATCCTTCCCTCTGAGAGTTTTCAATTCCTTGCAAAGCTCAAGAAACTGATCGTTCATAGCATCCATCTTCTCATAAACATCTCGACCCTCAGACGGCTCAGAATGATAGATGGTGTCGTCTACCCTGGGCAAAGTATGCACGACAGGAGGAGGAACGGGAAGGACCGGGCTAGATGCCGGCATAGAAGCAAAGGCTGGAACAAGACCCTCAGGCATGAAATTGGGAGGCATCCCCCACAGGAATCCGGTTGGCATGGCTGTTGGGACAAAGTGTGCACTGGCAGCGGGCACAGTTGAGGAGACAATCTCGGAGATAACCGTCCTCTGGGGAGGAGTTGAAGGTGTCGGAGAAGACTGGCTCTGGGAAGCCATGAGTGACTCCATTAGGGCAGTCAATCTGGCCACTTCCTCTTTCAGTTCACGGTTCTCTTGTTCTAGATGATCCATCAGTCTTGCAGAGTTGGATCTAGTGTAGTACCGATGAGTCAGCTTGTCTTCAAAGTAAATGAAGGACACAGAGTTAGACCACAGGTCAAGGGACCGGAAACAAAACCTGTTTATGCATAGGATGCATGCAATGTTTGTGCATATGATTTGTTTTTTATTTCAAAGGAACTTTAGAGTTTTATTTGCAAATTCTGGAAATATTAAGCATTTTATCACATATGGAAATATCTCATCAAATAATATCAGGGGAAAGAAGTGCAGCATCGTCAATCATATACAAGAGAAAAGGAACATAATCGTCTTATGGATCCCTAGAAACAATCATCTAAAGCTCGGGACACAGGAAGATAAGATGCGCGAAGCCTCTTCACCTCCCTCTCGTAGGCTGCCTCCATATTGGCCTTCTCTTTGGCGAGTCGATCATACTTCCTCTTCCAGAACTTAGAAGACTGAGGAAGTAGAGAAGTCCATACATCATCAGGGTCATCAATAACCTGATGCTCAAGAAACTCAATCAACGCATCCTTCTCCTTAATCTGCTGAAGCAACTCTTCACGTTCACGGATCCAGGCACGTGAACGGTCTTCGTCTCTCAACTCCTCTACTCCTTGATTAGGGAGGGTTGAAGGCCCAGCCATAATCATAGGTGTAGGTCTCGGATACTCGTAAGGCATGAGATACTCAGACGCCCTCTTCCTAACCCAAACAGTGTAAGGCTCCAAAGCGATGCAATTCTTAGGACCCAACTCTTTCCTTTCTTTCCTATGAATCTTGCGCCAAGCGTGGACCATCCTAGCTTTCAAGCCTTGGGGATCTTTACCATCCTGAAAGAATACACCCTCTAACAGAATGTTATTGGGTTTATCCTTTAAGGGGAACCCAAGCTGCCGAGATGCCAAAACAGGATTGTAGTTAATCCCACCACATGTACCAAGAAGAGGTACATTGGAGAATTCGCCACAAGAGTCAATAATCTGCACACCATCATACACATGGTTATACCAAGAGATATCATCATTAGTGAGAGACATAAGTCTCGTGGACCACCGTAGAAATTCCTTGTTCTCCTTGAAAGCGACCGTCTGAGGTAAGTGAGAAATAAACCACTTATACAACAGAGGCAAACAACACACAATGGCGCCACCACCCTTTGCATTCCTCATATGCAAAGAGAAGTAGGTATCGCCCAACAGAGTTGGAACGGGATTAAGATTAGAGAAGATCCTAACAGCCTTCACATCCACAAACTTGTCGATGTTGGGGAACAATACCAATCCATAGATGAAAAGTACAAATATGGCTTCAAAGGCATCCTCACTCATGGCCTTCCCATATATAGTAGCTTGAGCAATGAGGAACTCAGAAGGGAGACCTTGAATTCCACCTTTGGTAGTCATATGAGCATCAACCAGAGACTCATCTATGTGTAACATGTCTGCTATCTCTTGAGAAGTAGGAATACTCTCCAAGCCACTGAACGACACCTGATCCAGAATAGGTATACCCACAAGATAAGCATACTCCTCGAGGGTAGGCAAAAGCTGAAAATCCGAAAACGTGAAGCAACAGTACAAAGGATCATAAAACTGCACCAATACACTCATCAATCCTTCATCCACCTGAGTAGTCAGAAGAGGAAGAAGCTTCCCAAAACGAGCCTTGAAACCCAAGGGATCTAATACATAAGATGTCAAATTCCTTAACTCTTTCAAGTCTGGTTGTCTGAAACTGTACTTCTTTGTATTCCTTCTTTGTCTTTCCATGTCTGAAAATTTTGCAAATAGACCTCTTAAGTTCCTTGAAAATTTTCTTATTATTTTGATGATATGAATGCAAATGGGTGCATGAATGCATGAATGCAACAATCACACTCAAGGATCAAGCAAAGCACACCAAACAAAGGTCATGGGATGGATCATGTTATCCTTAATATCAACCATCCATTTTGGTGGATTATGGTTTACACCCTATCAACACTCAAGTTCCATTGATATTAAGGATACCTGAACGGATCAACCATGAATCAAGGGTTTGTTGTAAGTCACGAGCATGGAGTTAGGTTAAGAACCACCCAAAGGGAGTGTACTAAGGTTTAAACCTGCCAAACATGTTCTACAAGAGGTTCCCATAGTCATCATCCCATCTTTCGGATATTATTGGAGAAACGACTACTCGTATTCCAAAAATATTCTCAAGAGAGACTCTTATGAGTGTCGTATCGCGTAACAATCGTATCAAATCTTACACTTGAACGAACTTCGCACTACATCCTAAGCATAGGTCAAGATGGGTTTGGTAAACTAGGGTCCTTGGCTTCTAAGGTCTATATTGGAAACGTAATGTCTAACCACAACTTACTTGTGTGACATTATTGATCCCAACATAACCTCCACCAAGTTAATGGACTTGCAAGTCAACTTGCTAAGGAATAACTCCACACAAGTCGACAAGACTATGCCATTCTCCTATCCTAAGTGCACTCGAGTTCGGGTATAGAACTCATCTCACAAAGATCACCAAGCATACAAGGAATTAATATTCAAACAATTCAACCATTACATACAATACAGTAATCCCAAATTGCACAAAAATATGTCACACAACAATACAATACAACAAGCATGAAAAGTTGGCAAAACCCACTAGGCAAATGTTTCCCCAGCAGAGTCGCCACTTTTCTGTAGCGGTGTATTCGTTACCATTGGAGATATTGACTAAATCCAAGGTAAAACATACAAAGTCGAGTCGCCACCGCACTTCTATTTATCTAAAGGAATGGTTAGAAAGCGAACAAAAACCTAAAAGTTTTATCGAATCAAAAACTAGTAAAAATGTCAGAGATCTGGGTAAGGGGGTTGGTTATGCAATGGGAAGGTGTTAGGCACCCAAAGCATCCTAGGTACTCCTAGGGAGCCCTTTTCACATTTGTTGCAAAGGTTGTTATTTTGTGAAAATTTATTTGTGCAAACATGATTGAAGGGATGAGAAAAGAATATACAAATTTATTTACATTTTGTGTTTGAATGGATGAACCCATTGCCTACGTACCATCTTAAAAAAAGATTAGGATCAAAACCTCGTAGTTCGGGGTAAAAAAATTCAAAAAAAGTTGGTGAATTGATTGGTCCAAAAACCTTAAGGTCTTTTGTTATCAAAGGGAGAAAACTCAACCTAAAACCACAAATCCACCATGTGAGGATAGCTTCAACATGCTAGTGAGGGGTTAACCCTATAATAAGCATGGAAGACTCATTGTCCATCACTAAGGATAAAGGTGAGTATTATATCTACCTCAAGGATAACGCAAACCTAATAGCTAATGGTTATAAAAAAAGGTTTGATTAAGAAGGTGGCCATTGAAACCACAAAAAGTATTTGAATGGGTTATATTTACCAATTAAAAGTATTTACAAAAATATGGTTAAAGTGGATTAAAAGGTTCAATTCAAAATAAGTGTTATGAAAAATAAGTTTGAAAATCAAAAGCATAAGGCTTAGGTTTCTAATGTTGAAAACAAAAGTTATTATTTGCACAAAAAGTTTTGGCTTGGATTAGAATGGGGAAAAAAAAGGTTAAATTCCTAAACATACAAGAGATAAGGGAAAAGAAAATAAAACCACATTAGGAGTTTCCCTCTTGAGATCATATTGATGATCCAAGTAGCTCCCATCCTTTGGAATAAGCAGTCACAAACAAATATCTCAAGCCATTAAGCACAGGTAATCGAAATAAACCTCCAGGTGGTATCCCACAAATAAAGTGGAACACCAGGCCATCTCTGCAAGAGTCATGTGAGCCCTCACAAAAAAAACTCAACAAACAGGTTAGAGAAAAAAAATAGGGTAATCAAGGGTTGCCCCCAAATCAAAATGTAACCACATGAATCATGCCCTTTCAATTCACAAAAAGCTCACAAAAAGCAACCAAGGGTAGGAGGCCTAAACCTCCTGTCAAACACATGCATCAAAAGGGTATCAAATTCACCCATAATACCTCATATATTCAGAAAATTTAAATTGAAGGCATAAAGATGATGGATATAGGGCAAACCTGATTGGAGAGATCGAATGAAATTGAATTGCACCGTTGGGTTTGCAGAGCAATCTGAGGGTTTATATGAGAGGGAATTGGTTCTTTGCCGATGAGTTTCCTTCAGCCTCTGTAGGTTGCTCTGAACTCTGTTAGCTCTTCTCTCACTTTCTTTTTCCTGCCAGGGTCATAGGAATGGAATGCTTTTGTTTCACTAGAACTCTGAATTTATAACCTGGTTTTTGTGGACCTGTGGGCTCAAATGAGAGAGGCCCAAGTCCAAATTTTTTTTGTTATATTTTATTTATTTATTTATTTATTTATTTTATTATTATTTTTTTTATTACTATTATTTTTTTTTTTCGTTTTTCTTTTTTTTTTCTTTTTTTTCTTTTTTTTTTCTTTTTATCTTTTTTTTTTTTTTTTTTTTTAGTAAACAAAAGTAAGAGAAACAATGATGTATAATTCAAGCATGCTTGGTGATCTCAAACCAATCACAAGGAGTCCCATCCAAAGGCAAAGGGAACCAAGATGCTCATGATCCTTGAGGCTATGCAAATGCAATGTTATGATGCCATGAGGGATCTTAGGGTCAAAATTGGGGTCTTACAGTAATTAGACTCTTTAAGCGTATAATCTTCCCTAGATTCGGAGTGTCGAGACTTGTCATCGGTGATGGTGGCTCCCATTTCATTTCAAGGATTTTTGAAAAGCTATTACTGAAATATGGAGTCCGGCATCGCGTAGCAACACCATATCACCCACAAATGAATGGGAAAGTAGAAGTCTCGAACCGAGAAATCAAACAAATCTTAGAAAAGACGGTTGCCACCTCTAGGAAAGATTGGTCCTCAAAATTACACGAAGCGCTGTGGGCATATATGACAGCTTATAAGACCCTAATAGGAACCACACCTTTTAAGCTAGTTTATGGAAAATCATGTCATCTGCTAGTAGAATTAGAACATAAAGCATATTGGGCCATTAAGACCCTTAATTTCAGTTATACTGCCGCAGGTGAAAAAAGAATATTAGATATCCATGAACTAGAAGAACTTAGACTAAATGCGTATGAGAATGCCCGGATCTATAAATAAAGAACTAAGAAATGGCACGACAATCACATATCAAGGAAAAAGTTTAAGGAAGGCGATAAAGTGCTTCTGTTTAACTCCCGCCTCAGACTCTTTCCCGGAAAACTTCGTTCTAGGTGGTCCGGTCCCTTCGAAATTACCAATGTCTTTCCAAATGGAGCGATAGAGATAAAGGGAAAAACGAGCGAATCATTTACAGTAAACGGAAAGCGTTTGAAACATTATCACAACATTGACAACAATGATTTCATCGCGAATCTAAAGCTTGTAGAGCTGCCCGCTCATTCACAAGAATAACATCTATTCTATTTCTGTCGAGCTTACGACAATAAACAAAGCGCTTGGCGAGAGACAACCCACACTCTATCTTTAACTTTTAATTTAATTAACTAAATTTTGATTATTACTACTTCTTATTTTTCATTCTTTCTTATTTTTCATTCTTTCTTATTTTTCATAAAGTCAATCGGTATCTTTCTTTATTATTGACCATTACTAACTTAATATTGTTATCTACTTGATTTTACTTAGCTATTGACCATCACAATGCAACAAGTAGATTAAATGGATATAGTCTTCAGAGGCAGAGCTCAAAGGAGACGTTTTAAGGCTTTAGCTCAGAGAGAAATGACATTAACCTTATACCCAGATGGACGCACCATGACCAAATTAGGTATAAGAGATAGTGTTATGTTCCTAATCAACCAACTAGGCTGGTGTAAGACCCCAATTTTGTCCCTAAGATCCCTCATGGCATCATAGCATAGCATTGCATAGCCTCAAGGATCTTTGAGCATCTTGCCTTCCTTTCCTTTGGGTGGGATCTCCCTGTGAGTGGTTTTGGATCACCAGGCATGCTTGCATTGTATATCATTGCTTTTCTTGTTTAATCACTAACCAAAAGCACCAAAAATATGTCATCTAACATTTGTTTTGCAGCCTAAACAAGCCACAGGTCAAGGCAATTCAAGGAAATCTTTTGTGCAAGAGTTGATGGTATTTTCTTGAGATGAAGATCATGTGATCATTATATTAAGCTTATGTGAGCTATGGTTCCATTTTGAAGCCAATTCATCAAGTGGCAAAGGCCCAAATTCATCAGAATATTTTCAGGTCATCTAAGGACCAATGCAGTCAACTGAGGGCTTTGAATTGGGGAATTGAATTTCTTCATCTAATTCATGTTCAAACAAAGCTTATTCATCATGTCAAACATCTACCTTGAAGATTTTGAAGTCAAATCAAAAGTTTCCCAAAATGGAAAGTGACCTGTAATTTCAAGTTTCCAAAAATGGCAAGTTTTTGGTTCACATTCAACTTGACTTTCCTAAATCAAAGAAGCTTCAAATGACTTTTTGTCCAACATGAAAGTTGAAGATCTTTCTCTCCCATTTCCAAAAAGTCCAAGATCATGAGCATCTGATGAATGGTTGAGAAGTTATGATCCAATGATTGCCAAGTGTGCATGGAACTTCAAAGTGCCATAACTTTTGATCCAAAGCTCCAAATTGAGTCCCTCTTTTTGCATTATGCTTATCATGACCAATATTTTCTAAATCCAACATTTCATTGCATGAAATTTACTCATATGATCATTTGCCCATGCATGTTCATTTTGGAGGGAAAATGGAGAATTTGAATTCTATTGATCATACATGAAAAATACCATTGCCATTGTGTTTATTGGATAATTTTGAGTAAGTTTTGGTCATGCATGTGCACTGTTCACGTGCAAATTCTCCATGCACCACACACTTACCAATTTTGGTCATGCACCTTATTTTCTCTTAATCCTAATTAACACAAGCCTAATCCAAATTTCAGAGTGATTAGGAGATGGTATACAAGCTTAATCATAACAGAATTCTGAAAGGAATCACATTCTAGATCTAGATTTTTCCTTTCCCTCCATTTTTGCCCTCATCTCAAACTTCAAATTTTTGCACATAACTCATTGATTTTACTGCATAATTGTGTTCATTGAGTGTGATTGATGAAGAATCAAGCATTGATTTGAAGATTTTGGCCAAGATTCGTGCACATTGAGCTCATGAAGATGAACATGGAAGTTGCAATTTGAGCTAGATCCAAGCCTTTCCAAGCATCAATTCATGCATAAAGCTTCACTACAAGGTTGATAGAGGAGATCTGGAAGATTGAAGCTCTTGAATCCACTGTTTTCATCCACTGTTCTTCAAAGAGGTTGGATTTCGAACCTCATGATTCTTCATTTTATGCACATGATATTGTAGATCTTTTCATGCTGATTATCCTGATATAAGTAGAATTTGAAATGGATGAATATTGAGTGAGTTATGCTGAGTGGAAGTTTTGTAGATCAAACTGTTTTGCTTCGATCTGTTCTTATTAGGAAGAATTAATGTTAATTGAGCCTGGATTTGGAATGTGCATGAGATAAGCTTTCGATTGGTATGAATTTTATGCGTTTTTGGATTTTTTTTTGATGATGTTACTGTAGCGCCACCGGTTCCAACGAAGAAGACGGTGGAAACCACCGTCTGCAAAAGCGCTAGGGTTTTGCCCTATCAGCGCTTACGTGGCTCCTGCATGGCGTATTCATTGGCTCTCGTTTCTTTGACCTATTCCACGTACGCGTTGACTGTGAGTTGGCATGCCAACTCAATCAGTGGAACGCTGCGTTTCACTTATTGAATTGCGCCTATAACCTCAACGTCCTCAGTTCGATTCCAGCGTTTTGCTTGTTTTGATTTTCCATTTTTGTTTTATGCTAGCGCTTATGGTGACTTACATGTCCTGAGTTCGAACCATGCCTGATGCTGTTTCTAATTCTAATTCACATAATGTTTTCCATTTATTTCATTTCAATTCATATTATTTTCATCAAATTCAAAAAATCACTAAAAATAGCATATAAATCCAAATTGCTCTCAATTTTTTTTCACTTGTTTGTATTGATGTCTATTACTTTTAGATGTCATTTGTGTGAATTGAATGGTTCTGGATATTTAATTGAGATTGTGTGTTTGAACATGTATGCAAAATTACCATGCTTCATTCAATTGATTGTGAAATGCTCATTAATTGTCTAATTGCTTTGAAATTTGATATGCTGATTCCTAATATGATACATGATTTTTGAGATTTTGTTTGGCATTTTTAGCATATTCCATCTCTGTTTTAGGCACATGGATGTATGGTGTGACAATGTGTGTCACACATTTTGATGTTGATCTTGTTCATTTTCATATACATGTCATTTGATCTCCTCTGATTCTAATTTTTTGCATCATGCTTGTCCATAACATGTTGATATCACATAAAAAATTTCATGATCATTGAATGTGTTTCTGATTTAATGTGCATTTTCTCATTTGTATGCCCAATTGTTGATCACATTGTATGTCTTTGCCTTAGCATGATCATTAGATGGATTTGCCTTAGGATTTGAGTCTGGTCCTTTTTAGGACATGTTCTTACTTGAATAAATGTGCTTCCTGTTGAATATTGGCTGCTGTTTTGACTTTTTGCTTTGCCTTTGACCCTAGTCTTTGCACTAGTGGTTTGTACTTACCTTCTGAGCTTTGCATTTCAGGTTCAAGCACTTAGCTCTAATGGTTGACTTGATCTCATGACTTGAGATGCAAGTTATTTTGTACACTAACCTTTATTGTGTTGTAGGTTCATTGGTGATGAACTCACTTGAGTTGTTTACACATAGGACTTGCCTTGTGTGCACATTGGTTGTAACACTGTTGTTGACTGTTTGGTTTGTCTGAATACTATATTGACTTGTTTGACTTTCTTACAGGTACATTAGTCGCTTTTAGCTCATTACTTGAGCTTTGCTTTGCTTGTGGTTAGTATACCACTTAGGTAACCTCTCTAACTCCATGTAGTCTGGAAGCCCTGTCGTTTCTGTTTGGCAGGCATTTGGCTGAAGTCCTCCTTAAGAGGCAATGTCTGTGATTGTTTATATTTGTGCTAAAGACCTCCTTGTCGAGGCATGTGACTTAAGTCCTCCTAAGTGAAGAGGCAATTGACAGATAGAAGGGATTTGCAATCAATCCCCTGTTAATCAGTTGAGTCTTTCATTATGCTCGCACTACGTGCTGATGCTTTTGAATAAACACCCAAGATCTTGTATATAGAGTCAGTCATGTGGAATAGGGTCCCTCATTCTGGATCCCCACACCTTCTTTGATTCAAAGCTCACCCATGCCAGGGTTAAGAGCTATGAGGTCTAACCCTCATTACCTTTCATCTGCTCACCCTGACGGTCAATGTCAGTGGTTAAGAGCCTCAACACCCTTACAGATTTGGCTTGTTTGTCAAGGTTGATATGACCTCTTGACTAAAGCCTAACCTTGTCTGAGCCTCTTGCTTGTGTATAGAGTGTGATAATTGATTGCTTGTTTGCTTATTTGTGCATCATTCATATGTTTGCTTTTCATGCATCTTTGTTTGTTTGAGGAGTCGGATGTAAGACCATTGATTGGCTATCTGTTTCCTATTCTGTTTTCTTTTGTGGAGTCAGATGTAAGACCATTGATTGGTTATCTGTTTCCTATTCTGTTTTCTTTTGTGGAGTCAGATGTAAGACCATTGATTGGCTATCTGTTTCCAGCTTGTTTGTGGAGTTGGATGTAAGACCATTGATTGGCACTCCGTTTCCAGCGTTTGTTGCTCTCATATGAGACCCTGCTTACTTGCTTTTGCCTTGTGCTTTGTTGCCTATTCCAAAGGATGATACTTACTTGGATCATCTACATATGATCTCAAGAGAGGAACTCCTAATGAAGTTTTGATCCTTATCTCCACCTTTTGTTTCCTTACAACCTCCACTTGCATGTTAACCCAAACCAGAAAACTTTTGTGCAAACATTTTCACTTGTTTTCAAAACTAGAAACCTAGGCCTTAAGCCTCTGATTTTCAAACTTCTCTTTTCACTAATACTCATTGTAATTGAACTCTAATTCATACTTTGACTTCATTTTGTGAATAATTCTAATTGGTTAATCCAACCCACTCAATTGTCTTTTGTGGCCTTTGTCCACTCCTTAATCAAGTTTTCATGCATTAGCCATAGATCTGAATTATCTTAGTGGTTGATGTGAATCTCACCTTTGTCCTTAGTGATTGAATTGTAAGACTTCCATGCTTATTATAGGGCATAATCCCTCATTAGCATGTCGAAGTTGTTCTCACATGGTGGACTTGTGGTTGTATAGGTCGAGTTTTCTCCATTTGATAGTGAAAGACCTTAAGGCTTTTGTTTAAAATCAATCCACTCATCTGTTTTGAAATTTTTTACCCGAACTACGGGGTTTTGATCCTTATCTTTCATGAAAAGGTACGTAGGCAATGGGTTCATCCATCCAAACACAAAAATAACTAACTTGTACATTCTTCTCTCATCACTTCAATCAATGTTTGCACAAAAATAATTTCATAAACAATAACCTGATACAACAAGTTGTGAAAAGAGGTTCCCTATGAGTAACTAGGATGTTGTGGGTGCCTAACACCTTCCCACAACATAATTACCCCCTTACCCAGATCTCTGACCTTTTATTAGTTTTCTTTGCAAAACTTCTTAGGCTTTTGTTCGCTTTCTAGCCATTCCTTTGGATAAATAGAAGTGCGGTGGCGACTCTACTTTGTATGCATTGCTTTTGATTTAGTCAATAAATCTAAAAGTAACGAATACACCGCTACAGAAAAGTGGCGACTCTGCTGGGGATTTAAATTCTTCACCAGTGGGTTTGCCTACTTTTCACACTTGTTGTATTATATTTGTTTATGACATATTTTTGTGCAATTTGGGATTACTGTATTGATTGTAATGCTTGAATTGCTTGATATATCAATTGCTTGTTTGCTTGGTGATCCTTGTGAGATGAGTTCTATACCCGAACTCGAGTGCACTTATGATAGGAGAATGGCATAGTCTCGTCGACTTGTGTGGAGTTATTCCTTAGCAAGTTGACTTGCGAGTCCATTCACTTGGTGGAGGTCATGTTGGGATCAATAATGTCACACAAGTTATTTGTGGTTAGACATTACTCTTTCCAATATGTGCCTTAGAAGCCAAGGACCTTAGTTTACCAAGCCCATCTTGGCCTATTTTTAGGACGTAGTGCGAAAGTCGTTCAGATGTAATATCTGATGCGATTGTTACGCGATACTACACTCATAAGAGTCTCTCTTGAGATTATTTTTGGAATACGAGTATTCGTTCCTCCGATAATATTCGAAAGATGGGATGATGACTATGGGAACCTCTGGTAGAACATGTTCGGCAGGTTTAAACCATAGTACACTCCCTTTGGGTGGTTCTTAACCGAGACTCCATGCTTGTGACTCGCAACAAACCCGTGATTCATGGTTGATCCGTTCAACTATCGTTAATATCAATGGAACTTGGGTGTTGATAAGGTGTAAACCATAATCCACCAAAATGGATGATTGATATTAAGGATGGTTGAGCCGTTCATATATCGTTAATATCAATGGAACTTGGGTGTCGATAAGGTGAAAACCATAATCCACCAAAATGGATGATTGATATTAGTGATAATATGAGCCATCCCGTGACCTTTGTCTGGTGTGCTTTGCTTGATCCTTGAGTGTGATTGTTGCATTCATGCATTCATGCACCCATCTGCATCCATATCATCAAAAAATGAGAAATTTTTTTCAAGGAACTTAAGGGGTTTCTTTGCAAAAATTTTCAGACATGGAAAGACAAAGAATTATTCAATGAGATATTTCCAGATGCAATAAAATGATTAATATTTCAAAGTTTGCAAATAAAACCCTCGAGTTCCTTTGAAATAAAAACAAATCATATGCACGAGCATTGCATGCATCATTTGCATAAGCAGGTGTTGTTTTCAGCCTCTGGTCCTGTGATCTGACTCTGTGCTCTTCATTTATTTTGAAGACAAGTTGACTCACCGGTACTACACCAGAGCCAATTCTTCGAGATTGATGGATCATCTTGAGCAAGAGAACCGTGAGCTCAAAGAGGAAGTCGCTAGACTAAATGCTTTGATGGAGTCATTCCTGGTTAGCCACTTGTCTTCTTTCTCATACATAGATGCTGAGGATGAAGTTGGAACTCCTTTCCAAGCTTTATCTATAGCCGAGCCTATTGAGAAGAGAACTCCTTCATTTGCTTCCTATCGAGATGCGAAATTGGCCATTGAATGTGGTGCAATTGCTGGTCTAGGAAAATGATCGAGCTTGAAGACAATAAGTCCCGGGCTGGCATTGGCTTTTCTTCTGGGGTCTTCAATGAGAAAGGGCCGTTCAAGAGTGAAGGTTTTATCCATGCCGGTCAGAACGAGGAAGTTGCTACTATCTTGGAAGAGGATGCAGAGGACTCTGACAATTTTGTCATCCCTGGAGGGGTCTGCCACAATTGGGTCGCTGTAGATGTTCCTACAGTCATTCATAGATCAAAGTAATGATTCACTTTGTTTGAAAACCCTTCTCCCATGCCAAAAGGAGAAGTGATGACATTGTTGGCAACATTTAATACAATGATATTTTCATTCAATAAATTCATGTTAAATGTTTGTTTTTCCATTTGTTTTCCCTTTTCGCTTTTTGCATGAAATTGGTGATCACAAAAAACCCTAAAAACAAGAATAAAAGCAATCTTTTCATCTGCATAATGATTGCTTTGTTTGGTTTCTAAAAAGCTTTTATATTCAAAATCATTATGCAGGTTGATTCTTAAACCCATTGAACATAATGATCCAACGCCATCTCCCAATTTTGAATTCCCTGTATTCGAAGTAGAGGAAGATGATGTTGAAGGGATTCCTGACGAGATTACCCGTCTTCTTGAGTATGAAAAGAAGATCATTCAGCTGCATCTTGAGAATCAGCAAAACAGTCAAACTGGGGCATTACAATGTAAAAAAATAAAAAAGGGTGAAAAATAAAATCAAAATCAAAATCAAAAACAAAAAAGAATATGAAAAAAATAAAAGAAAAGTATACCCTCAAACCCCTAGTTGACTGATGCTGAATGGATTCAGAGTCGTTATGACCAGCTGAATTTGATCGAAGAAAAGAGATTGACTGCCATGTGCCATGGTCAGTTATATCAGCAAAGAATGAAGAAAGCATTCGATAAGAAGGTCAAGTCTCGTGTGTTCCGAGAAGGTGACCTTGTGCTGAAGAAAGTCTTGTCTTTCGCGCCCGATTCCAGGGGCAAGTGGACTCCAAACTATGAAGGTCCATATGTTGTCAAGAGAGCCTTTTCAAGCGGAGCTTTGATGCTTACGACTATGGATGGGGAGGATTTCACTCGTCCTGTGAATTTAGATGCAGTCAAGAAATACTTTGCCTAAAAATAAAAACAGAATGGCTCGCTAAGTTGAAAACCCGAAAGGGCGGCTTAGGCAAAAATGAGCGTCTCGGTGGATTGAAAACCCGAAAGGGCGATCCAGGCAAAAGTTAGAGACATAAAAAAAGAGAGTATATTTGCATCCCGCTAGATTGAGTACCTCATCCTGGGGCAATCTAGGCAAAAATTAGGGATTTGGCAAGTAACTACATCTTGACAAGACTGTGTTCTACATCTGTCATCCGTCAAAGATTCTTGATTCGTCGTCAACTGAAGCTTCGAATACATCAAATCCGGAATTGGTGGAGAAATGGTCATTATGTTCAATGTAGCCCTTTTCCAATATATATCACCAATTTCAAACTTGTACAGATATATGGAGTCTTGCCATTTGCAGGCTACCATTCCATCAAATAAATTTGAGCCTTTATCCAATTATTTGCACTCTTATTTGTTTCAGTTCAACAAATGTTTTGCATGTTTTAATTGATAAAATATCATTGTTTTAAATAAATGAATTTTTCACAAATTGTTTTTAAACAAGGTGAACATTCACGATGATTGAAGGATACTCAGGAGATTCTCAGTGCTCTCCCAAGGGTGGAATGATTCCCAACAGGGTAAGACATTTGTTCATATCTCTGGCATGTATTGTATCCTCTTATTCCGGACTTTTGTTTGGATTTTCTCCTCACCGGAGTGTGTTGTGATTAATATTCCCCTGCTAGAGTGATTGTTGAGATTGGTCTTCTCCCCTAGCAGAAGAGCAGTGGTTTCCTCCCTCAGTGGAAGTATTTTCTTTGGAAGGTTCTGTATTTGGTGGTTGATCCCCAATGTTCCTTCTCTTCCTCAGATAGATCTCCCCAAGCAGAGTGTACGGTAAAGGTATTTTGGTGCCTTCTTCCTCCTCATCAGGTGAGAGCTCTTGGTGTTTGGCCTTTTGAGAGCTTCTTTTGTGATGATTTCCCCGGTAGGGTGGTTTCCCTAATGGAACTTATTTGCGCCGTGATCTGGTTCGCAGTTGATGGTTGTTCATCCCCAACAGAGGTTTTTTTTTGTTTTGATATCTCTGATTCGCCAGATAGATTGGTGGCAGGGTGGATTGTATCTGTGATGATTTATCCCCTGCAGAGATTTGGTGATTTCCTGATATCTCTGATCCCCAGTAGAGTTGCTTGTGTGGCAGGATCTACTTGTGTGATCTTTTCTCCCTCGGTGGATTCTCCCCAGTGGAGTTGTTTGGAGTTGCTTTGTGGCAGTTTTCGCCTGTGCAGCGAGCTCTCTTTCCCAGTTGAGATTGATGATTCATCCTTGCAGATGATCCTTGTTGTCTTTGATCCCGGTAGATTGTTTATTCTCCGGTGATCCTGGCTTTCTCTTTCGAGATGTAGTACCGGGTGTTTGATTCCTGGACCTGTTTGTGTTAGATATGTCTGTTTTGTCAGCATTCATCAAACATAAATCAAACATGTTCATGCATACTTTCAACATTCAGATATTCATGTTGCAGTTTTTCCATATATCTCTTGTTTGTTGTCTCCTGCTAAGTGGTGATATAGATCTCCCCAGTAGATCTCCCCAAGCAGATGTCGGGTGTCTAATCTCTCAATATAGAGTCAGCCCCTTAAGCAGAAAGTGTTTGTCCTTTCCTTCTGCATTTCCCCACTGAGATATATCCTCGTGGATGACGGTTGTTTCCGTTTCCTCCCAACACATATATTAGGATGGGTTTCCCTATTGAGTTATATCCTCATTAGGACGAGTCTTGATTCAGTTTGCCTTTTTGGTTTGATCCTAAATTGGCCTTTTGTGACTGTCTCTTGTGCTTCCCTGTGGTATAAATGAATAGTTGCTCAATAACCGGCAATCATTCACTTTAGCCTCAGCGGAGTTTGTGGCCTTCTACCCAGTAACTGGTAGTTATAAGTCCTATCCTCTGTGGTTTTCTACCCAGTAACCGGTAGTTGTAAATCCTTTTTTCTTTCTCTCTAGCAGAGTTTGGTGGTTTTCTACCCAGTAACTGGTAGTTATAAACCCTATTTGTTTTTTCCCGTGCGGAGTAGTGATCCTTTCGCTCCCCACGCAGAGGCTTTGGTCTTCTACCCAGTATTCGGTAGTTGTAAACCCTATTTTTATCCTCATCAGAGTCGTGGTTTCTACCCAGTATTCGGTAGTTTTAAATCCTACTCTCCTTCTTTTGTAGAGTTAACCTTTGTGGTTCATCCTAGTTGATGACGGTTACTCGTGGTGGTTATCAGTATCCAGTATTCGATATTGATTTTCCTTGCCCTCTTCTGGATAATTGCTCTAAGTAAGCAATTTTATCCCCAGCGGGTCTTTTCCCCTTTTTGTGGATAATTGCTCTGAGTAAGCAATTTTATCCCCAGCGGGTTGTTCCCCTTCTTTTGGATAATTGCCTTGATTGCAATTCATCCCAGTGAGTTATCCTTCGTCTACCCTGTTGTTGTTAGTAACGATTGGTTCTCCTTGATTGGTCATCTTTATATACCTGTTTGGTATCCCGATGCCTTTCTCCCACGGTTGATTTATCCTTTATTAACCCAGTAACCGGTTGTGGATAATCTTCCATGCGAGTATATTATCTACGTTCTGACGGTAATAGATAATATATCTCATGCACTCTTTTGTCGAAACCTTTTGGTCTTTCCCCAGTTGAGTATGATTCGTATTTCCTGTTTTGGAATCGAATATTCCTTTTCCATGGTTTTCTACCAAGTATTCGGTAGATGTAATCCCCTCTTTGCGGTTATCTTCATCCAGTATTCGGTGTTGATACTCCCCCCTTTTATTTGGATAATTGCCGTATGCTTGCACTTTATCCCCGGCGAGTCATCTCTCATTTATCCTTTGTTGATAATGATGGTTTCTCCCTTTGGTCGGTCACCTATTATATGCCGAGTAACCGGTATCCCTGGTGTTCCTTCCTTTCGAGTATACTATCCATGTTCTGACGGTAATGGATAATATATCTCATGCACTCTTTGGTTGAAGTCTTTTGTTGTTCTTCCCCAATTGAGTAAGATTCGTATTCTTTGTAGAATCAAATATCCATCCTACAAAGAAGTCTGCTTTTCTAGCTTTCTTCAGGGTGATGAGTGTTTTGGAAGTAAAAACCAATTCACGTTTCGGTCGGTCACCTATTATATACCCAGTAACCGGTATCCCTGGTGTTCCTTCCATGCGAGTATACTATCCACGTTCTGACGGTAATGGATAATATATCTCATGCACTCTTTGGTTGAAGCCTTCTGTCCTTCTCCATTCGAGTAAGATTCGTTTTCCCTTTGCGGAGTCGAATGTCCATCCTGTAAGTTGATTTGCTTTTTCAAGTCCTCCTTTTGGATGATGAGTGTTTTGGAAGTAAACCCCAATTCACGCTTTGGTTGGTCACCTATTATATACCCAGTAACTGGTATCCCTGGTGTTCCTTCCTTTCTGCTCCCTATTATGACCTTGGTCCCCTGTGGAGTCAGATTTTTCTGAGTTGATGTACCTTTTTCAGGTCTTCCTCAGATGTTTTTGGTTGATTGATATCTCTCACCCTTATACCGGTCTTAGATATTCATTCTTCCCGAGCTTGTTGTTCTTTCACCCAGTAACCGGTGTTCAGATCACATGTCTCTTTGAGCTTGTTACCCAGTAACCGGTAACACCTCACCCTTTGCTTCCCCTAGAGAGTCTTTGTTAGACTTCCCCATCGGAGTATTTCTGTTGTGATCTTTCCCTCTTGCTGTGTTGGCGTTTTCCCAATACATGCATTTTCCCTGGCAGGGAGGTTCTGTATGAATCTTTCCTCAGCCTGAGTCCGGATTTTTATCCGAAGTATCCTTTGTGGATAGTTTCGCTGTGTTGGCGTTTTCCCCAATACATGCATCTTGGAGTCAGCTTGAGTCTTTCCAATGGATTTGTTCCCTTGGGAAACTCTTTTTCCCCAGTGTCAGTCCTTTACTCCCCAGTAAAGTCTCCAGTTTCAAGTCGTGTCCTGCTCACGCATTCTTTTCTTTTCTTATCCCCATAAGAGTCCCGTTAGAGTCTCTGTATTCCTAGTGAGTGTATTACTCCAATGGATTGTCTTTTCTCCTTTGTTCTTTTCTTCTTTATGGACATATATCCCTGTAAGACCCCAATTTTGGCCCTAAGATCCCTCATAGCCCATATCATATCATATCATGGCCTCAAGGATCATTGCATGACCTAGCTTCCCTCCTAGTGGGTAGGTTGCTTTGTGAGTGTGGTTCTTGATCACCAAGCATGTCTTGCATTTGTATATCTTTGCTTTTCATATGTTTACTAACCAAAAAGTACAAAAATATTGTCAGCTAACCATGTTACTTGCAGCTGAAGCAATCATCAGTTAAACAGTCAAATCATTCATTGAGCAATGGATGGTGGCCATTCTTGAAGAATTTGGGCACCATGATCAATAATCAAGAGTTCATATAACTTGGGACATCATTTGGAATCAAGATCTCAAGGAATTAGGGTTTTGGATTCATCAGAAGGTGGTTCAGTCAAGCAAAACCCTAGAAAAGTCAACTGAAGTCAAACTTGGTCAACTGTCCATTTAATCAGTGATTTGATGATGGAAATTGGTTTGAGAGATCTCATTCATGCCCATATAAGCCTCACATATTATGTCAAACATCATCATGGAAGAATTTGAAGTCAAACAGAAAATTTCCAGAAATAGAAAGTTGACCTGTAATTCAAATTTGCCAAAAATGGAAACTTCTTGATCCTAAACTTACATCATGATACAAGCTTCAAATGAATTTTTGCCCAACATGAAAGTTGAAGATCTTGTTCTCCCATTTCCAAAAAGTCCAAGATTACTCAATTCCCATGTATGGTTGGCAAGTTATGATCATTTCATTTTCAAAAATTCTTGAACTTCAAAAGGCCATATCTCTCAAACCATTTGGCCAAATTTGGTGAGGTTTTTTCCAACAAGTCATATTTAATCCCCTCTTTCCAAAAATGTCATCATCATGCATCAAAACTTCACCATTCAAAATGGCCTTTTTGAACTTGCTTTAATTAATTTCAAGTGAGGTTGAATTTTGACTTTTCCAAATAACCAATTCTAACACATTTTGCCAATTGAGATAGTTCAGAAATGTCATTTGGGACATGTTTGCAAGCCCAATTTCGCAGCCAGCACCCTACACCTCACCACTTAAGTGAAAACCACCAATTAGCAAAAACTTGTCATTAGCAAAGTTCTGTTTTCATTTACCACTAACCATGCTTAGCCAATACTAAACAACACATATATATCCTATTTTCTGTCAACCAAAACCCTAGCAGCCACTCTATCCCAACAGAAAAAACCTTTGCTCTAAAAACACACAATTCCTTCATCTTGAAATTCTGCAAGAACCTTCAAAGAACACGATCCCTGCTCACTTGTTCTTCATTTTGCCATCACTTTGGAAGCTATTTGAAGCACCATTTCCCAACTGGAAGCACAGCACGCAACTGTTTTCTCCATGAACCCTCCAGTGGCAGATTTCGATTTGGGCATTTTCAAGCATCACTGAGCTAAACTTCTTCAAGTATCCATCAATACCAACTACAAGCTTCATCTGTTTCGAGCTTACCACACCAAACAACAACTGTTTCTCAAATTTCTTCATAACCAAGTAAGAATTAGATTCTCTTTTTTCTCTAATCCATGCTATACACTTTATAGATCTCCTTTCCCTGGTCACACTGAGCTTTGAATGATTAAAAATGGTTGATTATTTCTGAAGATATGCTGTTTTTAAGTTTGATGTATGAATATGTTCTTACTCGATTCGCTTTGTTTGAGACGATTTGATGAAAATGATGCTTGGATTCTTGATGTGTGTGGTTTGCTGAGTTTAATAGTGTGCTTAATTTCATGTTTCTGTGCAATTTCATTTTCACGATTTGAACAAGGTGATGAAGTTGCTACTGTAGCTCACAAACCCTAAAAATGCATTTCCCAGAAACACTGTTCACGTGGTTGCATGAGTCGGTCACTGTTCCATTGAAACCGACCAATCACAACATTTCACTGTCCTGGCCAATACGCTGCGTTTGGTTAAGTTAGCCCAATTATTACCAAAATGCCATCCCCGGTTTTATTAATTCAATTAAAATCATTTCATTTCAATTTTTATTTCACTTTGTTACACAATCTTACAAAAAATCATAGAGCATTCAATATTAATCCAAATTTCATGGGAATTTTTGCATTGTGTTCATCTGGATCTCTACTTTTTTATCATGATTTTTGCTGATTTTTTTGGATGAGTGAATTTTAAATGGTATTAGGGTTTTGTTCATGTGTCCATATTTTGTACCCTTTGCCAAATCCTTTGTGAAATGGTGATGCATTATCCAATGGCCCTGAAATTTTTTGTGCTTAAACTAGACACATTCATGGTGATTTTGATCTAGAGTTTGTGAATTTATCTTATCTGGATTGTGAGTTATGATTTTTTGAATTAGGGTGTGACAATTTGTGTCACACCATTGATATGCAACTTCATGATTTTTGTTACCATGCTTCTTAATCTCCAATTGGCTTGAATTTTTGCATGAACCTACTCTTGTATGTCTAGTTTGCATGTGATTTTTTGTGAAATTGTTTGTGGCATTTCCTAATTGTTTGAGATTTTCTCCCCTGTTTGACCAAAATGTTGACTTTTGTGATACACCTTGCCATTTCATTTGTGAAATCCTCATACTTTATTAGATGGACATGAAATTTGATATGTGATTAGTAGACATCTTAAGCTTTGCCATGGTGTTGATCCCATTCATTTCTCATATGTTATCACTGATTTATGATTTTTTGAAGTTGATACATGTTTGGTTGACTTCTTTGAGCATGCTGGAAATTGTCTTGACTTTCTGATTTTCATTGACTATCTTCCCATGATCCAATTGAGCTGAAATTTGATATGCATGTCATGTTATGGATCATGTTTGATCATGAATTATTTGATGATTTTTGGAATTGTTTATGATTGGTTTTGAATTAAGTCTTTCTGTTGACTTCTATGAGCTTTCATATGCCATGCTTTGACTTCTTTTGCTTATGAAATGATGATGATGCATGATATGAACATGAAACCAATTGAGTTTGCTTCTTAATTGTTTAAACTTGATTTTGATTGGATATCACTTGCTGTTTTGACTTTCTCATCCTCTTTTGACCCTAGGCTTGTCCTAGTGGTCCTGTTGCTTATGTTTGAGTTCATGTTTTCAGGTTAAGCAACAATGCTCCAAAGAGATCATACAAATTTGATTAAGCTTGATTGTTTATCATGAGCTAACCTCTTTGTTTTGTAGGTGGCTTGACTCATATGATTTGAGTCTTGTGCTTTGCACATTTGTCTGATTGTTTGACTGTTGATTCCTACCTCCTTTTGCTTTAACTTTTGAATTGTGTACTGATTCTGTTTGACTATTTCAGGTACCATTAGTTGCTTAGTTCTTTGAACTTGCTTTGCTTTGCTTTATAGCAATTTGCATTGAGGTATAATTCCTTATTCTTCATGTAGTCTGGAAGACCTGGCCTGTTACTTGGCCAGGCAACTGTCTGAAGTCCTCCTTAAGAGGCAATGCTTGTGTGTGTTTACATTTGTCCCAAGCAGGAAAAGTCCTTCAAATAAGGCAATTGGTGGATATAAGAGATAAGCAATCTATCTCCCACTATTCTGTGAGTCTTCTCCTTGCTCCCATTACATGGTTGTAGCATTGAGATCCAAGCCCAAGATCTATAGAGTCTTAAATGTGGAGAGAGTTCCTACTTTCTGAACTCCCACAACTTCTGATATTCAATGCTCTCTCTGATCAGGGATAAGAGCAATGAGGCACACCCCTCATATCCTTTCATCTGCTTCACCTTAGCCCTTCAATGGCAAGGTTAAGAGCACCATTGACCCTATTCCAGTTGGCTTCAATGCCTAACCCTTTTGTATGAGCCTCCTTGTTTGGATATAGTGTGTGCTGAATGCTTTCATTGATTGATTGTTGTTTCATATGCACATGTTTGCTTGTATACTCTATGCATTTATCATCATTAATTGCTCATTATTGCATGATCACCTCATTTATCTTTGTGACATTATCATTGTTGTTTACCCATTAAGGACAATTGTAAGACCATTCAATGGCCATTGCTCCTAGGATATGGAAGTGAGTATAAGACCATTTCATTGGCCACTCATCTTATCTTTGCTTGATTATTTGATTGTATGTGAGGATGCAATTATAAGTCCCTGTAAGTTGGCATTTGCTTTCCCATGATCATTTGTTGCTTTGTTTGATTGTATGTGAGGATGCAATTATAAGTCCCTGTAAGTTGGCATTTGCTTTCCCATGATCATTTGTTGCTTTGTTTGATTGTATGTGAGGATGCAATTATAAGTCCCTGTAAGTTGGCATTTGCTTTCCCATGATCATTTGTTGCTTTGTTTGATTGTATGTGAGGATGCAATTATAAGTCCCTGTAAGTTGGCATTTGCTTTCCTATGATCATACATTGCTTTGCTTGTTTGTATGTGAGGATACAATTGTAAGCCCGTGTAATTTGGCATTTGTTTTCCTATGATCATATGTTGGAGTGTAGAGTAAGCCCAGATAAATTGGCATCTGACATCCAAATGTTGTCTTTGTTGTTGGAGATTGGTATAAGCCCAGTGATTGGCATCCGGTATCCACTTTTGTTTCTTTGTTTGAGGAGATTAGTGTAAGTCCATAGAGGGGCTTCTGATATCCAGTTCTGTTTTAGGAGATTGGTATAAGCCCAGTGATTGGCATCCGGTATCCGCTTTTGTTGACTTTCTTCTTTGTTTGTTTGTTATTATCCATTGCTTATTCCAAAGGACACACTTGAATCATCTTCTATATGATTTCAAGAGGTGAACCTTCTAAGAAGTTTTACAATCCATCTTCATCCATTCATCCCCATTGTGTCCTAGACCTTTTCACACTTTGATTTCAAACTTGACAGAGATATTGTGCAAACATCTTCATGCTTTTAAATTAAAAAAAACCTGGACCCAAGTCCTTGACTTTTTCCAAACTCCATTTCATAATACTTCTTTGAATTAATCTTAATCATACTTTGACTCCACTTTCACAATCACAATCAATTAACTTCACCCATTCAATTGTTTTGGCTTTGTCCATTGTTAATTTTTTCATACATGAGCTATAGGTTTGATTTATCTTAGTTGGTTGATGTCAATCTCACCTATTTGTCCTTAGTTGACTGAATTGTAAGTCTTCCTTGCTTATTATAGGGTTAACCCCTCACTAGCAAGTTGAAGCCGTTCTCACATGGTGGACCTGTTGTTTGTATAAGGTTGAGTTTTCTCCCGTGGATAACGTAAGACCTTAAGGCTTGTGTTTAAAATTGAATCCACTAACTTTTGGAAATCTTTTAGCCGAACTACGGCGTTTTGATCCTTACCTTTGATGGAAGGTACGTAGGCAACGGGTTCATCCGTTCAAACCCAATAATAGCTTGTATATTCTTTCCTCATCATCCCAATCATGTTTGCACAATGTTTATGTCATAACAAGTAACAATTTTATACAACAAGTGTGAAAAGGGCTCCCTAGGAGTACCTAGGACGTAGTGGGTGCCTAACACCTTCCTATTACGTAATTTACACCTTACCCAGACTCTCTGATCTTTTTATTAGTTTTCTACGTGTAAAACTTCTTAGGCTTTTGTTCGCTTTTTAGCCAGTCCTTTGGATAAATAAAAGTGCGGTGGCGACTCGAAATTCATTGTATGCTTTGCTTATGGTTTAATCAATAGATCATATAGCGACGAATACACCGCTACAGAAAAGTGGCGACTCTGCTGGGGAACGAACCCGGAATCTCTGGTTGTAGTGCCTACTTTTCACCCTTGTTGTGCTATATTATTATTTGTTATATGACATATTTTTGTACAATTCGGGATAACTGTATTGATTGTAATGTTTGAATTGCTTGATATACAATTGCTGTTTGCTTTGGTGATCTGTGAGATGAGTTCTGTACCCGAACTCGAGTGCACTCTAGGATAGGAGAATGGCATAGTCTTGTTGACTGGTGTGGAGTATTCCTTAGCCAGTTGACTTGCGAGCCCATTCACTTGGTGGAGGTCATGTTGGACTAATAATGTCACACAAGTTATTTGTGGTTAGGCATTATTCTTTCAATCATGATCCGCAGAAGCCAAGGACCGTAGTTTATCAAACCCATCTTGGCCTATTTTTAGGAACGTAGTGCGGAGGTCGTTCAGATGTCAGTTCTGATGCGATTGTCACGCGATACTACACTCATAAGAGTTTCTCTTGAGAATATTCTTGGAATACGAGTATTCGTTCCTCCGATAATATTCGAAAGATGGAACGATGATTATGGGAACCTCTGATAGAACATGTCTGGCAGGTTTAAACCCTAGTACACTCCCTTTGGGTGGTTCTCAACCGAGACTCCATGCTCGTGACTCTCAACAAACCCGTGATTCATGGTTGAGTCGTTCAGACACCGTTAATATCAATGGATCCCGGATCAGGTGTAAAACCTAAAATCCATCAAAGCGGCTGGTTGATATTAAGGGTGTTCGAGCCGGTTCATGTACCGTTAATATCAATGGAACTTGGGTGTCGATAAGGTGAAAACCTAAATCCACCAAAATGGATGATTGATATTAGGGATACATAGAGCTTTCCCATGACCTTTGTTTGGTGTGCCTTGCTTGATCCTTGAGTGTGTTTGTTGCATTCATGCATTCACGCATTCATCCGCATTCATGTCATAAAAAAAAAGAGAAAATTTTCAAGGAACTTAAAGGGTTTATTTGCAAAATTTTCAGACATGGAAAGACCAAAAAGGCATACGAAGAAGTACAGCTTTAGACAGCCCGATGTAAAAGAGTTAAGGAATTTGACATCGTATGTATTAGATCCTTTGGGTTTCAAAGCTCGATATGGGAAGCTTCTACCTCTGCTCACTACTCAGGTTGATGAAGGGTTGATGAGTACTCTGGCTCAGTTCTACGATCCGTTGCATCACTGCTTCTTATTTCCGGATTTCCAGCTGTTGCCGACTTTGGAGGAGTATTCTCACCTTATTGGGATTCCGATTCTGGATCAAGTGTCGTTCAGTGGCTTAGAGGATATTCCATCTGCTCGAGGGATTTCCAGCTTGTTGCATATAGATGAAGAGTTGATTAAAGCTAATCTGACTACCAAAGGCGGAATTCAGGGTTTTCCTTCCGAGTTCCTCATCGATCAAGCTACCTTCTATGGGAAGGCCATGAGTGAGGATGCCTTTGAGGCTCTATTTGTGCTACTCATCTATGGATTGGTGTTGTTTCCCAACTTCGACAAGTTCGTGGACATGAATGCTATTAGGATTTTCTCAGTTCTTAATCCAGTTCCGACTTTGTTGGGCGATGCCTATGTCTCTTTGCATCTGAGGAATATGAAGAATGGAGGAGTCATTGTCTGCTGTCTACCCCTGCTGTACAAGTGGTTTATTTCGCACTTGCCGCAGACAGTTGCTTTCAAGGAGAACAAGGGATGTCTACGGTGGTCTCAGAGACTCATGTCTCTCACCAATGATGATATCACCTGGTATGATCGTGTGTACGATACCGTCCGGATCATCGATTATTGTGGTGAATTCCCTAATGTGCCTCTTCTTGGCACATGTGGTGGGATCAGCTACAATCCTATTCTCGCACGACGTCAGCTTGGGTTCCCCCTGAAGGATAAACCCCATAACATTCTGATAGAAGGTGTATTCTTCCAGGAGGGTAAAGATCCCCAAGGCCTGAAAGCCAGATTTGTCCGTGCTTGGCACAGTATTCGCAAGAAGGGTAGGAACGAGTTGGGTCCAAAGAACTGCATTGCTTTGGAACCATACACCTCTTGGGTCAGACAAAGAGCTGCCGACTACCTGATGCCGTATGATTATCCAAGACCTACACCGTTGGATGTGGCTGGGCCTTCAACCCTCTCTACCCAGCGTGTAGAGGAGTTGAGAGAAGAAGACCTTTCACGTGCTTGGATCCGTGAAAGAGAAGAATTGCTGCAGCAGCTCAAAGAGAAGGACGCTATGATTGAGTTCCTCGAGCACCGAGTGATCGACGATCCGAACGACGCTTGGACTTCTCTGCTTCCTCAGTCTTCCCAATTCTGGAAGAGGAGATATGATCAACTTGCAAAGGAGAAAGCTGATATGGAAGCGGCTTATGAGAGAGAGATCAAGAAGCTGTGTACTTCTCATCTTCCAGCATCCCGAGCTTCTAGGGATCCATAGGATGTCATTTGCCTTTTCTCTTTGTAATAATCAAAAAAATGTTGTACTTCTTTGTCTCAATATTTTGAATGAAATATTTTCCATGAGTAATTAAAATGCTTTAACAATTCAAAATATTGCAAATAATACCCTAAGGGTTCCTTGAAAACAAAGCATCTGCACAAGCATTTCATGCATCATTCTTGCATAAACAGGTACCCTTTGTTTCTGGTCTTCTGGTCCTAACCCTCTGTTCTTCATTTATTTTGAAGACAAGCTGACTCACCGGTATTATACGCGAGTCAACTCAGCCAGAGTCATGGAGCAATTGGAACAAGAGAACAGAGAACTGAAGGAAGAGGTCGCCAGACTTGGCGCTTTGATGGAGCAACTCCTCGCTGCTCAAAATCAGCCTACTCCGCCGCCCGCAACTCCTGTTCAGAGGACGGTCATCTCAGAGATCTCCACGTCGACGGTGCCAGTCAGTGCTCATCCGGTACCCAATGCTATGCCGCCCGGGTTCCCTTGGGGGATGCCTCCAGGCTTTATGCCCGATCTGCCAGCTCCAACATTTGCTCATATGCCGGCATCTAGCCCGGTCCCTGTTCCCGCTCCTCCTGTCGTGCATGCCATGCCCAGGGTAGACGACACCATCTACCACTCTGAGCCATCTGAGGGCTCAGACGTTCATGAAAAGATGGATGCTATGAACGATCAATTCCTTGAGCTGAGAAAGGAATTGAGGACTCTTCGAGGAAAAGATCTCTTCGGCAAGTCTGCAGCCGAACTGTGCTTAGTTCCCGGTGTGAAAATACCGATCAAATTCAAAGTGCCAGACTTTGAAAAGTACAAGGGGAACACCTGTCCACTTGCTCACCTGGTCATGTACGCCAGGAAGATGTCAACTCAGACTGATAATGATCAACTCCTGATTCATTATTTTCAGGACAGTCTATCCGGTGCCGCGCTCAGATGGTACATGAGCCTGGACAGTGCCAACATCCGATCTTTCAATGACCTTGGCGAAGCTTTCGTCAAGCAATACAAGTACAACGTCGATATGGCGCCTGACCGAGATCAACTCAGGTCCATGTCACAGAAATACAAAGAATCGTTCAAGGAGTACGCCCAGAGATGGCGAGAGCTGGCAGCTCAGATCACTCCACCGCTGGAAGAGAAAGAAATGACCAAGATCTTTCTGAAGACTCTTGGCTCATTTTATTATGAGCGGATGGTAGCAAGCGCTCCCTCTGATTTCACCGAGATGGTGAACATGGGGATGCGTCTCGAAGAAGGTGTCCGTGAAGGACGGTTAGCGAAAGATGATGGTTCTTCCTCTAAACGATATGGAGCGTTTAAGAGGAAAGAAGGGGAAGCCCACGCTGTGCAGTCTCAGCCCAAACATAGAAGACCCTATGTTCAGAGGAAGCCTGCACATCGTGCCGGACATCAACACCAGGTGGCTCATGTAGCACCTGTCTTTAAAGATAATGCTCAACAGTATCAACATCAACAATATCAGCATCAGCAGCAATATCAACAGCCGCAGTACCAACAACAACAGCAACGTCCACAGCAACAGGCTTACCAGCCTCGTGGAAGTACAACCAATCAAGCTAATGTGAATTATGATAGGAAGAAGATCAGCTTCGATCCAATTCCTATGACATATGCAGAGCTTTATCCCTCCTTGTTGGAGAGAAAATTGGTTTCTCCCAGGGATCCTCCTGCCATTCCTGCAAATCCACAATGGTGGTATAAACCAGACCAACATTGTATCTACCATTCCGGTGCTCCGGGCCACAATGTAGAAAACTGTTTCCCACTGAAGACTAAGGTGCAAGACCTTATGAGAAGTGGAATCCTGAGTTTTGAGGACTCAAGCCCGAATGTCACCAAGAACCCATTGCCTTCGCATGGGAAGTCTGTGAATGTGATTCAGGAATGCCTTGGGAAGTACAAGGTTAGATATGTGAGCCATATCAGGCAGTCGTTGGTTGATTTACATCGGATGTTGTGTCAGTACAGCAATTTGGAGCATAACCACGACAAGTGCCGCGTCTGCTCAGTTAACCGTTTGGGTTGCGACCAGGTCCGCAAAGAACTTCAGAAGATGTTGAATGAAGGTACCATTGAGATTTTGCAAAATCGCAATGTCGATGCAGTTGAACCTGAAGTGAACGTCATTTCACCAGTGTTCAAGCTACCTGAACCCGTTGTTATTCGCTACAATAGCAACAAGCCGAAGGCTTCCCCTTCGTTGGTCATTAAACCTGCTGGCCCTGTGCCTTACTCATCTGATCGAGCTGTGCCATTCCGGTACAATCCTGTTGCTGTTCAGGATGGGGTCGAAGTGCCTTTACCCTCCACTTCCGTGACCAATGTAGCTGATGTCAGCGGGTTGACCCGAAGCGGTCGTGTGTTTTCTGCACCTGCCAAAGCTCCTGTTTCTTCTGAATCTGTTGAATGTCCTGTGGGGACTGCTGTTAGCATTCAGAATCCGGCACTTGATGTTGTCAAACCCTCCTCATCCGTACAAAAAACTCCTGTTTCTTCAGTCGGCCCGAGTGGCATTGTAGATGAAGAATCTGATGAGATGCTGAGGCTCATCAGAAAAAGTGAGTACAACATTGTAGACCAGCTTCTACACACGCCCTCCAAGATTTCCATTCTTTCTTTGCTGCTGAATTCAGAACCCCATAGGGAGTCTCTGCAGAAAATCTTGGATCTGGCGTATGTCGATCACGACGTCACCCTTGAGCAGTTTGATAGTATTGTTGCAAACATTACCGCTTGCAACACTTTGAGCTTTTGTGACGCTGATCTCCCTGAGGAGGGAAGAGACCACAACATGGCTTTACATATCTCCATGAATTGCAAATCAGATGCAATGTCCAATGTGCTGGTGGACACTGGATCTTCTCTTAATGTATTGCCAAAATCCACACTCTCTCGACTGTCATATCAAGGTCCTCCTATGAGGCAGAGTGGGGTTGTTGTGAAAGCATTTGATGGGTCGCGCAAGACCGTGATTGGGGAAGTTGATCTCCCGATCAAGATTGGACCCGGTGATTTCCAAGTTACTTTTCAAGTAATGGATATTCACCCATCTTATAGCTGTCTCTTAGGCAGACCATGGATTCACGAGGCTGGCGCCGTGACATCCACCCTACACCAGAAGTTGAAGTTTGTCAAAAACAAGAAATTGGTTGTAGTAGGGGGAGAAAAGGCTCTCCTGGTTAGCCATCTGTCTTCTTTCTCGTACATTGACGCAGAGGATGAAGTTGGAACTCCATTCCAAGCTTTATCTATTGATGAACCGATCGAGAAGAAGTCTCCTTCATTCACTTCCTACCGTGATGCTAAGCTGGCCATTGAATGTGGTGCAGTTGCTGGATTAGGGAAAGTGCTTGAACTTGAAGATAACCGATCCCGGGCTGGCATTGGCTACTGTTCTGGGGCATGCAATGAGCAAGGTTTGTTCACGAGTGGAGGATTCATCCATGCTGATCAACCTGAAGAAGAGGCTGTTGTTATCTTGGAAGAGGACGCAGAAGATGTGAACAACTTCGTTATTCCTGGTGGTGTCTGCCACAATTGGGTCGCTGTGGATGTTCCTACAGTTATCCATAGATCAGAGTAAATTGTTCACTTTGTTTAAAACCCTTCTCCCATGCCAAAAGGAGAAGTGATGACATTGTTGGCAAAGCATATATGCAATGATGTTTTCATTCAATTTTCGCACTGTTAAACATTTGTTTTTCCTTTGTTTTCACTTTTTGCTTTTTCATAAAATTAGTGATCACAAAAAACCCATCAAAAACAAAAATAAAAAACAAACATTTTTCATCTGCATAATGGTTTGCTTGTTTAAATTCTAAAGTTTTTCCTAACCAAGATCATTATGCAGGTTGATCCTAAAACCCATTGAACATAATGATCCAACGCCATCTCCCAATTTTGAATTCCCTGTATTTGAGGCAGAGGAAGATGATGTTGAAGGGATTCCTGATGAGATTACCCGTCTCCTTGAGCACGAAGAGAAGATCATTCAGCCGCATCTCGAAGACTTGGAAACAGTCAACTTGGGGTCTGAAGATTGTGTTCGCCTGGTGAAGATTGGGGCACTTCTTGAAGGGTCTGTCAAGGAAGATTTGATCAGCTTGCTACGAGAATATTCAGATATCTTTGCTTGGTCCTATGAAGACATGCCGGGTCTAGATACAGATATTGTGCAACATTTCCTGCCTTTGAAGCCTGAGTGCGTGCCTGTGAAGCAGAAGCTCAGAAGAACTCATCCAGATATGGCAGTGAAGATCAAAGAGGAAGTTCAGAAGCAAATTGATGCGGGGTTTCTGGTGACTTCTACATATCCTCAATGGGTGGCCAATATTGTGCCTGTTCCTAAGAAGGACGGAAAAGTCCGTATGTGCGTTGATTACAGAGATTTGAATAAAGCTAGCCCAAAAGACGATTTTCCTCTACCACACATTGACATGTTGGTAGACAATACAGCTAAATTCAAAGTCTTTTCCTTTATGGACGGATTTTCCGGATATAATCAAATCAAGATGGCACCAGAGGATATGGAGAAGACAACATTCATCACACCTTGGGGAACATTCTGTTATCGAGTGATGCCCTTCGGTTTGAAGAACGCCGGAGCCACGTATCAACGAGCTATGACTACCTTGTTTCATGACATGATGCACAAGGAGATAGAGGTCTATGTTGATGATATGATTGCTAAGTCCCGAACGGAAGTTGAGCATATTGAGCATTTGTTGAAGCTTTTTCAGCGTTTGAGGAAGTTCAAACTTCGCCTGAATCCGAACAAATGTACATTTGGAGTCCGTTCCGGCAAATTGTTGGGTTTTGTGGTAAGTGAAAGAGGTATTGAGGTTGATCCTGCAAAGGTCAAAGCAATACAAGAGATGCCCGCACCCAAAACTGAGAAGCAAGTCCGAGGTTTTCTTGGCCGCTTGAACTACATTTCCAGATTTATATCCCACATGACTACCACATGTGCACCGATATTCAAGCTCCTCCGGAAAGATCAGTCTCATGATTGGACCGAGGATTGCCAGAAAGCTTTCGACAGTATCAAAGATTATCTGTCTGAACCTCCGATTTTGTCTCCGCCTGTGGAAGGAAGACCTCTGATTATGTACTTGACAGTTCTTGAAGACTCGATGGGTTGTGTACTCGGTCAACAAGATGAATCAGGGAAGAAGGAGTTTGCTATATACTACCTCAGTAAGAAGTTTACTGATTGTGAGTCTCGGTACTCTACACTTGAGAAGACGTGCTGTGCTTTAGCTTGGGCTGCTAAGCGTTTGCGCCAGTACATGATAAATCATACAACTTGGTTGATATCCAGAATGGATCCAATTAAGTATATCTTCGAGAAGCCTGCTTTAACTGGGAGGATTGCCCGTTGGCAGATGTTGTTGTCTGAGTATGATATTGAGTATCGAACTCAGAGAGCTATCAAAGGTAGTATCTTGGCTGACCATCTAGCGCACCAGCCGATTGAAGATCATCAGTCTGTACAGTATGACTTCCCTGATGAGGAGATTCTGTATTTGAAGATGAAAGATTGCGATGAGCCTACACTTGATGAAGGTCCAGAACCTGGTTCCAGATGGACGATGGTGTTTGATGGCGCTGTTAATCAATATGGAAATGGAATTGGGGCAGTGATCATTACTCCTCAAGGTTCACACATTCCGTTTACAGCAAGGCTAACTTTCAAATGCACGAATAATATGGCGGAGTACGAAGCCTGTATTATGGGACTTGAAGAATGCATTGACTTGAGAATCAAGTATCTTGATATCTATGGTGATTCGGCCTTGGTTGTCAATCAGATCAAGGGTGAATGGGAGACGAATCAGCCAGGTCTCATTTCGTACAGAGATTATGCAAGGAGAATTTCAACATTCTTTACAGAAGTTGAATTTTGTCACATTCCTCGAGAGGATAATCGGATGGCAGATGCTCTTGCTACGCTTGCTTCCATGATTGTAGTCAGATGGTGGAATGATGTTCCCAATATTACTGTGATGCGCTTGGACAGACCAGCTCACATATTTGCAATCGAAGAAGTGAAAGATGTCAAGCCTTGGTATTTTGATATCAAGAATTTCCTCCAGAACCAGGTCTACCCGCCTGGGGCATCTGTGAAAGATAGGAAAACTTTGAGAAGGTTGTCAGGCAGTTTCTACCTCAGTGGTGAAGTGCTGTATAAGAGAAATTTCGATATGGTTTTGCTCAGATGCGTGGATAGACACGAAGCAAACCTATTGATGACTGAGGTCCATGAGGGTTCATTTGGTACTCATTCCAATGGACATGCCATGGCTAAGAAAATGTTGAGAGCAGGCTACTATTGGCTGACAATGGAGTCTGACTGTTGCAAGTATGTGAAGAAATGTCACAAGTGTCAAATTTATGCGGATAAGATTCATATTCCTCCGACACTCCTGAATGTGATTTCATCACCATGGCCTTTCTCTATGTGGGGAATCGACATGATCGGCATGATTGAGCCGAAAGCGTCCAACGGACATCGGTTTATTCTCGTAGCAATTGATTACTTCACCAAATGGGTTGAAGCTGCTTCGTATGCAAATGTAACCAGGCAGGTGGTTGTGAAGTTTATCAAGAACCAGCTGATTTGCCGTTATGGTGTGCCAGAGAGGATCATTACTGATAATGGATCCAATCTGAATAACAAGATGATGGATGAGTTGTGCGCTGAATTCAAGATTACACACCATAATTCCTCTCCCTACAGACCTAAGATGAATGGGGCTGTTGAAGCTGCTAATAAGAATATCAAGAGAATTATCCAGAAGATGACTGTCACGTACAAAGATTGGCATGAGATGCTGCCATTTGCTTTGCATGGATATCGTACGTCTGTACGCACTTCAACAGGGGCAACCCCTTTCTCTCTTGTTTATGGCATGGAAGCTGTTCTCCCAGTAGAGGTGGAGATCCCATCAATGCGAGTCTTGATGGAAGCCAAGTTGACTGATGCTGAATGGATTCAGAGTCGTTACGACCAACTGAATTTGATCGAAGAAAAGAGATTAACTGCCATGTGTCATGGCCAGTTATATCAGCAGAGAATGAAGAAAGCATTCGATAAGAAGGTCAAGCCTCGCGTGTTCCGAGAAGGTGACCTCGTGCTCAAGAAAGTTTTGTCTTTCGCGCCCGATTCCAGGGGCAAGTGGACTCCAAACTACGAGGGTCCATATGTTGTTAAGAGAGCCTTTTCAGGCGGTGCTTTGATGCTTACAACAATGGATGGGGAGGATTTCACTCGTCCTGTGAATTCAGATGCAGTTAAGAAATACTTTGCCTAGAAAAAAAAAGTATATGCAAATGAAAAAACAGAATAGCTCGCTAAGTTGAAAACCCGAAAGGGCGGCTTAGGCAAAAATGAGCGTCTCGGTGGAGAACCCGCAAGGGTAATCCAGGCAAAAATTAGAGACTTAAAAAAAAAAAAAAAAAAAAAAAAAAGAGAGAATATTTGCATCCCGCTAGATTGAGTACCTCACCCTGGGGCAATCTAGGCAAAAATTAGGGATTTGGCAAGTAACTGCATCCTGACAAGACTTTCTGTTCCGCAGTCGTCATTTCGTCAGAAGATCCTCGACTCGTCGTCAACTGAAGCTTCGGATACATCGAGATTCCAATTGGTAGAGAAAGGATCATTATGTTCAATGTAGCCCTCTTCCAATATATATCACTGATTTCAAATTTGTACAAATCTATGGAGCCTTGCCATTTGCAGGCTACCATTCCATCAAATCAATTTGAGCTTTTTATCCAATTATTTGCACTCTTATTTGTTTCAATTCAACAAATGTTTTGCATGTTTTTAAATTGATAAAATGTCATTGTTTTAAACAAATCAAATTTTTCAAAATCATTTTTCAAACAAAGTGAACATTCACAAGATTGAAAGGATACTCAAGAATATCTCAGTGCTCTCCCGAGGGTGGCATGATTTCCAACAGGTAAGACATTTGTTCATATTCCTGGCTTGGTTGTATCTTCTTTCTTCAGATCTTTGTTGAGGTTGTTCCTCAAACAGAGTGGTTGTTGGGGTTGTTCCCCAAGCAGAGTGTTGTTGAAGACTTCGTTTTCTCCAGCAACAGTTTTTCCCCAGCATGGGTATTTTCTTGTAGAAGTTTCGGTGGTTGATAAGTTTGTCATCTTGGTGCCCTGTCACTTTCTCCAATGGGTCGACATTCCCAGACTTTATTTGTCTCCTCGGCACAGTCACGAGTAGAGCTGTTGTTGATATCCCCATCGGAGTCGCGAGCAGAGTTGTTATCACTCTTCCCAGTGCAGTTGCCAGCAGAATTGTCTGTCTCCTCAGCATGGTCGCTTTCTTTCTGAAGGTTTGGTAAGTCAGTGGTTTGATACCCGGTACTTTACCTTTTCCCCGGCGAAGTCGTCTGCGGAATTGTTATTATCTCTCCATCAGAGTTTTTCTCTTCAGCAGAGCAGGATTTATTTTCCCACTCGATGGTTGATTGGGTTGATATCCCAGTATTTTTCAACCATCTTTTCCTCAGCTTAGTCTGCAGAGCATTTGTTGTGGCAGTTTTGCCTGTTGAATACTCCCTCAATCCCCAATATGGCCGGATGATGGCGTTGACCTCCAGTGAACGGATTGATTTCCTGACTGTTTGTGATCCCCAGTAGAGTGACTTATATTGCAGAATCTACTTGTTGTGATCAGTTTGCTATGTGTATTCTCCCCGAGTGGATTGGTTGTTGCAGAATCTACTTGTGTGATCTGTCCTCCCTCAATGGGTTGTTCCCCAAGAGAGTAGCTGACAGTTTTCCCCCATGTAGAGTTGCTTATGCAGTTAGATTCTGTTTGGATGATATCATTCTCCCTCAGTGGGTTGTCCCCCAGCGGAGTTGTGTAGGCTTGCTCCTACAGCAGTTTGTGTTTGTACAACGCACCCTTTTCTTTCTCAGTTGACACTGGGATCCCCTGCGTGATATCTTGGGTTTTCTCTTGTTCTCCTACAGATTTGTCTTGGTGGCTACTTTTGCCCGTTGTGACTTTCTGTATCCTGATTGGGTTGTTTCCTGATATCTTTGATCCTCTGCTTCTCCAGCAGTACCCGCAGATCTTTGCTTTCCAGCATGTAGATCTCCGCAGATTGGCTCTCCAGCTGGTTTTTCCCCTGGAAGTATAATACCGGGCGTTTAGTTCCTGGACTTGTTTGTGTTAGAATTGTCTGTTTTGTCAGCATTCATCAAACATAAATCACGCATATTCATGCATATTCATAAACATTCAGATATTCATGTTGCATTTCTTGCCATATATCCTTTGTTTGTTATTCCTTGCTTTTGGGTGATACAGATCTCTTTATAGATCTTCCCTTAGCAGATGTCGGGTGTTAAAATCTCTCCATATAGAGTCAGCCCCATAAGCAGAAAATGTCTGTCTTTCCTTCTGCAGTTCCCCACTGAGATTATCCTCGTGGATGACGGTTTCTTCCGTTTCCTCCCAATACATATATTGGGATGGATTTTCCTATTTGAGTTACATCCTCATTAGGACGTGTCTTGATTCAGTCTGTCTTTTCGGATTATTCCCGAATTGGCCATCTGTCAAATATCTTGTGCTTCCCAGTGGGTTGTTTCCCCAGCGGAATTTTTCCGGGCCTCTACCCTCATATCAGTAGTTATAAGTCCTATTTTTCCTGGCTTCTTGGCAGAATTTGTGGTTATACACCTTTTTATTCCCCAGCCAGATTTGTTGGTCTCTACCTAACAGTTGGTAGTTATAAATCCTACTTTCCTGCTCTCCAGCAGTTTGTGGTTTGTTACAAACCCTTTTTTGGTTTCCCGTGCGGATTTGTGATTTGTTCTATCCCCACGCGGAGTTGTCGGTTTTCTACCCCGTATTCGGTAGATGTAAACCCTAAATTTGTGTTTATCTCCATCTAGTTCTGGATGTTGAGTTCCCTTTGTTTGGATAAGTTGCTCAGATCAGCACTTATATCCCCAGCAAATCTTTTGTGGATAATTGCCGTATGCTAGCAATTTTATCCCCGGTAGGTCCTTTCACCTTTGTCAGTGATTGCGTTCCCCGGATATTTGATTGTCATTATTATATCCCCGGCTTGTTGTTGTGGATAATTGTTGTTTATGCAATTCATCCCTGGATCATTGATTTCCACCAGTGAATCCTCAGCAGATCGCCTTTCATTTACCCTTTTGTTGGTAATGTTTGTTGCTCCCCTTGATTGGTCATCATTATATACCTAGTTTGGTATCCCGATGCCTTTCTCTTCGGTTGATTTATCCTTTATTAACCCAGTAACCGGTTGTGGATAATCTTCCATGCGAGTATGTTATTCACGGTCTGCCGGTAATGAGTAATATATCTCATGCACTCTTCAGTAGAAGCCTTTTGTGTTTTCTTTGTTGAGTAAGATTCGTTATTTCCCTTTGTGGAATCGAATATTTCTTTGTTGTTGGATAATTGCCGGATGCTTGCAATTTATCCCTTTGAGTTGTCTTTCGTTTACCCGGATGCTTGGTATCGATTGTCTCTCTTTTTGGTTAGTCACCTATTATATACTTCGGTATCTCTGGTGTCTTTTCCTTTCGAGTATATTATTCACGGTCTGCCGGTAATGAATAATATATCTCATGCACTCTTCAGTCGAAGCCGTTTGTGTTTTCTTTGTTGAGTAAGATTCGTTATTTCCCTTTGTGGAATCGAATATTTCTTTGTTGTTGGATAATTGCCGGATGCTTGCAATTTATCCCTTTGAGTTGTCTTTCGTTTACCCAGATGCTTGGTATCGATTGTCTCTCTTTTTGGTTAGTCACCTGTTATATACTTCGGTATCTCTGGTGTCTTTTCCTTTCGAGTATATTATTCACGGTCTGCCGGTAATGAATAATATGTCTCATGCGCTCTTTAGTTGGAATCCTTTGTTGATTTTCCCCAGCTGAGCAAGATTCGTATTCTTTGTAGAATCGAATATCCATCCTTTAACCAGTTTGTGTTCGGATGATGAGTGTTTTGGCATATGTACCAATTCACGTTTTCGGTAAGTCACCTATTATATACCCAGTAACCGGTATCTCTGGTGTTTCTTACCATGCGAGTTTATTATCTACGTTCTGACGGTAATAGATAATATATCTCATGCGAGTATTCTTATCCACGGTCTTCCGGTAATGGATATTGTATCTCATGCACTCTTTGGGTTTGTGTCCCCAGTTGAGTAGGATTCGTTTTCCCGTTGTGGATTCGAATGTCCATCCTATAAGTCGATTTGCTTTTTCAAGCCCTCCTTTCGGATGATGAGTGTTTTGGCATATATACCAATTCACGTTTTGGTCGGTCACCTATTATATACCTCGGTATCCCTGGTGTTCCTTCCTTTCTGCTCCCTATTATGACCTCGGTCCCTTGTGGAGTCAGATCTTCCTGAGTTTGTTACCCTTATACTGGTAACACCTCATTTCTTTGGGTATTCCCCAGTAGAGTTTCTTGTTGTCTCTCCTCAGGAGTCAGCTTGTGTCTTTCTAATGGATTTATTTTCCTTTGGAATTCCTTTCCCCAGTGAGGTCTACAGTCTGTTTTCTGTTTCCCTAACCAGAGTCGTGTCTTGTTCACGCTGTGTCAGTTTTGTCTATCCCCAACTAGAGTCTCATTAAAGTCTCTGTTCCTGGTGAGCGTATCACTCCGATGGATCGTCTTTTCTTCTGTGTGAACCATATTCCCCACAGAATTTGTGTCTTTTGCATACATACATTTGCATCATGAGGTCTCTTAGGGACCAAAATTTGTCTCATTACTGTTATTTAAGCCCATTCTACCGCGTCGAGATGAAGATTTCTAAACTTCACTTCTCCGGCTAGAATGACCTTAAATAGGGGCATCTGTAAGACCCCAATTTTGGCCCTAAGATCCCTCATAGCCCATATCATATCATATCATGGCCTCAAGGATCATTGCATGACCTAGCTTCCCTCCTAGTGGGTAGGTTGCTTTGTGAGTGTGGTTCTTGATCACCAAGCATGTCTTGCATTTGTATATCTTTGCTTTTCATATGTTTACTAACCAAAAAGTACAAAAATATTGTCAGCTAACCATGTTACTTGCAGCTGAAGCAATCATCAGTTAAACAGTCAAATCATTCATTGAGCAATGGATGGTGGCCATTCTTGAAGAATTTGGGCACCATGATCAATAATCAAGAGTTCATATAACTTGGGACATCATTTGGAATCAAGATCTCAAGGAATTAGGGTTTTGGATTCATCAGAAGGTGGTTCAGTCAAGCAAAACCCTAGAAAAGTCAACTGAAGTCAAACTTGGTCAACTGTCCATTTAATCAGTGATTTGATGATGGAAATTGGTTTGAGAGATCTCATTCATGCCCATATAAGCCTCACATATCATGTCAAACATCATCATGGAAGAATTTGAAGTCAAACAGAAAATTTCCAGAAATAGAAAGTTGACCTGTAATTCAAATTTGCCAAAAATGGAAACTTCTTGATCCTAAACTTACATCATGATACAAGCTTCAAATGAATTTTTGCCCAACATGAAAGTTGAAGATCTTGTTCTCCCATTTCCAAAAAGTCCAAGAACACTCAATTCCCATGTATGGTTGGCAAGTTATGATCATTTCATTTTCAAAAATTCTTGAACTTCAAAAGGCCATATCTCTCAAACCATTTGGCCAAATTTGGTGAGGTTTTTTCCAACAAGTCATATTTAATCCCCTCTTTCCAAAAATGTCATCATCATGCATCAAAACTTCACCATTCAAAATGGCCTTTTTGAACTTGCTTTAATTAATTTCAAGTGAGGTTGAATTTTGACTTTTCCAAATAACCAATTCTAACACATTTTGCCAATTGAGATAGTTCAGAAATGTCATTTGGGACATGTTTGCAAGCCCAATTTCGCAGCCAGCACCCTACACCTCACCACTTAAGTGAAAACCACCAATTAGCAAAAACTTGTCATTAGCAAAGTTCTGTTTTCATTTACCACTAACCATGCTTAGCCAATACTAAACAGCACATATATATCCTATTTTCTGTCAACCAAAACCCTAGCAGCCACTCTATCCCAACAGAAAAAACCTTTGCTCTAAAAACACACAATTCCTTCATCTTGAAATTCTGCAAGAACCTTCAAAGAACACGATCCCTGCTCACTTGTTCTTCATTTTGCCATCACTTTGGAAGCTATTTGAAGCACCATTTCCCAACTGGAAGCACAGCACGCAACTGTTTTCTCCATGAACCCTCCAATGGCAGATTTCGATTTGGGCATTTTCAAGCATCACTGAGCTAAACTTCTTCAAGTATCCATCAATACCAACTACAAGCTTCATCTGTTTCGAGCTTACCACACCAAACAACAACTGTTTCTCAAATTTCTTCATAACCAAGTAAGAATTCGATTCTCTTTTTTCTCTAATCCATGCTATACACTTTATAGATCTCCTTTCCCTGGTCACACTGAGCTTTGAATGATTAAAAATGGTTGATTATTTCTGAAGATATGCTGTTTTTAAGTTTGATGTATGAATATGTTCTTACTCGATTCACTTTGTTTGAGACGATTTGATGAAAATGATGCTTGGATTCTTGATGTGTGTGGTTTGCTGAGTTTAATAGTGTGCTTAATTTCATGTTTCTGTGCAATTTCATTTTCACGATTTGAACAAGGTGATGAAGTTGCTACTGTAGCTCACAAACCCTAAAAATGCATTTCCCAGAAACACTGTTCACGTGGTTGCATGAGTCGGTCACTGTTCCATTGAAACCGACCAATCACAACATTTCACTGTCCTGGCCAATACGCTGCGTTTGGTTAAGTTAGCCCAATTATTACCAAAATGCCATCCCCGGTTTTATTAATTCAATTAAAATCATTTCATTTCAATTTTTATTTCACTTTGTTACACAATCTTACAAAAAATCATAGAGCATTCAATATTAATCCAAATTTCATGGGAATTTTTGCATTGTGTTCATCTGGATCTCTACTTTTTTATCATGATTTTTGCTGATTTTTTTGGATGAGTGAATTTTAAATGGTATTAGGGTTTTGTTCATGTGTCCATATTTTGTACCCTTTGCCAAATCCTTTGTGAAATGGTGATGCATTATCCAATGGCCCTGAAATTTTTTGTGCTTAAACTAGACACATTCATGGTGATTTTGATCTAGAGTTTGTGAATTTATCTTATCTGGATTGTGAGTTATGATTTTTTGAATTAGGGTGTGACAATTTGTGTCACACCATTGATATGCAACTTCATGATTTTTGTTACCATGCTTCTTAATCTCCAATTGGCTTGAATTTTTGCATGAACCTACTCTTGTATGTCTAGTTTGCATGTGATTTTTTGTGAAATTGTTTGTGGCATTTCCTAATTGTTTGAGATTTTCTCCCCTGTTTGACCAAAATGTTGACTTTTGTGATACACCTTGCTATTTCATTTGTGAAATCCTCATACTTTATTAGATGGACATGAAATTTGATATGTGATTAGTAGACATCTTAAGCTTTGCCATGGTGTTGATCCCATTCATTTCTCATATGTTATCACTGATTTATGATTTTTTGAAGTTGATACATGTTTGGTTGACTTCTTTGAGCATGCTGGAAATTGTCTTGACTTTCTGATTTTCATTGACTATCTTCCCATGATCCAATTGAGCTGAAATTTGATATGCATGTCATGTTATGGATCATGTTTGATCATGAATTATTTGATGATTTTTGGAATTGTTTATGATTGGTTTTGAATTAAGTCTTGCTGTTGACTTCTATGAGCTTTCATATGCCATGCTTTGACTTCTTTTGCTTATGAAATGATGATGATGCATGATATGAACATGAAACCAATTGAGTTTGCTTCTTAATTGTTTAAACTTGATTTTGATTGGATATCACGTGCTGTTTTGACTTTCTCATCCTCTTTTGACCCTAGGCTTGTCCTAGTGGTCCTGTTGCTTATGTTTGAGTTCATGTTTTCAGGTTAAGCAACAATGCTCCAAAGAGATCATACAAATTTGATTAAGCTTGATTGTTTATCATGAGCTAACCTCTTTGTTTTGTAGGTGGCTTGACTCATATGATTTGAGTCTTGTGCTTTGCACATTTGTCTGATTGTTTGACTGTTGATTCCTACCTCCTTTTGCTTTAACTTTTGAATTGTGTACTGATTCTGTTTGACTATTTCAGGTACCATTAGTTGCTTAGTTCTTTGAACTTGCTTTGCTTTGCTTTATAGCAATTTGCATTGAGGTATAATTCCTTATTCTTCATGTAGTCTGGAAGACCTGGCCTGTTACTTGGCCAGGCAACTGTCTGAAGTCCTCCTTAAGAGGCAATGCTTGTGTGTGTTTACATTTGTCCCAAGCAGGAAAAGTCCTTCAAATAAGGCAATTGGTGGATATAAGAGATAAGCAATCTATCTCCCACTATTCTGTGAGTCTTCTCCTTGCTCCCATTGCATGGTTGTAGCATTGAGATCCAAGCCCAAGATCTATAGAGTCTTAAATGTGGAGAGAGTTCCTACTTTCTGAACTCCCACAACTTCTGATATTCAATGCTCTCCCTGATCAGGGATAAGAGCAATGAGGCACACCCCTCATATCCTTTCATCTTCTTCACCTTAGCCCTTCAATGGCAAGGTTAAGAGCACCATTGACCCTATTCCAGTTGGCTTCAATGCCTAACCCTTTTGTATGAGCCTCCTTGTTTGGATATAGTGTGTGCTGAATGCTTTCATTGATTGATTGTTGTTTCATATGCACATGTTTGCTTGTATACTCTATGCATTTATCATCATTAATTGCTCATTATTGCATGATCACCTCATTTGTCTTTGTGACATTATCATTGTTGTTTACCCATTAAGGACAATTGTAAGACCATTCAATGGCCATTGCTCCTAGGATATGGAAGTGAGTATAAGACCATTTCATTGGCCACTCATCTTATCTTTGCTTGATTATTTGATTGTATGTGAGGATGCAATTATAAGTCCCTGTAAGTTGGCATTTGCTTTCCCATGATCATTTGTTGCTTTGTTTGATTGTATGTGAGGATGCAATTATAAGTCCCTGTAAGTTGGCATTTGCTTTCCCATGATCATTTGTTGCTTTGTTTGATTGTATGTGAGGATGCAATTATAAGTCCCTGTAAGTTGGCATTTGCTTTCCCATGATCATTTGTTGCTTTGTTTGATTGTATGTGAGGATGCAATTATAAGTCCCTGTAAGTTGGCATTTGCTTTCCTATGATCATACATTGCTTTGCTTGTTTGTATGTGAGGATACAATTGTAAGCCCGTGTAATTTGGCATTTGTTTTCCTATGATCATATGTTGGAGTGTAGAGTAAGCCCAGATAAATTGGCATCTGACATCCAAATGTTGTCTTTGTTGTTGGAGATTGGTATAAGCCCAGTGATTGGCATCCGGTATCCACTTTTGTTTCTTTGTTTGAGGAGATTAGTGTAAGTCCATAGAGGGGCTTCTGATATCCAGTTCTGTTTTAGGAGATTGGTATAAGCCCAGTGATTGGCATCCGGTATCCGCTTTTGTTGACTTTCTTCTTTGTTTGTTTGTTATTATCCATTGCTTATTCCAAAGGACACACTTGAATCATCTTCTATATGATTTCAAGAGGTGAACCTTCTAAGAAGTTTTACAATCCATCTTCATCCATTCATCCCCATTGTGTCCTAGACCTTTTCACACTTTGATTTCAAACTTGACAGAGATATTGTGCAAACATCTTCATGATTTTAAATTAAAAAAAACCTGGACCCAAGTCCTTGACTTTTTCCAAACTCCATTTCATAATACTTCTTTGAATTAATCTTAATCATACTTTGACTCCACTTTCACAATCACAATCAATTAACTTCACCCATTCAATTGTTTTGGCTTTGTCCATTGTTAATTTTTTCATACATGAGCTATAGGTTTGATTTATCTTAGTTGGTTGATGTCAATCTCACCTATTTGTCCTTAGTTGACTGAATTGTAAGTCTTCCTTGCTTATTATAGGGTTAACCCCTCACTAGCAAGTTGAAGCCGTTCTCACATGGTGGACCTGTTGTTTGTATAAGGTTGAGTTTTCTCCCGTGGATAACGTAAGACCTTAAGGCTTGTGTTTAAAATTGAATCCACTAACTTTTGGAAATCTTTTAGCCGAACTACGGCGTTTTGATCCTTACCTTTGATGGAAGGTACGTAGGCAACGGGTTCATCCGTTCAAACCCAATAATAGCTTGTATATTCTTTCCTCATCATCCCAATCATGTTTGCACAATGTTTATGTCATAACAAGTAACAATTTTATACAACAAGTGTGAAAAGGGCTCCCTAGGAGTACCTAGGACGTAGTGGGTGCCTAACACCTTCCTATTACGTAATTTACACCTTACCCAGACTCTCTGATCTTTTTATTAGTTTTCTACGTGTAAAACTTCTTAGGCTTTTGTTCGCTTTTTAGCCAGTCCTTTGGATAAATAAAAGTGCGGTGGCGACTCGAAATTCATTGTATGCTTTGCTTATGGTTTAATCAATAGATCATATAGCGACGAATACACCGCTACAATCCCCACAGAGTTGTTTGTTTTGCATACATACATTTGCATCATGAGGTCTCTTAGGGACCAAAATTTGTCTCTTTGTTATTATTTAAGCCCATTCTACCGTGTCGAGACGAAGATTTTAACCTTCATTTCTCCGGCTAGAATGATCTTAAATAGGGGCATCTGTAAGACCCCAATTTTGTCCCCAAGATCCCTCATGGCATCATAGCATAGCATTGCATAGCCTCAAGGATCTTTGAGCATCTTGCCTTCCTTTCCTTTGGGTGGGATCTCCCTGTGAGTGGTTTTGGATCACCAAGCATGCTTGCATTGTATATCATTGCTTTTCTTGTTTAATCACTAACCAAAAGCACCAAAAATATGTCATCTAACATTTGTTTTGCAGCCTAAACAAGCCACAAGTCAAGGCAATTCAAGGAATTCTTTTGTGCAAGAGCTGATGGTATTTTCTTGAGATGAAGATCATGTGATCATTATATTGAGATTATGTGAGCTATGGTTCCATTTTGAAGCCAATTCATCAAGTGGCAAAGGCCCAAATTCATCAGAATATTTTCAGGTCATCTAAGGACCAATGCAGTCAACTGAAAGTCAACTGAGGGCTTTGAATTGGGGAATTGAATTTCTTCATCTCATTCATGTTTAAACAAAGCTTATTCATCATGTCAAACATCTATCTTGAAGATTTTGAAGTCAAATCAAAAGTTTCCCAAAATGGAAAGTGACCTGTAATTTCAAGTTTCCAAAAATGGCAAGTTTTTGATTCACATTCAACTTGACTTTCCAACATCAAAGAAGCTTCAAATGAAATTTTGGCCAACATGAAAGTTGAAGATATTTCTCTCCCATTTCCAAAAAGTCCAAGATCATGAGCATCTGATGAATAGTTGAGAAGTTATGATCCAATGATTGCCAAGTGTGCATGGAACTTCAAAGTGCCATAACTTTTGATCCAAAGCTCCAAATTGAGTCCCTCTTTTTGCATTATGCTTATCATGACCAATATTTTCCAAATCCAACATTGCATTGCATGAAGTTTACTCATATGATCATTTGCCCATGCATGTTCATTTTGGAGGGAAAATGGAGAATTTGAATTCTATTGATCATACATGAAAAATACCATTGCCATTGTGTTTATTGGATAATTTTGAGTAAGTTTTGGTCATGCATGTGCACTGTTCACGTGCAAATTCTCCATGCATCACACACTTACCAATTTTGGTCATGCACCTTATTTTCTCTTAATCCCAATTAACACAAGCCTAATCCAAATTTCAAAGTGATTAGGAGATGGTATATAAGCTTAATCATAAGAGAATTCTGAAAGGAATCACATTCTAGATCTAGATTTTTCCTTTCCCTCCATTTTTGCTCTCATCTCAAACTTCAAATTTTTGCACATAACTCATTGATTTTACTGCATAATTGTGTTCATTGAGTGTGATTGATGAAGAATCAAGCATTGATTTGAAGATTTTGGCCAAGATTCGTGCACATTGAGCTCATGAAGATGAACATGGAAGTTGCAATTTGAGCTAGATCCAAGCCGTTCCAAGCATCAATTCATGCATAAAGCTTCACTACAAGGTTGATAGAGGAGATCTGGAAGATTGAAGCTCTTGAATCCACTGTTTTCATCCACTGTTCTTCAAAGAGGTTGGATTTTGAACCTCATGATTCTTCATTTTATGCACATGATATTGTAGATCTTTTCATGCTGATTATCCTGATATAAGTAGAATTTGAAATGGATGAATATTGAGTGAGTTATGCTGAGTGGAAGTTTTGTAGATCAAACTGTTTTGCTTCGATCTGTTCTTATTAGGAAGAATTAATGTTAATTGAGCCTAGATTTGGAATGTGCATGAGATAACCTTTCGATTGGTATGAATTTTATGCGTTTCTGGATTTTTTTTTTTATGATGTTACTGTAGCGCCACCGGTTCCAACAAAGAAGACGGTGGAAACCACCGTCCCAACCACCGTCTGCAAAAGCGCTAGGGTTTTGCCTTATCAGCGCTTGCGTGGCTTCTGCATGGCGTATTCATTGGCTCTCGTTTCTTTGACCTATTCCACGTACGCGTTGACTGTGAGTTGGCATGCCAACTCAATCAGTGGAACGTTGCGTTTCACTTATTGAAACGTGCCTATAACCTCAACGTCCTCAGTTCGATTCCAGCGTTTTGCTTGTTTTGATTTTCCATTTTTGTTTTATGCTAGCGCTTATGATGACTTGCATGTCCTGAGTTCGAACCATGCCTGATGCTGTTTCTAATTCTAATTCACATAATGTTTTCCATTTATTTCATTTCAATTCATATTATTTTCATTAAATTCAAAAAATCACTAAAAATAGCATATAAATCCAAATTGCTCTCAATTTTTTTTCACTTGTTTGTATTGATGTCTATTATTTTTAGATGTCATTTGTGTGAATTGAATGGTTCTGGATTTTTAATTGAGATTGTGTGTTTGAACATGTATGCAAAATTACCATGCTTCATTCAATTGATTGTGAAATGCTCATTAATTGTCCAATTGCTTTGAAATTTGATATGCTGATTCCTAACATGATACATGATTTTTGAGCTTTTGTTTGGCATTTTTAGCTTATTCCATCTCTGTTTTAGGCACATGGATTTATGGTGTGACAATGTGTGTCACACATTTTGATGTTGATCTTGTTCATTTTCATATACATGTCATTTGATCTCCTCTGATTCTAATTTTTTGCATCGTGCTTGTCCATAACATGTTCATATCTCATAAAAAAATTCATGATCATTGAATGTGTTTCTGATTTAATGTGCATTTTCTCATTTGTATGCCCAATTGTTGATCACATTGTATGTCTTTGCCTTAGCATGATCATTAGATGGATTTTCCTTAGGATTTGAGTCTGGTCCTTTTTTGGACATGTTCTTACTTGAATAAATGTGATTCCTGTTGAATATTGGCTGCTGTTTTGACTTTTTGCTTTGCCTTTGACCCTAGTCTTTGCACTAGTGGTTTGTACTTACCTTCTGAGCTTTGCATTTCAGGTTCAAGCACTTAGCTCTAATGGTTGACTTGATCTCATGACTTGAGATGCAAGTTATTTTGTACACTAACCTTTGTTGTGTTGTAGGTTCATTGGTGATGAACTCACTTGAGTTGTTTACACATAGGACTTGCCTTGTGTGCACATTGGTTGTAACACTGTTGTTGACTGTTTGGTTTGTCTGAATACTATATTGACTTGTTTGACTTTCTTACAGGTACATTAGTCGCTTTTAGCTCATTACTTGAGCTTTGCTTTGCTTGTTTTTAGTATACCACTTAGGTAACCTCTCTAATTCCATGTAGTCTGGAAGCCCTGTCGTTTCTGTTTGGCAGGCATTTGGCTGAAGTCCTCCTTAAGAGGCAATGTCTGTGATTGTTTATATTTGTGCTAAAGACCTCCTTGTCGAGGCATGTGACTTAAGTCCTCCTAAGTGAAGAGGCAATTGACAGATAGAAGGGATTTGCAATCAATCCCCTGTTAATCAGTTGAGTCTTTCATTATGCTCGCACTACGTGCTGATGCTTTTGAATAAACACCCAAGATCTTGTATATAGAGTCAGTCATGTGGAATAGGGTCCCTCATTCTGGATCCCCACACCTTCTTTAAATCAAAGCTCACCCAGGCCAGGGTTAAGAGCTATGAGGTCTAACCCTCATTACCTTTCATCTGCTCACCCTGACGGTCAATGTCAGTGGTTAAGAGCCTCAGAACCCTTACAGATTTGGCTTGTTTGTCAAGGTTGATATGACCCCTTGACTAAAGCCTAACCTTGTCTGAGCCTCTTGCTTGTGTATAGAGTGTGATAATTGATTGTGTAACACCCTTCTAAAATACCCCAATATTTAATTAAATCAACAAAACATAAATCAGAGTAGATATGCAATTTAAGGGTGTCACACTTGACACTTCACACCGTTTTCCAAAATATCCGGTCATGCTCAATTATTTAATCAAAATAAAACATTCGCATAATTTGCAGCGGATAAAGTCTAACAACAATGCAAACATGTAACACATTACATGTAAACTTGTTCAACAATCAACAATGAAAAACAAGTAAAACATCCCGTCCCGATGTTACATCTACCAGAGCATGACCCACTAAGGAACTACACTAGACTCCAAGGACTAGCTTCTACTCAATCACTGCTCGTTACCTGAAACATAGATGTAAGGGTGAGTTCCTCAATCGATATAATAAGCATTATAATTTATCATGTAATGTTAAGTAAGTTAACACATTCAATCACCCTAATCAGATCACACAATCAGTAACGGCAATATCAACTCCAAAATCATACTCAACACAATCACCAAAACAACACGTATAATATTGGAATACATCCATTCATATTATACGCCATACATACATACATTATGCAATGAGACTCCATGCATGCGGTACCGACTATTCGTGAACATATAGTTCACCTCACCGATCAAATCCAGATACGGCTACCAAGCCCACTAGTCCCACTCATTTGAGACCTAGTGACTCACTCACTAATTCCTCACCATGGGAATTAGCTACCACCCCAAGGGCTATGCTATGCACGCTAATTCACCTAGCATGCAAACATCAACAACAGTCCATAATGACTAACTCACTAATTCCTCACCATGGGAATTAGCTACCACCATAAAGGCCACAACATGCATGCTAAATCACCTAGCAATGCAAAATCATCAACAATAATCCACAATGGACATATGCTCACACTCTAAGCCATAAAACAGTTCATTCCCCATAATACATACATTCACAGCATTATGCATACAATCATACATCATCAGTATATTATCACAAAATCATGTCATGTCATGCCAATTAATAATCACAGTATTAGCACACTCTACTAATACCCACACTGCTCAAACAACAGGAATGATCCCCACTATATCATACATCAGCTAAATTACATTACTCAGCTGAACGACCAAAAACTGCATAACAGCAGCCCAGAAAAATCACAAATCTGCCCATACGCGTATTGCCTAGTCCCATACGCGTATGGCCCATTTCTCAGCCAAACCCATACGCGTATCACATGTCTCGTACGCGTATGCTACGCGTACCACTTCCCCATACGCGTACCAACAGAGACCAAACCACGTTCAAAACATCATCTTCCTCATCCATACACGTATTGCCTAGTGCCATACGCGTACCAGACCATCTCATACGCGTATTGCCTAGTGCCATACGCGTATGACCAGAACCCAGATTTCCAGATCTGCTATGGTTTTCTCTGCTACGAGATCTCTCCAATTCAACCTCCCACAGTCCAATTTTACACAGTGTTCGTTCATATCATCTAACACGAATCATATCCTATTCAATTTCACAAATCCTAACCTTATTCCATCTAATCCTTACGAATTTCCTTCAATTATAATCCAAATTTCGTTCATCCAATATTTCACAAATTTCAGCATACATCATTCTAATTAGAGTCAAATCAATGGTTTATCACTACCCATGACATGTTATCCCATAATACCCATTAAACGACGATAAACCCCCCTTACCTGAGTTAATCCGACAATCCTTTAGCTTCGAGCTCTTCCTCTCTTCAACCCTTGTTCTCTGGCTCTTTGCCCTTTTTCCACTTTTCCACTTTTGAGTCGTTTCTCTGTTTTCACGTGAAAACCTCTTTTTACCAAATGGGACCTTTTCTAATTCCAACTCTTATTCCAATAATAATAATAATAATAATCCAATAATAATAATCCCAATACTATTCCAATAATACCCCAATTATTTAATTAAATTAATAAATATACTATTAACTTAATTTAAATAATTATCTTATTTTTATCGGGGTGTTACAACTCTCCCCCACTAAAAGAGTTTTCGTCCTCGAAAACATACCTCAAGCGAATAACTCCGGATAAGACTCCTTCATCTGACTCTCAAGTTCCCAAGTCACATTGCAACCTGCTGGTCCTCCCCAAGCTACCTTCACCAAGGCAATCTCTTTACCCCGCAACTGCTTCAACTCTCGATCCGCGATCCTCATAGGTGATGTTTCAACAGTCAGGTTATCTCTCACCTGTACATCATCTATTTGGACTACATGCGACGGATCAGGAATGTACCTCCTCAACTGAGACACATGAAAAACCTCATGCAAATTCGCAAGTGACAGCGGTAAAGCGATACGATAGGCTACCTCCCATATCCTCTCCAAAATCTGATAAGGACCAATAAATCGAGGTGTCAACTTCTTTGACTTCAAAGCTCGACCAACCCCAGTTATCGGAGTGACACGAAGAAACACATGATCTCCCTCTTGAAACTCAAGTGACTTCCTCCTCTTATCATGATAACTCTTCTGACGACTCTGAGCAATTCTCATCTTCTCTTGAATCATCTTAATCTTTTCCGTAGTTTGTTGAACAATCTCCGGTCCAACCACAGCACTCTCACCGGACTCATACCAACATAAAGGTGTCCGACATCTCCTACCATACAAAGCTTCAAACGGTGCCATACCAATGCTCGAACGAAAACTATTGTTGTAGGTAAACTCAATCAAAGGTAAATAACAATCCCAAGCACCTCCTTTTTCCAAAACACAAGCCCTCAAAAGATCCTCTAGTGACTGAATCGTCCTCTCAGTCTGACCATCAGTCTGCGGATGATATGCAGAACTCAATCTCAGCTTAGTTCCCAAAGCCCTCTGCAAACCTTCCCAGAACTTCGATGTAAATCTAGGATCTCTGTCCGAAACAATACTCGACGGAATACCATGCAAACTTACAATTTTCTCAATATACAACTCAGCTAATCTCTCTAACGGATAATCCATTCTGATCGGAATGAAATGAGCCGATTTTGTCAATCTGTCAACAATCACCCAAATAGCTTCAAAATTCTTAATTGTCCTCGGTAAACCAGAAACAAAATCCATACTGATACTATCCCACTTCCACTCTGGAATAGCCAACGGTTGCATTAGCCCAGACGGCTTCTGATGCTCAATCTTTGACTTCTGACAAGTCAAACAAGAATAAACAAAACTTGCAATTTCTCTTTTCATTCCCGGCCACCAAAATAACTTTTTCAAATCATGATACATCTTCGTAGCCCCAGGATGGATACTCAGGCCACTACGATGTCCTTCCTCAAGAATACTCTTCTTAAGTTCGGTAACATCCGGAATACACACCCGATTACCAAATTTCAAAACACCATTCTCATCAATTCTGAATTCACCACATTGACCTTGATTCACTAGAGTCAACTTATCAACCAAAAGCACATCGGATTTCTGACCCTCTCTAATCTCATCCAGAATACCACTCGTTAACTTCAACATTCCCAATTTAACACTATTGTGAGTACTCTCACACACCAAACTCAAGTCTCTAAACTGCTCAATTAAATCCAATTCCTTAACCATTAACATAGACATATGCAATGATTTCCGACTCAATGCATCAGCCACTACGTTTGCTTTACCCGGATGGTAATTCAAACCAAAGTCATAATCCTTCAGAAACTCTAACCATCTCCTCTGTCTTATATTCAGCTCCTTCTGATCAAACAAATACTTTAAACTTTTATGGTCACTGAAAACCTCAAATCTTGACCCGTACAAGTAATGCCTCCATAACTTCAGAACAAATACCACGGCTGTCAACTCTAAATCGTGTGTCGGATAGTTCCTCTCATGAACCCTCAGTTGTCTCGAAGCATAAGCTATAACCTGCTTATTCTGCATCAAAACACCACCTAAACCCAACAATGAAGCATCACAGTAAACCTCAAATGGTTCCGACGGACTTGGTAATATCAGAATAGGAGCAGTAGTTAACCTTCTCTTTAACTCTTGGAAACCTTCTTCACATTTCGAGTCCCAAACAAACGCTTGCCCCTTTCTAGTCAACATCATCAACGGTAACGCCAACTTAGAAAATCCCTCAATGAATTTCCTATAATAACCCGCAAGTCCAAGAAAACTCCTTATTTCAAAAACTGACTTCGGAGCTTCCCACTTAGATACCGCTTCTATCTTAGAAGGATCAACAGCAACACCACCTCTTGAAATCACATGACCAAGAAAACTAACCTCTTCTAACCAAAATTCACACTTGGACAGTTTCGCAAATAACTTCTTTTCTCGTAGAACTCCCAAAACCATTCTCAAATGTTCAGCATGCTCTTCTTCAGATTTCGAATACACCAAAATATCGTCAATAAACACCACAACAAACTTGTCTAGGTACGGATGGAAAATCCTATTCATATACTCCATAAATACTCCAGGCGCATTAGTCACACCAAAAGGCATTACAGAATACTCATAATGTCCATACCTTGTTCTGAAAGCAGTCTTCTGAATATCCTCAGTTTTCACACGTATCTGATGATACCCCGATCTCAAATCTATTTTGCTGAACACCCTCGCACCAACCAACTGATCCATCAAATCATCAATCCTCGGCAAAGGATACCGATTTTTGATCGTCACTTTATTCAGTTGCCTGTAGTCCACACACAATCTCATAGTACCTTCTTTCTTCTTAACCAATAACACTGGTGCACCCCACGGTGACACACTCGGACGAATAAATTTCTTATTCAACAGATCTTCCAACTGACTCTTCAATTCAGTTAACTCAACAGCAGACATACGGTACAGAGCCATCGACATCGGCCTAGTACCAGGTACTAAATCAATCGAGAACTCAACTTCACGCTCTGGCGGTAATTCATTCACTTCTTCAGGAAACACATCAGGAAAATCACACACCACAGCTAGATCGCAAATCACCAGTTTATCTTTAGCCTCCAAAGTCGCTAACAGCATAAACAACTCTGCCCCATCTGCTACTGCCTCATTCACCTGCCTTGCTGATAGAAACAAACTCTTTCCTTCCTCACTCTCAGGAAAGATCACAGTCTTATCAAAACAGTTGATATAAACTCGGTTAAACACCAACCAGTTCATACCCAAGATAACATCAACCTGCACTAGTGGAAGACACACTAGGTCCATCCCAAAGTCTCTACCAAAAATACTCAAAGGACAATTTAAACAAACTGAAGTAGTAGTCACTGAACCCTTCGCAGGAGTATCAATCACCATACTACCATGCATCTCAGATATCTCTAATCCAAGTTTCACAGCACAATCCAAAGATATAAAGGAATGAGTCGCACCTGTGTCAATAATAGCTACAAGAGGAAAGCCATTAATATAACACGTACCTCGGATCAAACGATCATCTGCAGAAGTCTCAGAACCCGATAAAGCAAAGACCTTGCCTCCCGACTGGTTCTCCTTCTTCGGCTTAGGACACTGTGGACTAATATGACCCACTTCTCCACAGTTGAAACAAGTCACAGTCTTCAACCGGCACTCTGCAGCCAAGTGACCACCTTTTCCACACTTGAAACACTTCTTCTCATTACTGGTACACTCATGGATACGATGTCCAGCCTGACCACATCTGTAACACTTAGCAGGGGCACTGGAGTCTCCCCCACTAGGCCTCTTCATCCCACTCTGTCTCTGGAAACCTTTGCCAGCTGCATACGGTTTCCCACGATCATTCTGATTCTTGCCTTTCCTATCAACCCTTTGCTGATAGCTCTCTGCTCTAGCCTTGGTATCCTGTTCAAAAATCCTGCAACAGTCAACCAAATCAGAAAACACTCTAATCCGCTGATACCCAATAGCCTGCTTAATCTCGGGACGTAACCCGTTCTCAAACTTCACACATTTTGAAAATTCCCCAGTAGCCTCGTTATAGGGAGTGTAATACTTCGACAACTCTGTGAACTTAGCAGCATACTCAGTAACAGACCGGTTGCCCTGCTTCAATTCTAAGAACTCTATCTCTTTCTTTCCTCTGACATCCTCTGGAAAGTACTTCCTCAGAAATCTCTCTCTGAACACCGCCCAAGTGATCTCAGCACTTCCAGCAGCTTCCAACTCAGTGCGGGTAGCAACCCACCAATCATCTGCTTCCTCCGACAGCATATGCGTACCGAACCTGACCTTCTGGTTATCGGCACACTCAGTCACTCGGAAGATCCTCTCGATCTCCTTCAACCACTTCTGAGCACCATCTGGATCGTATGCTCCCTTGAACATTGGAGGATTGTTCTTCTGGAACTCACTCAGTTGACGAGCAGCTCCCATTCCCACAACATTTGGATTTCCTCCAAGTACTCCAGCTAGCATACCCAGAGCCTCAGCAATCGCAGCATCGTCTCTACCTCTTCCAGCCATCCCTATTCTGAAAACCCAACAAGCTAAAACAATAAGTACTGATAGGGTTACACAACACCTATCCCGTACAGGGAAACAGAATAATTACGACTCGACTCGACCGACTATGCTCTGATACCACTAATGTAACACCCTTCTAAAATACCCCAATATTTAATTAAATCAACAAAACATAAATCAGAGTAGATATGCAATTTAAGGGTGTCACACTTGACACTTCACACCGTTTTCCAAAATATCCGGTCATGCTCAATTATTTAATCAAAATAAAACATTCGCATAATTTGCAGCGGATAAAGTCTAACAACAATGCAAACATGTAACACATTACATGTAAACTTGTTCAACAATCAACAATGAAAAACAAGTAAAACATCCCGTCCCGATGTTACATCTACCAGAGCATGACCCACTAAGGAACTACACTAGACTCCAAGGACTAGCTTCTACTCAATCACTGCTCGTTACCTGAAACATAGATGTAAGGGTGAGTTCCTCAATCGATATAATAAGCATTATAATTTATCATGTAATGTTAAGTAAGTTAACACATTCAATCACCCTAATCAGATCACACAATCAGTAACGGCAATATCAACTCCAAAATCATACTCAACACAATCACCAAAACAACACGTATAATATTGGAATACATCCATTCATATTATACGCCATACATACATACATTATGCAATGAGACTCCATGCATGCGGTACCGACTATTCGTGAACATATAATTCACCTCACCGATCAAATCCAGATACGGCTACCAAGCCCACTAGTCCCACTCATTTGAGACCTAGTGACTCACTCACTAATTCCTCACCATGGGAATTAGCTACCACCCCAAGGGCTATGCTATGCACGCTAATTCACCTAGCATGCAAACATCAACAACAGTCCATAATGACTAACTCACTAATTCCTCACCATGGGAATTAGCTACCACCATAAAGGCCACAACATGCATGCTAAATCACCTAGCAATGCAAAATCATCAACAATAATCCACAATGGACATATGCTCACACTCTAAGCCATAAAACAGTCCATTCCCCATAATACATACATTCACAGCATTATGCATACAATCATACATCATCAGCATATTATCACAAAATCATGTCATGTCATGCCAATTAATAATCACAGTATTAGCACACTCTACTAATACCCACACTGCTCAAACAACGAGAATGATCCCCACTATATCATACATCAGCTAAATTACATTACTCAGCTGAACGACCAAAAACTGCATAACAGCAGCCCAGAAAAATCACAAATCTGCCCATACGCGTATTGCCTAGTCCCATACGCGTATGGCCCATTTCTCAGCCAAACCCATACGCGTATCACATGTCTCGTACGCGTATGCTACGTGTACCACTTCCCCATACGCGTACCAACAGAGACCAAACCACGTTCAAAACATCATCTTCCTCATCCATACGCGTATTGCCTAGTGCCATACGCGTACCAGACCATCTCATACGCGTATTGCCTAGTGCCATACGCGTATGACCAGAACCCAGATTTCCAGATCTGCTATGGTTTTCTCTGCTACGAGATCTCTCCAATTCAACCTCCCACAGTCCAATTTTACACAGTGTTCGTTCATATCATCTAACACGAATCATATCCTATTCAATTTCACAAATCCTAACCTTATTCCATCTAATCCTTACGAATTTCCTTCAATTATAATCCAAATTTCGTTCATCCAATATTTCACAAATTTCAGCATATATCATTCAAATTAGAGTCAAATCAATGGTTTATCACTACCCATGACATGTTATCCCATAATACCCATTAAACGACGATAAACCCCCCTTACCTGAGTTAATCCGGCAATCCTTTAGCTTCGAGCTCTTCCTCTCTTCAACCCTTGTTCTCTGGCTCTTTGCCCTTTTTCCACTTTTCCACTTTTGAGTCGTTTCTCTGTTTTCACGTGAAAACCTCTTTTTACCAAATGGGACCTTTTCTAATTCCAACTCTTATTCCAATAATAATAATAATAATCCAATAATAATAATCCCAATACTATTCCAATAATACCCCAATTATTTAATTAAATTAATAAATATACTATTAACTTAATTTAAATAATTATCTTATTTTTATCGGGGTGTTACATATTGCTTGTTTGCTTATTTGTGCATCATTCATATGTTTGCTTTTCATGCATCTTTGTTTGTTTGAGGAGTCGGATGTAAGACCATTGATTGGCTATCTGTTTCCTATTCTGTTTTCTTTTGTGGAGTCAGATGTAAGACCATTGATTGGTTATCTGTTTCCTATTCTGTTTTCTTTTATGGAGTCAGATGTAAGACCATTGATTGGCTATCTGTTTCCAGCTTGTTTGTGGAGTTGGATGTAAGACCATTGATTGGCACTCCGTTTCCAGCGTCTGTTGCTCTCATATGAGACCCTGCTTACTTGCTTTTGCCTTGTGCTTTGTTGCCTATTCCAAAGGATGATACTTACTTGGATCATCTACATATGATCTCAAGAGAGGAACTCCTAATGAAGTTTTGCTCCTTATCTCCACCTTTTGTTTCCTTACAACCTCCACTTGCATGTTAACCCAAACCAGAAAACTTTTGTGCAAACATTTTCACTTGTTTTCAAAACTAGAAACCTAGGCCTTAAGCCTCTGATTTTCAAACTTCTCTTTTCACTAATACTCATTGTAATTGAACTCTAATTCATACTTTGACTTCATTTTGTGAATAATTCTAATTGGTTAATCCAACCCACTCAATTGTCTTTTGTGGCCTTTGTCCACTCCTTAATCAAGTTTTCATGCATTAGCCATAGATCTGAATTATCTTAGTGGTTGATGTGAATCTCACCTTTGTCCTTAGTGATTGAATTGTAAGACTTCCATGCTTATTATAGGGCATAATCCCTCATTAGCATGTCGAAGTTGTTCTCACATGGTGGACTTGTGGTTGTATAGGTCGAGTTTTCTCCCTTTGATAATGAAAGACCTTAAGGCTTTTGTTTAAAATCAATCCACTCATCTGTTTTGAAATTTTTTACCCGAACTACGGGGTTTTGATCCTTATCTTTCATGAAAAGGTACGTAGGCAATGGGTTCATCCATCCAAACACAAAAATAACTAACTTGTACATTCTTCTCTCATCACTTCAATCAATGTTTGCACAAAAATAATTTCATAAACAATAACCTGATACAACAAGTTGTGAAAAGAGGTTCCCTAGGAGTACCTAGGATGTTGTGGGTGCCTAACACCTTCCCACAACATAATTACCCCCTTACCCAGATCTCTGACCTTTTATTAGTTTTCTTTGCAAAACTTCTTAGGCTTTTGTTCGCTTTCTAGCCATTCCTTTGGATAAATAGAAGTGCGGTGGCGACTCTACTTTGTATGCTTTGCTTTTGATTTAGTCAATAAATCTAAAAGTAACGAATACACCGCTACAGCTGGGACACCTTTGCTATCAACAAAAAATTTAGCTCCTACAGTAGGTTGAATTTAGAATTCCTAATCTCCCTTGTTTACCTGCCAAACCATGGTATGGGATTTAACAAAGGCCTCATCACCTTTAGGTTGTTCGATAATGACTACCGCTACACCCATAGAGAAATAACTGAACTCCTAGGATGCCATAATGGTCCTGATACCTTTACCATTACCCAGGAAGACAAGCTTGTAGACCTTGAATTAGATCACTTTTGGGGTAGCATCATATGAAACGACCATCTCGAGCCAGATCTTATGCATTCCGAGAACATCCATAACCCCTCCATTCGTTACTTCATAAGATCCTAGCTCACACCTTATTTGGAAGGAACATAACAAAACCTCCATGTCAAAAGATGAACTCTTTATAATGTATTATGCATCATAGGCTTGACCTGTTAACGCTGCTACATTCATGATAGCTAATTTGGACCGTATAGCACAGGATAACCATGAACCAATCTTAGTGGGAGGCTTAGTGACCATGATAGCAAATGCCATCGGACTAAGACAACCACTTATTAGGCTCAAACTTTAGGTGGGATACGACCAATGAACATCAGATTCTGTGTCAACACCAGTATCATTAGGAACCTAGGTCTGGATGTGTTTGAATTTCTAATTAACCGCCAAGTAGTACACTTGTTTACCCTGCGAGACCATAGGACGAGTGTACATGATAGGAACAACTGGCTCTATGATTTTGATGGACCACCAGATGCACCACCTTCTCCTCCAAAGACACCCCAAATCTACGACCGCTATGACACTTATCTCTCTGACACTGAATCACAAGCCCCAGTTATACCTGCTGCACCTCTCGCCGATCATGCTGCTACCATCAAAGTTGTTTAGACAAACATCGCCAACCTGAGAGGCGAGCTGAGCACCTTGCGCATGGAATTCCACGACTTTATGGATATAGTGATATAGAACATAGATCACATTTACCAGCACTTCTACTCGTTTGCTCCTCCTACCAGCAGTCGTCGTAACGACTAATTTATTTGAATATTACCGATTCACTAACATTTATTTTATTTTCTTGTTTGGAATTTTCTTGTTGTTTTGACACATTGGGAATTTATTTATTTAATTCATTTCTTTTTATTCTAGTAGACGAATTATATCATCTTTTCCTGTCTACCTCATTCTCTTATTTTTTAATTTTGCGTTTTAATGTCAATTTACCATATCTTGTTTCTCATTCCTACCTATATGTTATGTTGGTTTTCTTCTACCTAACTATACAACCACTATTTATTTAATGCCGCTCAATTAAAATTCAAATGGAAATTTGTGGTCAAAATCATAAAGAGGGCCGCACATGGGAACAAACCACATTGCATGTGGCGCCTGCCACACACAGGCTGTGGTGCTCATATGAAGATTGTGGCGCCCGCCACAAGTCCCTAGTGGCGCCCGCCACAAGCATAAAAAGTGGCGCCAGCCACTACATTTCCGTTCACATGCATTATACTATACTAATGTCACATGATCCTTTTTCAATGCCTTGTCCCTTGCATGCTAGACACTCCGTAAAAGCTCTTCAACCACTCTCAATTTCCTTTGACCACGACATTGAAAACCGTAAATGAAATTTATTTCCCTCATCAATTCCCAACCATAACCATCTCTATATAAACCACTAACATAATCTCACAAAATCACACCTCTCATAAGCATAATTCTCCCCTCTCTTGCTATATTCTCACTAGATTACACAAGAAGTGTGAAATTCATCATGGCACAGATGAGGGAATACGAAATAGTGTTCAGAAACGGCGAGCCATGTGAATTACACGAAGAGACTTACATGACTCTAAGCGCGAGAAAGATCGAATAAACAAGGTATGCCGATGAACCCTGCTTATCTGCCTTAGGAATTTTAGATAGTGTTAACTATATGCTAGACATTTTAAATTTAAATTATTTCCTATCTCTTAAGGACCCTGTTTATGCTCAATTAACATTAGAGTTTCTAAGTTCATTAATTTTTAGTCCCACACCCAACACAAATTGTTCCAGTGGGATTGTCCAGTTTCGTTTGTTCAACATTGAATATGCTCTCACATTTTCCCAACTTGCGGACCTGCTACAATTTCCCCATGGGGACGACGTAGTAAGTGAGGTCCCAGATACTGAGGGTTGGTAATGCGCCTTTCAACCATTTTGGAGGGCAATAACAGGTACAATAACCCATAGTTTTGAGGGAAACAAAGCCACTTTAATTCACAACCCAACTATTAGATATTTCCGCCAAATATTGGCGTCCACCATTTTTGGCTGAGCAAATTCTAACAAGGTGAATGAAAAAGAACTCTTTTATTTGTTCGCCACTTTTCTGCCACAAAAGGTGAATACCGTCCCTTTTATGTTATCTCACATGAAGGTCATTGTCAATGCAAAGAGAGGGCCGATTATTTTTGGAGGTTTAATAACCTCCATAGCCACAGTCCTAGGACTCGGAGAAAAATTCTCCAGGCTAACCCCGCTCCCGCATCATTCCATTGACATTGACATGGCGAAGAGCATGAAATTGGTAAAACGAAGGAGAGACAGTAAGTTTAATCTAATAATTGAAAATAATGTGTTACAAGATTTCATCCTCCCAAATCCACATTGCACATATGTGCGTAACCAGGAAAATTTTCGTTATACTAATGATCCGGTCCCCGCGCATATTCCTGAGAATGTAGCTGCTGAAGGGGACAGTGACGACAATTATATTCTGGATCAAGCTGCTCCAGCTACTGACCGACACACCACACACATGTCATCTGAAAATGTTACAGGTACATCCTCCAGCAAAGACCCGGAAGAAGAAATGTGGCACCAGCCACTCTTGATGAGATCTATGCTAAACTGTTGCGGCATAACGAATTAAACGCTCAGCGCGACCTAAAAATACAAAACATGGAAGCTCAGCAAACATAAATGATGCAAATTCTTCGCCAGATGCAGCATGATCAGCACGACTACACTTTCAGAACCGAACAGAACATGTCTGGTTTGATTGATGAAATGGAAGCATTGACAGTGCGTATGGAAGATCTATAAGACTATACGCCACCTCACCATCCAGGAAACGGTGGACATGCCCGTACACGTGGCAACTCTACCTTTCTTCCCTATCTTATGTCGTTGCATTGGTGACAATGCAAAGTTTAAGTATGGGGGAGGAAGCTTTACCACTTTTATTTATCGCTTTCTAGGTAGATTTAAATTATTGTTATTTCCTTTTGTTATTTTATTTCTGTTTTACTTTTGTTAAGTGTCAGTCGAGTCAAATATCAATGTTCTGTCGAGTCTTTATACATGGTTTTCGTTATTTACTGATTCACCCATTTGCTTAAGCCATACCAAATTTTTTTGCAAAAATCTAGACTTAGGGATTCAGTACATCTTTTGAAAATTCAAAACTATAAATAAAACTAAGGTTGAATTGTAGAGATTTGGAAAAACTTTACAAGATCGATATCGTTTTAGCACCTTAAATATCTCAATTATAAGATCGATTTAAGTACTTGTCATGCCATAGCCTTAAATTCCATCCTTTAATATTCCTTAAGTAGTTTATCTAGCAGCCAACACCATCCTAAGCACACACTACGTGAGAAGTCGATGCAAATAAGTGTATGATCTCAGGCTTAAAAGAGAAAAAGATTGACGAACTGTATGAAAAATGTTGTTCCCTCTAAGTTAGGTGATTCTCACCCGGTCATTTACCCCAACGATATAACCATCTTTAACTGTTATTTGAGCCAAAGTGTGAAAAAGAAAGAAAGAAATAATGATGAGATCATAGTCACTAACAAATTATCTTGCTATGAATGTGAAAAGATAACGGGCTTGATGTAATTGCGCCAAAATGAAAAAGGATAAAAAGAAGGTTTAGTAAGGTAGGCTTAGGCATGACGACATGATTCAGATTGGTTTATATAGGAGGGAGACTTTTGGTGGCACTATTGTGACTATGTGTTTCAACGGTACCCTTAGTGTGGAAGTGAGTACCTGTTAATGCAATTTTTGACCAAAGTAGATTTTATAGACTAGAATGAGTATCCGAATGCAACTGTGTCTTTTACGACTCTTGATACTTTATGCTGCAAAGATATTACCAAATATTTTATTCATATACACAGCATTTGCTTGAGGACAAGCAAAGGTTTAAGTATGGGGGAGTTTGATAACGCGAAAACATATCGTATATTTGGCTTCATACGTATTGCTTTTTACTTGATTAACACTTATTATTACGCAGTATTTTATGTTATTGCAGGTATTTATCGAACAAAAGGTGTACAAGCAAGCAAAGTGAAAAATAGAAAAATGGAAAGAAAAATAGAAGAAAATGGAGAAAAATAGAGAGTATGGGCCCACCGCACCAAATAGGCATGTGATGCCCATCACTTGGATGTGTGGCGCCCGCCACATGATATAAAAGGAGTGGTGGTGCCCACCACAAAGCAAGGAAGTGGTGGCGCCCATCCTTCAAAAGGTGGCGCTCGCCACGGAGATCAAAACTAGGGTTGTGGCAACCGCCACAACCCAGTCTTCCCTACTTTCTCTCCACAATTTCAGCCACGATTCCACTCACCTTTTTGCTACAATCTAGGGAAGTGGAAAATATATAAAGGAGGCTTGTTTCTCCTTTGCGAGGACGTTTATTTTTAGTCAGATTCTTTTTGGTTAGTTTTTTAGGCAGTTTTCTTACTTTGTAAAAGTAATAGTTCTCCACATCGGGGACTATTGCAACTTATTGTTTACACATTTGAATTCAATTGTAACGGTTACTCATTGCCAAAGACTGCCGACATTATTTTATTTGAAGAATCAAGATTCAGTTCAAGTTCTCAATTCATAATCCAAGTTTTATTTTGATTGCTATTTTACTTATTTATGCCTTATTGTATGTTAGATTTTCTGAATACCATGTATGTTGCCGGATCCATGTCCAGCTAAACCCCTAGGTATCGGTATGTAAAGACCGTCGAAACGACGAGATTCGTAAATAATTGGTGTTGGTTTTTATAAAACTTATTTTCCCGATTTTAGTTTCTTATTTCATTAAAAACTGTTTTTCGTACGAGGGTACAAAAAAAACAAAGGTTAAGGTCAACAAGAACGAGAGTTTCAGATTTTAACTAGATAGTTGAAACTAGGCATTAATCCTAAACACAACGAGAGCGCTTTAGGATTAATTAGACTTTATTCATATTCAAAAATTACTTTTAAATTCAAAATGAGACCGCGAGAGCCAAACATTCTGGTTTAAGAGTATGGTTAGAGTCAATAAAACGAGAGTGTGAGACTATGTCCTTTTTATAAGTAATTTCTACTGAAGAATATTTTGACCAATAAGATTACACCAAATATCTATCGAATCCCTAAAGTTTGATGCGTTACATACCGATATCTCTTTATCAAATATCTTTATTAATATTATGTTTACGTTATAGTTGTTTCTCTTCATCCCTCCAATCTTAGAACGATCATCAACCTTAGATTTACATAGTCACATTAGATAATGATACGTTTGATTATTAATCCTTGTGGGTTCGATAATCTTTAAAACTACGCGATCCGACTGTGCACTTGCAGTCACGATTCCCAGAGACTTACTATGTCGCGATCAAATGTCTTCAAACTTTTGATGATCCTCCAAGCATAATTGTCTCTTGTCATGTAAATATAAGTTATAGAGGATATTGAGAAGAGTCATATGCTAAAATAAGCATTCAAAAATATTGAGAATTGAAAGAGTTATGATCCTTTGAACTTTGACTTCAAGTATTGACTTTTTGGTCTAACCTCTTGGAATAAACCTGTGTACTTGGACTTTTCTCGCATTTCAAGGTACATGGATGATCATATGAACTCAAAATAAGGCGTCCTTGAATGTATCTTGATTTAATTGCTCAAAGCTTGAGGTAACTTATTGAAGAAGGCATGAAAATAAACACATGAACCTTTGACTTTCCTTGAGAAATAAGCCACAAAACTTTGAGATGCTCTTGATCCAAATGACATTGAAAGATGCTCGAGGACCTTGAAGATCATGCTTTGAGAGATATCCCCTTGAGAAATAAAAGAAACCTTAATTGAGGAATCATGCTTGATGCTCTTGATGAAAAGTCCTACTTTGCACAATAAACTTAAAGAAAACAAACCATATTTTTGCTATTTTGATTAGTGATTAGATAAGTAATGAACATATAAACACAAAGGTAAAACACCAACAACATGATCCCTACAAAAAGGCAAACCCAAAAGATGAAAGGGAGGGGACAAAGATGTGATCTTGTTTATATGCAAAGATGCAAATGATATGTGGAACTTAGGATTAAAAATTTGGGTATGACAGATGCCCCTATTTAAATATCTTCAATTCGGAGATATGAAGATTGAAATCTTCGTCTCAACGAGATTGAAGAGACTTAAATACAGAAGACCCATTTTTTACCCTAATATACCGTAAAAATGCTTATAATATGATATGAATGCAAACAAGGATCTATGTGTGGAATATAGCGCCACGAGAGACAAAGAAATGCTGGAGAAACGAGGAGACCGAAATTCTGCAAGGGAATAACAAATTTCAAAGGGGTACCCAGCTAAGGACAAACAAAGTTCCACAAGGATAGGGAAAGTCGCACAGACAAAACTGTGACACGAAACGGCTAGAGACAAAGGGATGTCCTCTAGGAAAATGAAGCACCGGGAAACGACTCGACTCAAGAATAATTATTATATTGTAAAGAAACCAATGCTCAGTTAGAAAACAAACAAACCAACGACCCAACAGGGGAAGACTCAACAAAGAAAGACTCAGTCGGGGAAAAAATCAACCAAAGGGGATAGAAAACTCCACTAGGGGGAGAAATTACCTAACTATCAGCCAAGTGATAACTTAACAAAGGTAATACGGCCCAAAAGGAAAGATTACCAACTACCAGCCAAGTGATATCTTAACAAGGTAACCAACCAGAGGTAAAATAAGTATTACCTAACTATCAGTCAAGTGATAACTTAAAAAAGGTAATAAGCTCAAAAGGAAAGATTACCAACTACTAGCCAAGTGATAGCTTAACAAAGGTAACCAACCAAAGGTAAGAGAAATATTACCTAACTATTAGCCAAGTGATAGCTTAACAAAGGTGATAAGCCCAAAAGGAAAGATACCAATTATCAGCCACATGATAGCTTAACAAGGTAACCAACCAGTGGTTAAAAGAAATATTACCTAATTATCAGCCAAGTGATAGCTTACTAAAGGCAATAAGCCCAAAAGGAAAGATACCAACTACCAGCCGAGTGATAGCTTAACAAGGTAACCAACCAAAGGTAAGAGAAATATTACCTAACTATTAGCCAAGTGATAACTTAAATAAGGTAAACAACCAAAGAGTAAAATAAATTATTACCTAACTATCATCCAAGTGATAGCTTAACAAATGTAATAAGCTCAAAAGGAAAGATTACCAACTACCAGCCAAGTGATAGCTTAACAATGCAAACAACCAAAGTTAAGAGAAATATTACCTAGCAATCAGCCAAGTGATAGCTTAACAAAGGTAATAAGCTCCAGGGATAAAATTTCAACCCATGAATAAACTAGAGAGAAACGGTCAAAGAAGACATAATCCAATGAGGAAATAAACTCAATTGGGGATTAATTCCATCCAGATAATGATCTAGAAAGGGAAACTGAAACAAAATATTCCATGAGGACTAAACTCCATGGGGAAATAGAAATGATAAGCTCTTTTTGTTTAAGGTTTACACTCTATTAGAGAGAGGACACACACACTCTGTGGGGAGAAAAATGAAGGAGAATTGCCATCCAAGGCGCAGCGGAATTTAAAAATTTCTCCATTTAGTGATCCTTACGAATGGGCATGATCAGTGATAGAATCGTTACCTCTTGTGGCGATTCAAACCTTTGGTGCAGATCTCTGATAATGATCAAAACCTTTGATACAGATCCACGGGGCGATCACGAACGTTGAACGATGACAACGTCTCTACTCAGTCCACATGAACGGATTCCTTCAATCGCAGTGCTAGCTGTTATGAATGAAGGCTTTGAGTGAGAGAGAGATACGAAATTCCAACTCTTCAGTTGTGTTTTCTGTCTCAGTCAGTTACAATGCTTCTACCCAAGGGGTTCTATTTATATAACCACTTGTGTAGGCTTCAAGCCAAAAAGCCCACTTAAGTGCATTTTGGCCCATATCTCATAATATGCCAAAATCACTTAAGTATTTTGTACCTTACCATATTTCGTATTCTGCTTAAGTACACCGTACCTTACGATGTTCCTTAATTATTCTATCTCTCATCAATCCGTCCTTTGTGTGTGACCCTATAGGTTTTCGCGACGTTGGCAATTATATTAAATCACGCATTTAACATAATAAACAGTGAGCGGTATCTAGCAACTCATCACTGCTACCCAAGTCACGAAAATGTCATGTGATCTGACAAAACCTCCTGTGATAATAATTATGTGTATAATTACCCCTTTGCCCTTATGTCTATATTGAACACAAGGTATAGACCGTGTCACCCTTGTCCAGTTCAATATTGGGCCCATAGACATTTATCCTGTTACGCAGGATGGGCAAATTCCATCTAGGACACTCATGTCCCTCAACATGCTTTGTGGAGTACCCATCAACTGTCTTTATGGTTATCCAGTTACGGAAAACGTTGGATTAGCAACAAAGCACTCGACTCTACATCTAGGATCCATAGTGGTTTCAGGTCGAAGAGTGGTATACACTATTATCACCATGAGAATAACTTATGACACTTTGCATAACTTTCTATATAGTATTCTCATAGCGGGTCAATCCGGTATAAATATTACTCCTAATATTCATACCTATGTTTAAGACTTGATAACTCTTTATCCATGATCCATGAGATGTGATCATCAGTCTACAAACATAATAGTCTTAATGCTTTAATGTTATCCCACTTCACACTAAAGCTCGACTACGGATACTTTAAGAATAATGTCCTTATGTTTAATGTGTTCTCATGATTAAGTCACACTTAATACATTAAACGGACTATCTATTCCAGGGACTTTATTAATCAACCATAATAAAGAAAATGCCTTTAAATAATTCGATACAAGTACCAAAAGTATTGACCTCTAGGGCTTACACCAACAAAAAACACCAGAGAGCGGGGAATGCACCAAGAATTGCAAGATGCACAAATAAGCATTATGATGCTTATGCATATGCGTATGAATATGTGTATGAATATGTGTATGAATATGTGTATGAATATGTTGATAAAGCAGGCACAAAAGGGTTAGATCGATAAAATAGTACAACCAGATACACGACTAATCTCAACAAGGTGGAGATGTTACTGGATATCTTGCTAGGGATTCAGCTGGAGAAAACCCTGCAATGAATTATCACAGGCCATCAAAGGAGCTAAATCTTGATAAAAAGCCCAAATCCTTCTGGAGAAAAGACAAAAAAGATATTCCTTGGAGACCCAAAGTTAGTCTTTTAAAAGCTTTAACTCCGTTCCGAGGGAGGGTAAGGTTTATCGGGGATAAGAAACATCCGAACAAACTATGTTATGAAGACCTGTTGGCAACTTTGCTGGAGATCTACGATTCCGATAATCTCTGTTGTGGGAACTGATGAGCCTGGATACATTCATAAGGAAAATCCTATCTTTAGGAGAACACTGAGCTCCGCTCTTCAAGATCTTACCATCCTTGAGATCACTGTTGACATTTCTCTTTTATATTCACAAATCAAGAAAAATATTTTTTTGTAAATTTCAAAAACATGATTGTTTATATATATTTTGTTTCAAAACTTATTATCAAAAATAAATGAAATTTCTTAAACTGAAACAAGATAAGAACAACAAACAAATGGGCAGAAGGTTCAAATTTTATTAATAGAATGGTAGCCCGCAAATGGCGTGACTCCATGGATCATTACAAAGTTAAAAAATGGTAAATACATAGAAAAGACTACATTGAAGTACAATGATCACTATTCTCTCTAACAACTTTGAGTTCCACTATGCTTAAAACTTCGGTTGAGGATGACTGAATGAGAATCTTTGATAAGCGTTATCGCTTCAAATGATCAAGTTTGGCCTGATGCAGTTACTTGACATAATCCCTAACTTTTGCCTAGATTCCCCTTTCGGGTATTCAATCTACCGGGATGATTATTTCCTATTTATGTCTCTATTTTTTTCCTGGATATCCCTTTCGGGTTTTCAATCCACCGAGACGCTCATTTTTTCCTAAGTCTCCCTTTCGGGTTTTCAACTTAGCAAGTTATTCTTTTATTTTTCTCTGTGATATATTTCTTGACTGCATCGACATTCACAGGACAAGAGAGCTCCTCACCATCCAAAGTCGTAAGAGTCATTACACCACCAAAGAAGGTTCTCTTAACAACATATGGGCCTTCATAATTTGGAGTTCACTTTCCCCTAGAATCAGTGTTGAAAGACAAGATCTTTTTGAGCACGAGGTCTCCTCCTCTGAATAGGCGAGGTTAAATATTATTGTCAAATGCTTTCTTTATTCTCTTTTGATATAATTGGCCATGACACAAAGTTGTCATCATCTTCTCTTCAATCAAATTCAATTGATCATATCTACTTTGATACCATTCAGCCTCGGAAAATTTGGCTTCCACCAAGACTCGCATTGATGGGATCTTAACCTCTACGGGGAGCACTGCTTCCATGCCATACATAAGAGATAAAAGGGTTTCCCCTGTTTAAGTGAAGACGGATGTATGATACCCATGCAAAGCAAAAGGGAGCATCTCATGCCAATCCTTATATGTCACACCCATCTTCTGGATAATCTTCTAAATATTCTTATTTCCAGCTAACATCCCCATTCATATTAGGTTTGTAAGGAGAAGAGTTATGATGTTCAATCTTGAAGTTGTCACAAAGCTCTTTCATCATCTTATTGTTCAAGTTCGACCCATTATCAGTGATAATCTTACTTGGAACACCATATCGATAAATAATCTGATTCTTCATAAATCTGACCACAACCTGCATGGTCACATTAGCATAAGATATTGCTTTAACCCATTTGGTGAAGTAATCAATAGCCACCAGAATGAAACGATGTCTGCTCGAAGCTTTGGGTTCAATCATACCAATCATGTAACTTTCCCACATAGATAAAAGCCATGGGGATGAAATAATATTGAGAAGAGTCTAAGGCATATGAATCTTATCAAGATAAATCTTACATTTATGGAACTTCTTCACATATTTACAGCAATCATATTCCATTGTCATCCAATAGTAACCTTCCCTTAACATCTTTTTATCCATTGCTGGCATGAGTACCAAAGGATCCTTCATGAACTTCTTGCACTAACATGTCTGCTTCATGTCTATCCACGCATCTGAGCAAGACCATGTCAAAGTTTCTCTTGTACAACATATCTTCATTCAGAAAGAAATTGCCAGCCAGTACTCTCAAAGTCTTCTTATCTTTGCTGGATGCCCCAAGCGAGTACTCCTAACTTTGAAGGAAACACTTGATATTTTGATACCAAGGCTTATCATATGTGACTTCTTCTGCTACAAACACATTAGCGGGCCTATCAAGGCACATAATTCTGATATTAGGCGCTTCATTCCAATGATTTACTTTATACATAGAATATAAAGTAGCCAAAGAATCTGTCATCTGATTCTCTTCACGAGGTATATGATGAAACTCAACTTTGTTGAAGAAAGTCAACAACCTCCTTGCATAATCTTTGTAAGGAATCAAGCCAGGATGACGAGTCTCCCATTCTCTTTTAATCTGGTTAATCACCAAGGCTGAATCTCCATATACATCAAGAATCTTGATTCTCAAATCAATGGCCTCTTCGGGACCCATGATACAATCTTCATATTCTTCTATGTTGTTCGTACAATCAAACATCAATCTTGCAGTGAAAGAGATATGAGAACCTTGAGGAGTAATAATGATTACACCAATTCCATTACCATAAGCATTAACAACTCCATCAAACACTAAACCCCATCGGGATCTAGGCTCTGGCCCTTCCTCAGGCAATGGTTCATCATAATCCTTAGCTTTTAAGCACATAGCATCTTCATCAGGAAAGTCAACCCTGATGGATTAATACTCAATATCATATTCAGACAATAGCATCTACCAACGAGCAATCCTCCCAGTCAAAGTAGGCTTTTCAAAAAAATACTTGATTGGATCCCTTTTGGATATCAACCAAGTGGTATGATTAATCCTATACTGGCGTAGACATTTGGAAGCCCAGGCTAAAGCACAACAAGTCTTCTAAAGCATGGAGTACCGAGACTCATAATCTGTAAACTTCTTACTCATATAGTAGATGACATGCTCCTTTCTACCAGTTTCATCTTGTTGTCCAAGTACACAACCCATGGACTATTCTAACACAGTTAAGTATATGATCAATGGTCTTCCTTTCACTGGAGGAGATAAGGTAGGAGGTTCAAGCAGATACTCGTTGATGTTGTCAAAATATTTCTAGTAGTCTTATATCCAAACACAACCTTGATCTTTATGGAGAAGCTTGAAGATTGGCCCACATGTGGCATTCATGCGAAATATAAACCTGGAGATGTAATTCAAACGCCCGAGGAATCCTCTGACTTGCTTTTCTGTCTTTGGTGTAGGTATCTATTTAATAGCTCTGACTTTATCAAGATCTACCTCAATACCCTTCTGGATGACAATGAAGCCCAACAACTTTCCCGAACAAACACCAAAAGTACACTTATTAGGATTCAAGTAGAGTTTAAACTTTCTCAAATGCTGAAACAGCTTCACCAAATACTCAACATGGTCCTCTTTAGTCTTCGACTTAGAAATCATATCATCAATGTAGAACTCTATCTCTTTGTGCATCATGTCATGGAAAAGAGTAGTCATGGCTCTTTGGTACGTTGCATCAACATTTTTTAAACCAACAGGCATCACTCTATAGCAGAATATTTCCCATGTGTGATAAATGTTATCTTTTCCATCTCCTCGGGTGCCATCTTGATCTGATTATAACCGGAGAAACCATCCATAAAGGAGAAGACATTGAACTTAGCTGTTTTATCTACCAACATGTCAATGCGTGGCAGATGAAAATCATCCTTTGGGCTAGCTTTGTTCAAGTCTCTATAATTAACACACATCCGAACTTTGCCATTCTTCTTTGGAATAGGAACACTGTTGGCCATCCATTGAGAATACTCAGAAGTAACAAGGAAACCAGCATCAATCTGCTTCCGAACCACCTATTTGATATTAACAGCCATATCAGGATGAGTTCTTCTCAACTTCTATTTAACTGGCGGACACTCCAGCTTCAATGGTAATCTATGCTCCACAATATCAATATCAAGACCTAGCATATCTTGATAAGACCAAGAAAACACATCCATATATTCTCTAAGAAGATCTACCATCCTCTTCTTAACATCTGGACAAAGTAGTGCCCCAATCTTGACTTCTTTCTTGTTCTCTTCAGAACCCAAATTAATCACTTCCAATGGCTCTTTATGAAGATGAGTGGTCTTTTCCTCATGCTCAAGAAAATGGGAAATATCATCAGGAATCTCTTCAATATCCCCTTCTTCCATTTCAAACATAGGGAATTCAAAGTTGGGAGAGGGCATAAAGTCATTGTTTTCAATGGGTTTAATAATCAATCTGCACAATGATTTTGTGCTTGATTTTAGAATATAAACAAATAAACGCACAAGTACGATGCAAATATAAAAAGTGATTATTATCTTGGTTTTTCATGTTACCATTTTTTAGAAAAAGCAAAAAGAGAAAACATAATATGGATAAACAAAATAACATTTTATTAATGATGATAAAATTTGAAACAAAGCCCACATGGATTCACTTTTACCTTGTGCATAGAGAAAGGATTTTTAAAAATAACAAAAACATATTACTTTGATAAGTGAACAATAGAGGGAACGTCAACAACAATCCAATTTTGGTATATCAATTAGTGCGTCACAAAGTTTGGCGCCTCTTGTTCTTGATCATCTTCTAGGATTGCAGCAACAGACTGATTTCCAAAGTGAATGAAGCCAACACTGTGAAAAACTTCTTAAATATGCTTCAAATCTCTACGGGTTGAACCAGGAGAGAAGCCTAAACCGGCCATGTTCTTGTTCTCAGCAAGTTCAACAACTTGACCCCATCCAATACACTGACCATCCTCCACAACTTATTGGACGTCCTTCAAAGAAGTCATGGATGCCTCATTCTTCTTGACAACATTATCATCAATAGAAAGAGCTTGGAATGGAGTTCCCACAGCTTCGTCAGCATCAATATACAAAAATGAAGAGAGATGACTCACCAACATGGCCTGCTCGCCACCCATAATAACTAACTTTCCATTCTTTACAAATTTAAACTTCCAATGAAGGGTTAACATCATTGCCCCAACTTCGTAAATCCATGGACGACCCAGAAGACAACTATAAGAGGGATGAATATCCATCACTTGAAATGTAATCTAAAATAAACACGAGCCTATCTTCAACGGGATATCAACTTCTCATATCATAGTTTTCTTTGAGCCGTCAAAGGCTTTCACAATAACTCCACTGAACCTCATCGAAGCAGCTTGGTAAGACAACTTGGATAGAGTAGACTTTGGCATAACATTCAGAGAAGATCCAATGTCAACCAACACATTGGACAAAGCATCTTCTTGATAATTCATGGAAATGTGCAAAGCCAAATTATGATTCCTTCCTTGCTTAGACAATTCTTCATCACTAAAGCTCAGGTTATTACATGTAGTAATGTTGGCCACAGTGCCATTGAACTGACCAATTTTCACATCATGATCCACATAGGTTTGCTCCAAGACCTTCTACAAAGCCTCTGTGTGATCTTCCGAATCCATCATTAAAGATAAGACAAATATTTTCGATAGGGTATGAAACAATTGATCAACCATATTAAATTCACTTCTCTTAATCAATTTCAGCACTTCATCATGACCAGATTTCTGGTTCATACCACTGGATTGGCTAGACTGCACAATAGGAGTTTCCACCTGAGCCTGCTTACCCACCGAAGTATCTTCAGTTCTTTTATGGGCTACAAAAGCAAATACTCGACCACTTCGGGTTACACCGCTTACATCAGCAATATTCACAACAGAAAAAAGGGAAGGGATGAGAACTTCCATTCCATCTTCCAACATTATAGCATTGTATTTGTAAGGAACAACTCTGTCAGATTCATAGGGTGTAAGACTCGCCAAATGAATAACCAAAGGAGAAGCGACAGACTTTTGACTATTGTAGGCAACCACAACTGGTTCAGGGATATTGAAATGAGGAACTATGACATTCACACCATGCTCATCTTTATCCCTATCTCTAGTAATCTGGATAAGATTTCCATCCAACATTTCTTGTAAATCTCTCTTCACCATAACCCACACTTAAGGGTTTCTTAAACAGATACAACAAGAAATGTGAGCCTGCTCGTAATAACTCAACTCGCACAAAGTTGCATGCATCTCTACCAAGGATCTTCTAATCACATTGACATCAAAGACACAGTAATTTCCAGGACATCCCTCGACCATATTCACAGTTGCACTAACATGTTTAGGCAACAGATTGGCTTGCACATTAGGACAAGAGTATTCAAAATACAAAATATCACTTTGCACTAGTCTTCTCTCCTCAACTTTCAAAGGAAAACAGTTTTCAATGTCATGATCGGGTGCACCTTGATGGAATGCAGAATAATGATCAAAGTTATACCACCACAGAAGCTCTTTAGGAATAGCTGGTGGAGTCCTTATATGTACCAAATTATTTTGTATCAAAGTAGGAAATAATTCCACATAGGACATCAGAATTGGATCAAATTGCACTGGTCTTGGGACACAGTTCTGTTGATGAGTACGTTGTTGAAAATGTGCTTGATAATTTGGTGCTACTTGAGTAACTGGAGCAGGATTAATAACCGGGGTAACTGATGCCACATGCAGATGATGTTGGTTGCTTCTCAGAGATCTCCTACGCTTCTCTTACGAAATAACATTAGCATCATGTTCCTTCTTCTTGGGAAAATCATTCCCATATTTCCTAGAACTGTCAGACGAACCACTATCTTTCAATCATCCCTCACGGACACCCTCTTCTAGTCTCATCCCCATGTTGACCATCTTGGTAAAATCACTGGGAGCACTTGCAACCATTTTGTCATAGTAAAACAGACTCAAAGTCTTCAAAAATAACCTTGTCATCTCTTTCTCTTCTAACGGAGGACCGACTTGCGCGGAAATCTCATGCCATATTTGCGAATACTCTTTGAAAGTTTCCTTATCCTTTTGGGACATAGCACGGAGTTGATCTCGGTCCAGCGCCATGTCAACATTATACTTGTACTAATGAACAAAACCTTTACCTAGATCGTTGAAAGTATGGATTTGGGTGCTATCAAGTCCCATGTACCACTTCAAAGCAGCACTAGCCAAAATATCTTGAAAGTAATGAATCAACAGTTGATGGTTATCAGTTTGAGTCAATATCTTGCGTGCATACATCACCAAGTGACTAAAAGGAAAATAGTTACCCTTATATTTCTCGAAATCTGGAACTTTGAACTTATGAGAGATCTTCACATTAGGAACTAAGCACAAATCATGAGCGTTATTTCCAAACAATTATTTTTGCCTCAGAGCTTGAATCTCTTTCTGCATTACTTGAAATTGATCTTGAAATTCATCCATCCTTTCCTAAACACCAACACTTTCACTTTGATTAGCATGGAAAACAAGTTCTTCCACATAAGGAGTAGCATGGACCACCTGAGGTGGTACAAACATAGCAGGTTGAGCAACGAGAACTTCAACAGCTAATTGGTATCCTTCGGGCACAAAGTGAGGAGGCATACCCCAAGGGAAACCAGGAGGTATTTAGTGTTGTGGAGCACTGACCGGAGCCACAAAAATAGGCATAAAAGTGATTTTAGAATCACAGTCCTCGTAGCGGAGTTTGAGGAGGAGGAGGCCGATTCTGAGCAGTAACCAGAGCTTCCATCATGGCAGAACCCTTTCCAAACTTTCCCTCAAAGTAGTCACTTCTTCGTGGAGTTCATGGTTCTCTTACTCTAAACTATCCATCTTCTTCTGTTGATTAGCACGAGTGTTGTACTGATGAGACAACTTGTTTGAACGAAGACCAAGAAAAGGAAGAAATAAGACACTTGGCAAACTTACACAAAGCAAGACCAATATTCAACATGATGCTTGATATGCAAATGCAAATGCAAAGTTTTCAAGGAACTTCAAGATATAAATCCAATTGCAAACATGATAAAGGAAATAACATATTTTGGAATACTGAAAATCTCATTTTATTAATAATGGAAAGGGTTACAATCTGAAATACAATCTCAACAATCCTAAAACGTAAGAGGAAAGAAACTAGGTCTATGGAATCATATCCAATGATGACCCAACTCCAAGATGATACTTATTACAATGTATTTTGATCTCTCTTTCATAGTTTCTTTTCACGCGATCCTTCTTCATTACAAGCTGATCTACAATGCCTTTCCAAACACCGGAAGTTAGAAGATGAGTAGATGATGAATTTTTAGAGGAAAATAAATCCTCTTGGTTCCTTGACCTCTTAATAGCGCGTTGCTCAAGAAACTCTATCAAGTCATCCTTTTCCTTCAACTGATTCTGCAATTCTATCTTCTCGAGGTTTGAAGCGTGAAACTTGTCTTCCCAAGTATCCTTCTCTTGCTTCATCCTACCCAAATCTTCTTGCAACTCCTCTTTGCCTTTAATATGAATAATGGGTGATTAACCACTACTAAAGACATATGTCTCTCATAAGCGTAAGGCATCTTGAATTCTTTTGCTCTCTTCTTCACCCAACTAGTGTAAGGCTCCAAAGCTACATAATTCTTCAATCCAAGTTCACTTTTTCCTTTCCTATGAATATTGTGCCAATCACATACCATCCTAGCCTTCAATCCTTGAGTGTCTTTGGAAAAATAGACCTTGTAACAAAATGTTATTAGGTTTGTCTTTCATAGCGAACCCAAGTTGAAGTCTTGTCAGAACCAGATGGTAGTTGATTCCTCCTTGTGTACCAAGAAGAGGTGTCGCTCCCCGGATTTCCCGAATCCAAGTACAAACGCGAAAAGAGTGGCACGGAAAAAGAGTAGAGTCGCCAACTATGTACTTTTATCCCAAGAGAAGGGAAAGGTAATACTGCATAACCAAGAAGGAACGGATAAAACAAAGTCTCGAACCAAAGAAAACTGAGTAAGGGGGCCGGTTACGTGAAGGGAAGGTTATCGCACCCCTTCACGTCTGTGGTACTCCACAGGATCCACGCTTGCTATTTGTGTCTAAAGTGTGTGTATAAAAAGTCCTATATGCGATGCGAAAGAGAGAAAATCAAAGTAGGGAAAAGAAAGAGTTATTGCTCGCACAGGCCCTACCCTGCTGCATACGTATCTCAAGAAGGACTGAGAATCAGAGCACCGTAGCTCGGCAAACCTATTTTTGTTTGTTTTATGTTTTTTAGATGAACGACGTTACTACGCAATCTACTGGATGCTCGACCTTTGGAGACTTACTCACCTGTAGTAGAAGGAGTTAACGTGTTCTTAAGAAAAGAAAATCAAAGAGTTTGTTTGTGTTTTAGGAATGCTCATGCAAATAGGAAGTCCTAGACGAAGGAACCGTGCTACCTAAATTGACATGCGAACGAGAGACTATACGAAGCCTAGCAATCCTATGGGGAGACGATCACACCACACAAACACATATAGCATAAAGTAAACACACCAACAAGGGGGATCAAACATACATGGGTAGGGCTTTAGTCAAGAGGGGTCATATCAACCTCGACAAACAAGCCATGGAAAGGTAATCAAATGGGCTCTTAACTACTGACATTGAACGTCAGGGTGAGCATATCAAAAGGATAATGAGGATAAGACCTTATAGCTCTTAACCCTGGACGGGGTGAGCTCATGATAAAGCGTGGGGATTCAAAAAGATGGAACTCTCTCCACTGACTGACCGGACAGAAGATCTTGGGCTTTTGTTCAGAAGCATCGACACGAAGTGCGACTATAAAGAACGACACACTGAATAACGGGGGATTGACTACTAATCCATTTTATCCGTCAATTGCCTCTTCATGGAGGTCTTTAGCACTAGTGCCTCCTCTTGGAGGTCTTTGGGCACAAAAGTAAACACACAAAAACATTGCCTCCTATCGAGGTCTTCCAGCTAAGAAAACGGTAAAATGATGAAAAATGTAAAAAGGATCAAGAGATCTACCACACAGATAAAGATCCAAAGTAACAGCAACTAAAGAAATAAGAAACCCAGAGATCTCTCAAGCTAGCACCATTAAAGAAAGCAAGTCAACAAAACAATCAGAATAAATCTCCACAATGGTATCCCACAAATAAAGTGGAATACCAAGCAAGCTATCTCTTCAAGAGTCATGTGAGCCCTCACAAAAACTCAACAAGCAAGTTAGAATAATAAGATGGGGTGCAATCAAGAGTTGCACCAAACAAAAGAACCATAACAACAACAGCGTCAGGTAAATAGTGCACGGGTGCAATAGAAAACATGTCACAACAAACGCAAAACAGATTAGAGAGCAAACAGAAAAACCAACTACTGTCATGATCGCTACTGCTTCACTTAGCGAAGACTTAGCGAAGCTTCGCTACAAGTTCGCTTAGCGAAGTGGCAGCGAATGCTCGCCATAGATTCGCCTAGCGAGATGCTAGCGAATGCCTACGGGTTCTGGGTTCTTCCTTGATAACAATCCAATTTCAGAAAACCCTAAATCCTATGATACCCATTTCAGAAACTAAGTGATTAAACATTCAAGGCATTTTTCTACACATTCATGCACATCTAAACCCACATGCAAAACCTAATGATACCCTTCTCCCAAATTCAACCCTAATGATTCATTCTACAGAATTTACAACATTGAAAGCATAAAAGAATGGAGACAGAACAAACCTGATTGAAGAGGTTGATTGATTTTGAAATGTAACGGTTAGGGTTTGCAATGCTGCCGTTAGGGTTTGTGTGAGATGGAAGTGAAAAGTGTGTGAGTCCGAGTCAGAGTCAGTTCGTGAGGTTCAGACTAAAATAATTTAAAATGGTTTTTTTGGGCCCAAATGAGTGGCCCTCTGAAAATTAAATGGGTTTCTGCCACGCTCGCTACTGCCTTCGCCTAGCGAGCAGCTAGCGAATCATCTCGCTACTGTCTTCGCCTGGCGAGCAGCTAGCGAACATGACAGTATTTTGTTTTTTCAAAACAGCATGCAAAGCACAATTCAGCAAGGTTCCATCAAACACTCCCAAACTTGGGTAAAAACATAGCTAGCACTTACTCGCTAGGCGAGCATCCAGCGAGCAGGTTAGCGAGCAATTCCAGTAGCAACATCCTCAAGGTTCGCTGGAGCGAAGGAGGAAGCGTGGGCTTCGCCTAGCGAATGGTTGCTCGCCTAGCGAGCATGACAGTTCAGGAACAAACCTTTGCTCCTTCAAGATTAATGTTTTGAATGATGAATAGACCCCATTTGAACATGTTGGAAGTATCTCAAGTCATTCCCTAGCCATTTGACCTTCAGTTGACCAACAGTTGACTTTTGACTTCATAGTTGAATTTTGAACTGTACTGAGCCCATTAAGCTTGATCCTTTGAAGAAAACATCTGAAACTGAAACCCTAGCTCCTATGAGCTCTACACAACATCCATAAGACCTTCAAACCAAGATTGCATCTCAATCCTAGAGGAACCCTACTTTGACTTTGATACCCAGATGAATACAAAAATCCTTGAGTGTTGAGAAAAACCCCAGTTGATGCACAATTTCCCTTGTTTTGATTGATCATTCAGATAGAACCCACAAAGTAACTTGGATGATATCCAAGCTTCTTGGAATACAAACTCTTGGAGCTAATTCTGATTGACATGATGACATGCAATATGAAATGTTAAATGACCTAAAATGAATGCATGAATGAGGAGGGCAAATTTGAGGTGCTACAAGAGGCAGATTGTAGAATTACCCATAACTATCAATAATATTGACGTCATCATAAATACAAGAGTATCAGGTGATGTCGTCACTGGTGAGAGACATAAGTCTTTGAGACCACCTTAAACAACTCTTGTTTTTTTTAAGATAGGAGACTGCGGTAAGTGAAAAATAAACCACTTGTACAACAAAAGTGCACAATAGACAATAGTTCTGTTTCCCTTAGAAGTCCTATAATGAATGGAGAAATAGGTGTCACCAAGAAAAGTTGGAACATGATTCCCAACCAAAAAGATCCTAATAGCATTAAAATCAACAAAGTTGTCAATGTTGGGAAACAAGACCAAACCATAGATGAGTAAGGAAAGAACAACTTCAAAGGTTACCATGTTATCAGCATTAGAAAAAGAATAGGCTCTCTCAATCATAAATTTTAACGTCAACCCTCTAATACCTCCTTTGACAATGAGATTAGCAGCTACGTTAGAATTTTTCAGGTGAATAGCTCCAACAATAACTTGAGACTCTAGAATTCCTTCCAAACCACAAAAAGGAACCCTATCTGAAATTGGTATACCGAAGAGATAATCACACTCCTCCATGGTAGGCAACAACTGATAATCAAGGAAAGTGAAACACCGGTAGACGGGATCGTAGAACTGAACCAGAGTACAAAGAAAACCATCTTTAACACTGAAATTCTAGTTATCAGACTTTGGATGTCACACTGGTTATTATGACATCCAATTCTGCACATACAGGGATTATGCAGAACTTACCAGTAAGTGCAGTAAATAACACAAGTAATTGTTCACCCAGTTCAGTCCAACATGACCTACATCTGGGGGCTACCAAGCCAGGGAGGAAATCCACTATTAGTAGTATCAATTCAAAGCTAAACTCACCCGTTTACAACTTATCACTTAATCCCTACCCAATGCAATTTCAATCTTAACCTAAGATCAGAGTTCCTACTCACTCCCCCTCAATCACCTCAGTGATATTAAAGACACTTTGAAGTCACACTTCAAAAACAACTCTTGATTATGCTTCACAGCTTAAATCAAGATACACAGCACTCACGCTTAAAAGCTTTGAGTGACACAACACTTACAACTCAATGAACACCCTATGCCAAAGCAATCATCTACTTGATAATGGCTTGGCTTACAAGATACGTCTAATACTAGACTCACAAAAATACAACAGTGAAGTATGATGGACACACAAAATCTTCACGCCTCAAAATCCCTACCACTGAATGAAGGAACGCCTTCCTTTTTATATTGCAGCACCTGGGCTTTTGCACCTGTATTCTCCTGAATTTAAGGTCACTCAAGTTCCCATAAATTCAACATTTAGGTTACTAACAAATAGGCTATTTGTTAGGTTCATTGAATGTAGATTGGTTGTTGATTTCCTGGTTTTTCTCTAAGCTGTTGACTTCCTGAAGAATAGCCTGAGAAAAAGCTGAAACAGAAAACTGAACAACCTACAATTTAGCATATGCTGTCAGGAATGAATGTCACGACATTCAGCTTGACATCAAGGTCCATATGCTGAGTCTGTTTTTCCAGAAAACAGACTGTACAATTTTGCTGACCTGTACATGATCAAAATGATCATACTACAGTAACAGCTTACATTAATAAATGTCAAAGTGTCCAACTTAACATTTACACAATAGGCCTTAAGTTAGTTCTGTTATTCTTTTGAAGAACAAACTAAGTTACATGCTGAAGTATAGCAGAACACCACTCTGCCTAATCTTCAGTACCTGCTGTCAATGAGGAATGTCATAACATCCAGTTTGACATTCAATCAGTAGGCCTTATGCCAGGTCTGGTTCTTCCTTGTTAACCAGACTGCACTTAAATACTAAGTTCTAACAGAACTCCTGCTGTTCTATTCCTTAGTATCTGTTAACAGGTATGAGTGTCACAACATCCAGTTTGACATTTAATAAATCCTGTGTTAGCTAGTCCTGCAGTAACTACAATGTAGTCACACATACATGTTATGACATCAGTCAAGACATTAGTGTTTTACCATATAATGCAGCCAATTAAACACCTACAAACTCCCCCTTTGGCAAATTTTTGGCTAAAACACTTTGATCCCCATAACAGAGTTCATAGCAGCGGAATAATACTAGCTAATACACTCAGAGTGGCAGCACACTCACACACAGGGAAGTTAAATAACAACTTCACACAGCAGCACACACACAGTTGCTGCAGGGGAGGGAATCTTCAGATCTGTCAAGAGAGTCTGTTGTAGAGACCCACTCTGTTTGTCAGGGGTAGTGGTGGTGTGGTGGTTATTACTCCCCCTTTTTGTCAAAAATGTTGCCAAAGCCAACAACATAGCCAGAGCACAATGACAGAGTTCCAGACTTGGTTTTACTTCACAGTTTCAACCAAGTTAACATCCCCTTGATCTTGCTTCACAGCTTCGATCAAGTACTCACCCACTTCTGCTTTACAGTAGGTACCACCATATCAGATGCCCTGATTTTGTTTCTGACATCCAGAACCACTCCTGCATGAACAGCATCCTTGAACTCCTGCAGGTACATTGACCTTCTCACAGTAGGGTGTCTCCTTACCCTCTTGTATCTACCCTTGTTACAAGTAGCATAGCTATGATTTGGTGCCCAATCATAACTTAGTACAAATTGTTTAATAGACAGAGATATTAAACAATTTATTCCCAACATCAGTGGTTGCTATAAGGTCTCAGAGAGATATATTCCCAGTTTGCTCCTTAAGTTTTCAAACTGAGTAGCATCCAGAGCCTTTGTAAATATGTCAGCCAGTTGAAGATCCGTGGCTACATGTTCCAAAGTGATCACCTTGTCTTCCACCAGATCTCTGATGAAGTGGTGCCTAATGTCAATATGTTTGGTCCTGCTGTGTTGGATGGGATTCTTGGAGATATTGATGGCACTGAGATTATCACAGAACAATGTCATGACATTTTGAGAGACATTGTACTCAGTGAGCATCTGTTTCATCCAAACCAGTTGGGAGCAACTGCTTCCAGCAACTATGTATTCAGCCTCTGCAGTGGACAGAGAGACACAATTCTGCTTCTTGCTGAACCACGATATGAGGTTTTCTCCTAAGAAGAAACATCCACCTGATGTGCTTTTTCTGTCATCAGCACTTCCAGCCCAATCAGCATCACAGTACCCAGATAGGACAGGCTCAGACCCATGTGAATACAGCATCCCATAGTCACACGTCCCATTGATGTACTTGAGAATCCTTTTGACTTGATTCAAGTGGCTCACCTTGGGCTCTGCTTGGTATCTGGCACACACTCCAACTGCATAAGAAATGTCAGGTCTACTTGCAGTTAGATACAGCAGACTCTCTATCATGCTTCTGTACAGGCATTGATCAACACTAGGCCCTCCATCATCTTTGGTTAACTTCAGATGAGTAGGAGCAGGATTCCTCTTGTGCCTGGCATTATCCATACCAAACTTCTTAACTATGTTCTTGGCATACTTGCTTTGGGAGAGAAACATAGAGTCCTCCATTTGGTTTACTTGCATTCCAAGGAAATAGGTCAGTTCTCCCACTAGACTCATTTCAAACTCAGACTGCATCTGGTGAACAAATTTTTTAACCATTTGTTCTGACACTCCACCAAAGACTATATCATCAACATAGATTTGAGCTATCATGATTTTTCCTTCTTCATCCTTCACAAACAAGGTTTTATCTATGCCACCCTTTCTGTATCCATTTGAGGTCAGAAATTCGGTTAACCTTTCATACCAAGCTCTGGGTGCTTGCTTCAACCCATACAAGGTTTTCTTCAACTTGTATACATGCTCAGGTTGGTTAGGATCACAGAACCCTTTGGGTTGTTCCACATAGACTTCTTCATTCAGGTAGCCATTCAAGAATGCACTCTTCACATCCATTTGGAATAGCTTAAACTTCAGGATGCAAGCTACCCCCAACAGCAATCTGATGGACTCAAGTCTAGCCACAGGAGCAAATGTCTCATCAAAGTCTACCCCTTCAACTTGAGTGTATCCTTGAGCTACTAGTCTTGCTTTATTTCTAGTAATTACTCCTTTCTCATCAGATTTGTTTTTGTAGATCCACTTGGTACCAATGATGTTGGACCCTTCAGGTCTTGGAACTAGCTCCCATACTTCATGCCTTGTGAACTGCTCGAGTTCCTCTTGCATGGCAATGATCCAGTATTCATCAGTCAGGGCTTCTTTCACATTCTTTGGTTCAACCTTGGAAACAAAGCAGGAATTTGAGTTTATTCCTTTGGACCTGGTAGTTACACCACTGGTGGGATCCCCTATGATAAGATCCTTAGGGTGGTCTTTCTGAATTCTGATAGATGGCACTTTGGTGGTTGCATCTACTTCACATTCAGGAGGAGGTTCCTGTACTTCTTCAGACTTGACTGGAGTGTCAGTTGAACTGTCAAGGAATGTTTCAACATCCTCCATGACATCGGTTCCTTCCTCTTTATCATCCACAATAACATTTATGGATTCCATCAGGACATTGGTCCTGTAGTTGAACACTCTGTAGGCTCTGCTGTTAGTGGAGTATCCCAGGAATATACCTTCATCACTTTTGGGATCTAGCTTCCTTCTCTGTTCACGATCTGTGAGAATGTAGCATTTACTTCCAAAGATATGAAAGTACTTCACAGTGGGTTTTCTGCCCTTCCATATTTCATACAGAGTGGAGGAGGTTCCTTTTCTCAAGGTGACTCTGTTGTGAACATAGCACGCGGTATTCATTGCTTCAGCCCAAAAGTGCATGGGGAGCTTCTTTGCATGAATCATTGCTCTGGCAGATTCTTGAATAGTTCTATTTTTTCTTTCAACTATTCCATTCTGCTGAGGAGTTATAGGAGAGGAGAACTCATGGCTTATTCCTTCAGACGAGCAAAACTCATCAAACTTGGAATTCTTGAACTCCGTACCATGATCACTTCTAATCCGGACCACACAACTGTCCTTTTCCCTTTGAAGTCTTATGCACAGATCTTTGAAGACATCAAATGTATCTGACTTCTCTCTGATGAAGCTTATCCACGTGTATCTGGAATGGTCATCAACCACCACGTAAGCATACTTCTTCCCACCAAGACTTTCAACCTGCATAGGTCCCATTAGGTCCATGTGCAACAGTTCCAGAACTCTGGAGGTTGTGGAATGTCCCAGCTTCGGGTGTGACATCTTGGTTTGCTTGCCCACCTGGCATTCTCCACAGACTCTTCCTTCATCAATCAGAAGCTTTGGGATTCCTCTGACTGCTTCCTTGGATATGATCTTCTTCATTCCCCGTAAGTGGAGATGTCCAAGTCTTCTATGCCACAGCTTCACCTCCTGTTCTTCCTTGGCTGAGGAGCATGTTGTGGACAAGTTAGAGAGTTCAGGTTCCCACAGGTAGCAGTTGTCTTTGGACCTGGTTCCTCTCATAACTTCCTGATTGTCACCATTTGTCACAATGCACAGCTCCTTAGTAAACTGAACATGAAAACCTTGATCACACAGCTGACTTATGCTGATGAGGTTTGCAGTTAGTCCTCTTACTAACAGCACATTGTTCAGTTTTGGCACTCCAGAACAGTCCAGTTTGCCCACACCTCTTATTTTTCCTTTGGCACCATCACCAAAGGTCACAAAGCTGGTAGTGTGAGGTTGAATATCTACCAGTAGATTTTCCATACCAGTCATATGTCTTGAGCATCCACTGTCAAAGTACCAGTCTTCTCTGGAAGAAGCCCTTAGAGCAGTGTGTGCTATCCTAGCATACCATTGTTGCTTCTTAATGGGAACACATCGCTTATGTGTTTTGTGCTTAGGTCTGACATGCGAGGCTCTGTTAGGGAAACCATGAATCCAGTAGCAGAAGGCTTTTATATGTCCAAGCCTACCACAGTGGTGACACCTCCAATCCTGGTATTTCCTCTTCTGATGATCATTCATCCTAGATCCTCGATGTTGAGACATTGGCTTTGACTTCTGCTTGTACTTATGAACTTTAGCCTTTGGGCGTTTGTGTTCGGTTGAGGATCTTTTCCCAAATCCTAGGCCAGATTTGGTTCCAGATTGCTGTCCCACCTTGAGAATCTCTTCCAAGGTGTCAGTTCCCTTATTCATCATTCTGATGGATTTAGTCATCTGGTTCAGCTTGGAGGTCAGCAGGGCTATTTCACCATTTAGACCCTCTATGACAAACAGTTGCTTTTGTCTCTCATCTTCCAGTTCCTTGATGAGTTTCTTCTGCTTTTCTCCTTGTGCACGCACCTCTACACTGGTGGAACACAACTTCTTATAGGCTGCAGCAAGTTTATCAAAAGACAGTTCATCTGCACTTGAGTCATCATCAGAGGCACAAACACTGGTTAGTGCAGTGACATGTTTGGCAGATTCTCCTTCAGATTCACTTTCAGAATCTCCTTCAGACCATGTGATAGCTAGCCCCTTATTTTGCAATTTGAGGTAAGTAGGGCATTCAGCTCTGACGTGTCCATACCCTTCACAACCATGACACTGGATCCCCTTGCCATGGTTGAACTTCTCATCAGAAGTTGATCTTTTCTTAATGTCAGACGGGATGTTCTTGACATTAGATCTACCTCTTTGATCAATCTTCTTCACGAACTTGTTGAACTGCCTCCCAAGCATGGCTAAGGCTTCTGATATACTTTCATCACCTCCAGTATATCCTGCTTCTGACTCCTCTTCAGCATTAGATACAAAAGCTATGCTTTTGTTCTTCTTCTCAGCATACTCACCCAAGCCCATTTCAAAGGTTTGGAGGGAACCAATGAGCTCATCCACCTTCATGTTGCATATGTCCTGCGCCTCCTCTATGGCTGTGACCTTCATAGCAAATCTCTTAGGCAAGGACCTGAGAATCTTTCTTACAAGTTTCTCTTCAGCCATTTTCTCACCTAGTCCACCAGAGGTGTTTGCAATTTCAAGAATATTCATGTGAAAGTCATGAATAGTCTCATCCTCTTTCATCCTCAGATTTTCAAACTTGGTGGTCAGCATCTGAAGTTTGGACATCTTCACCTTGGAAGTACCTTCATGAGTTACCTTGAGTGTATCCCAAACTTCCTTAGCTAGTTCACAGTGGTGTACCAGCCTGAAGATGTTCTTGCTGATTCCATTGAACAATGCATTCAAGGCCTTGGAATTTCCAAGAGCTAACGCCTCTTGCTCCTTGTCCCACTCTTCTTCAGGAATCTGCACACTGACTCCATCTTCACCTGTCCTCATTGGATGTTCCCATCCTTTGTTGACAGCTCTCCAGACTTTGCTGTCTAGAGACCTTAAGAAGGCTATCATACGAGGCTTCCAGTCATCATAATTAGATCCATCCAACATGGGTGGTCTGTTTGAGTGTCCTAAATCCTTGTCCATGGTACTAGAAAGTAACTTCCCTAGATCTCACCCAGAAATTCACAGGCAGGGTGCCTGCTCTGATACCAATTGAAATTCTAGTTATCAGACTTTGGATGTCACACTGGTTGTTATGACATCCAATTCTGCACAGACAGGGATTATGCAGAACTTACCAGTAAGTGCAGTAAATAACACAAGTAATTGTTCACCCAGTTCAGTCCAACATGACCTACATCTGGGGGCTACCAAGCCAGGGAGGAAATCCACTATTAGTAGTATCAATTCAAAGCTAAACTCACCCGTTTACAACTTATCACTTAATCCCTACCCAATGCAATTTCAATATTAACCTAAGATCAGAGTTCCTACTCACTCCCCCTCAATCACCTCAGTGATATTAAAGACACTTTGAAGTCACACTTCAAAAACAACTCTTGATTATGCTTCACAGCTTAAATCAAGATACACAGCACTCACGCTTAAAAGCTTTGAGTGACACAACACTTACAACTCAATGAACACCCTATGCCAAAGCAATCATCTACTTGATAATGGCTTGGCTTACAAGATACGTCTAATACTAGACTCACAAAAATACAGCAGTGAAGTATGATGGACACACAAAATCTTCACGCCTCAAAATCCCTACCACTGAATGAAGGAACGCCTTCCTTTTTATATTGCAGCACCTGGGCTTTTGCACCTGTATTCTCCTGAATTTAAGGTCACTCAAGTTCCCATAAATTCAACATTTAGGTTACTAACAAATAGGCTATTTGTTAGGTTCATTGAATGTAGATTGGTTGTTGATTTCCTGGTTTTTCTCTAAGCTGTTGACTTCCTGAAGAATAGCCTGAGAAAAAGCTGAAACAGAAAACTGAACAACCTACAATTTAGCATATGCTGTCAGGAATGAATGTCACGACATTCAGCTTGACATCAAGGTCCATATGCTGAGTCTGTTTTTCCAGAAAACAGACTGTACAATTTTGCTGACCTGTACATGATCAAAATGATCATACTACAGTAACAGCTTACATTAATAAATATCAAAGTGTCCAACTTAACATTTACACAATAGGCCTTAAGTTAGTTCTGTTATTCTTTTGAAGAACAAACTAAGTTACATGCTGAAGTATAGCAGAACACCACTCTGCCTAATCTTCAGTACCTGCTGTCAATGAGGAATGTCATAACATCCAGTTTGACATTCAATCAGTAGGCCTTATGCCAGGTCTGGTTCTTCCTTGTTAACCAGACTGCACTTAAATACTAAGTTCTAACAGAACTCCTGCTGTTCTATTCCTTAGTATCTGTTAACAGGTATGAGTGTCACAACATCCAGTTTGACATTCAATAAATCCTGTGTTAGCTAGTCCTGCAGTAACTACAATGTAGTCACACATACATGTTATGACATCAGTCAAGACATTAGTGTTTTACCATATAATACAGCCAATTAAACACCTACAAACACCAGTAGATAGAACATACAAAAGTCTTCCAAAATTTTCTCTGAAATCCTTAGAATCATCCACAAAAGATGCTAAATTTCTCAATTCCTTAAGATCGGGACATTTGAAACTGTATTTTCGAGTATTCCTTCTTCCAATATCCATGGTCAAAATATTTGGGATGTTGGCAAAGAGAATCTCTAAGTTCCTTGAAAACTCGGAAAAATTCTCATGAATGTAATGAATGCATGATGCAACGACCACAAACAAGATCATACAAAGCATACAAAGAAGGCCCAAAGGTTCGGAGTCATGAGCATGGAGCCAAGGGTAAGAACCAACCCACAAGGTATGTACTAAGGGTATAATCATATGTATAACAAGGTTCTAAAAAAGTTCCTAGAGTCATAACTCCATCTTTCGGATATTACCGGCTAAAACGACTACTCGCCAACCAATAATATTCTTAAGAGAAACTCGTCTGAGTGTAGTATCGTGTAACAACTAATTCAAGTCTACACCTGAATTGCCACTGCACTACGTCCTAAAATTCCAAGATGGGTTAAAGGTTCTAAAGTCCTCATCTTTTCGGGCTCTCATGTCGAAAAAAGTTATGCCAATTACGACTACTCGTAAGACATCAGTAATCCTAAAGGGGCTTCCACTGAGCGAGGGATCTCAAGTCAGCTTATTAAGGATTAACTGCACGTAAGCCAAACAAGACTATACCATCCTCCTATCATAAGAGCACTCAAGTCTGGGTATAGGACTTATCTCACCACATAGAGATCACCAAACACCAGATAGAACAAACAATAACAAACAACAACAAACATAATATACAGAGATAAAGAAAGATGGGCTAAACCCACTAGGGACTACTCCCCAGCAGAGTCGCCACAAGTATGAGAACTTTACATCACCACAGAGAAGGGCTCCAACTTGGATAAAGATAAAAAAGTATGCCACTAGATCTCTCAGGTGGAAAATAATTATCATCAATACTATGGGGTATGAGAATTATATCTCAACTATGGAAATGATTCATGTCTAAACTTTGAGAAAAAGTTTTAAAAGAAAAAGCACACAAAGGGCACAAAATAGTTTAAAATGAGTTATACATTTTTTAAGTCTTTTGAAATTTGTTTGAATATGTTTAAGATGTATTAGAATTTATTAAGATTATTTTTTTAAAAATCACTTGACAAAAGTCAAGGTTTATTGAGAAAGTGATTCAAGTTTGAAAACAAGAACGTTTTTGAAAAGAAGAGAGAAGATTTTGAAAATTAAAGAAGGGGAGGAGATAGAGAGACTATCTAGAACATAAATTAAAAGCTAGAGAGGAAAGATCTAACCAAGAGATAGTGATATTTATGACATAAGTCAATTAAGAATTCCCTTCTTTGGATTAAGCCTCAAGCAAGCCAAATAAGCAAAGAATAATCCATGTTTCAGATGAAAGCAAAATAACCAAGCCAAGTCTTCAAAAGAAACCCAACGTCAAAGATAACAGATGAATCCCAAGGTCTCAAATCACAAACTCCTAAAGCAAGGGTCAAGGTCCTAGTTCTAAGTCCATAACACCACAACAATGCTAAGGATAATAACCACAAGTCCATGAATGAAGAGAAACAATTTTTTTAGTGTTTTTCCGTTATTAATGTCTTTAAAATAAAAAAAGAGAAAAGTCCAAATGGACAAAGGAAAAAGAGCATAAACATAAATAAAGGTCCAAGTGGACAAAGAGAAAATATGATATGAGATGATAAAATAAAAAAATAAAGTAAATAGCAAAAAAAAGTAAAGAGCATAAGATAAATGACATTAAAGTAAAGTTAATGCAATAAAATGTTACTAAGTTGTGTTAATAATAAAAAAATGGAAGGGTAATTTGTCATATTTTGGAGAACACTCAATTATTCACCCACAAGTATGAAAATATGGACCTTTACATCACCATGAGAAGGGCTCCAACTTGGATAAAATCAACAAGTATGCCACTAATTCTCTTAGGTAAGAAGGAGGCAATATTTTTCACACAATATCATAGGGAGTAGGAGACTTACAATCTCAATTATAAAAATGACTTGCTTTTAGATTTGGGATAAATTTAGCGCTATGTTAAGCAATCATAATTGGATTTATGTATAACTCACATCTATATGAGGTCGGTCAATAATAATATTTTTGTTAATACATGCTAGATAAATGATATGTGAATCATTCTCCTAAAGATATGCACAGAAAAAAGAAAAGATGATTGATCAAGCACAACGGCCAGGAGAGTGGTCCATTACATCAATCCATATTTTATGATGCTTAGGACAAACTTATACATCAATCCAAAGTAGCTTAAATTATCCATGATCAATTAAGAGGTAGATTTGAAATTATGAAAGTTCACCAAGTACCAATCCACGCATCATGAACAAGATGGACACAAATCATCCAATTGATCAAAAGAAAAAGGAAGAGAAAGAGATGGAGAAGAAGAATACAAGATAAAACAAATCCAAATTGGATCAAAGGCTTGATCAAGTCATCATCAAAATCAATCATCCATTTTGGTGGATTAGGGTTTTCACCCCATCAACTCCCAAGATCCATTAAGTTTGATGAGACCTATGATCAAAACAACCATGATCCAAGGTCAACAAAGGTCAAACAAGTATAAAATGAAATAAAATAAAATGCATTAAAAAAATTTTTAAAGTCAATTTTAAAAGGGAAATAAAAGAAAAAATTCATAAAGCCCTTCAAAACACCAAATAAATGACCCAAAAAATTATGGAAGGTTGGAAATAAAATAAGGGACTATAAAATATATTTTTTTTCAGAAATTTTAACTACATAAGAGTATTTTTAAACCAATTAAAACAAAGGAGAAAAGTGAAAATTCAAGAAAAATAGAAAACCAAGAACAAAATGTGGGAAAATAAAAATCAGATAAAGAAAAATAAAATAAAATTTTAGAAATTATTTTGGGTTTTTTTGGATGAAAAATGAATTTACTATGAATTTACAAAGAAAATGCAATTAAAAATGAAAAAAGAAAAAGAAATAAAATCAGAAAAAAAACAAGGAACTTTGGATCTGGACTCATTAATCGACGTGGCAGATCCAACAATCCTCAAGCTAGGTCGCACGATGGAAATTAGAAAAAATGAAACACGGGATCTAATTCAAAATGGACCAATCAAAACATTTAAAATTGTCAACGTGTAAGCAAATTCAGATGACCTCAGATAACTCTGGTCATCTTCCCAGATGATACCTCACAGTAGTTTCATTGTTTTATAAATTTAGAGCATGAGACTACCACCAATGTGATCGCCTCCTCATCAAGAATTCAACCTCATGCTCAAAATTCATTTATCTAAATTGAGCATGGAGAATTTCAGAGAAGTTTCAGAAACAAGCAAGTCACTGAAAATAAAATTAAATGATGAACATGATCAATCAATACCAGATAAGTTATGGGAAACCATTTGAGACTGAATAACTACATTGTGGTAACTTGTTTGAGTTTAAATGTTGCTCAGAACTACCTTATCCAAATGGTGATCAGAATTTAATAAAGCTCGATCTAGTCAGAGCACTTCATAAAGTCTTAGAGATTGGGAATTTTTGCAAAAGCTTCATAGAAGATCGAAGGTGCTAATGGAATCAAGAAATTGGATTGAAACAATTTGGAATTAAAAACACGATAACTCAATTTTCTGGAAAAATTTCAGAGTGAAGCAGGGGTTTCTTGGTTCTCAAAAGCTTGTGAATGAAGCAAGCATGTTTCTCTATTTATAGGGAAGTGATTGGTGATCTCATGTGTTCCAAATGATGCTCAATTCGTGCAAAATGAATTTGATCAGAATGTGAGAAAAATGTGACTATCAAACCATCAAAACTCAACCAACTCATGCATTTTAGGAGTCAATTAACTTCTGGAGACTTGATTAAACATGTTTAGGTCCAAAACGCATGGTAATTTGGCTTACAAGTGATATTAGTGAAGTTCAAAATTCAGATCATGGTGATTTCTTCAGTTTTAAGTCACCACGTTCAACTCAATGGGGTATCTTGCCCAGGAGGCTTTTTGATCCCATTCTTCTTGCAATTTGTTAACATCATATCAACGATTACAATATGCTAAGAAATGTTACATTTGGATGCTTGAGCACAAAGTTATGACATGTTGAAGTTGGCACGAAAGTCTAGTAATGTAACTGAGAAAATTTGAAGTCCCAAATGGCTGGAAATGACCTGTAATGTTATCAAATAATTCCATGGCCTTCCAAGCATAATTTGTCTTTGATCCTTGAAGAAACGTTGTAGAGTGCATTGCAAATGATATTTTGCAAAAAAGAATCAGCCCCAAATGTTGAAAATTGGAGAAGTTATAAACCTTGAAAGTTGAGAAAAAGTCACTTGAAAATAGGTCAAATTTCACTAAGTCCACAAGTGACCTATAATATCTTCAAACTTTTGATGATCCTCCGAGCATAATTGGATCTTGTCATGTAAATAAAAGTTGTAGAGGATTTTGATAAGAGTCATATTTAAAAAGAAGCATTCAAAAATATTGAGAATTGAAGGATTTGTAATCCTTTGAACTTTGACTTAAAGTGATGACTTTTTGGTCAAACCTCTTGGAATAAACTTGTGTACTTGGACTTTTCTTTCATTTCAAGGTACATGGATGCTCATATGAACTCAAAATAAGGTGTCCTTGGATGTCTCTTGATTGAATTGCTCAAAGTTTGAGATAACCTATTGGAGAAGGCATGTAAATAAACACACGAACCTTTGACTTTCCTTGAGAAATAAGCCACAAAACTTTGAGATGCCTTTGATCCAAATGAGATTGAAAGATGCTCGAGGACCTTGGAGATCATGCTTTGACAGATTTCCCTTGAGAACCAATGGTTGAACAAACTTTGTTGAGGAATCAAAGAAACCTTAGCTGAGGAATCATGCTTGATACTCTTGATGAAAAGTCCTACTTTGTATAATAAACTTAAAGAAACAAAATAGATTTTTGCTATTTTGATTAGCGATTAGATAAGTAATAAACATATAAACACAAAGGTAAACACCAACAAAGAGGTGCTTGATGATCCTTGTAAAAAGGGAAACCCAAAAGATGAAAGGGAGATGACATAGATGTGATCTTGTTTGTATGCAAGGATGCATATTACATGTGGGATCTTAGGGTTGAAAATTAGGGTATGATACTATGGATTTAGCCGGTTTGAAGATCTAAAATCTAGATATTCATGGAAGTTAATTTTTACCTTGTTCTCTAGGGAATTTGATTTTTATTTTAAACAATTTAATATTCTGTGTAAACAATTTAATATTCTTGGTAAACAATGTAATATTCTAGGTAAATAATGTAACAATTAAAAAAAATCATCTTACCCCTCGATTTTCAACATAAACTGAGATGAAAGATACGCTAGTTTTGGAAATAATAAAATTGTTGTTGTTGGGTTTCGAACCCATGTGCATTTAAATTTACCTCTCGGTTTAAATTCCGCCAAGGTGATCAATAGCTACTTTTCATGTTGCCCTTCGTTACCCCGCTTCTATAGCCGAGGTATTATGCATTTCCCGTCCGAGGTAAGGAGCACTTTTTGTAGTAGTGTCTGCATCTAATTTATTTCCTTCTCTATCTAAAACTGATATTATCCATTCCATTCATACTATTTATGGATCTCTTATGAATGTAAGCCACAAAGGTTTTATGTATCTATCTAGTTTAAGTCTACCAGACATATATGTCATTCCTAAATTAAATTTTAACCTTATCTCTATTATCCAATTATGTGATCTTAGTTATGAACTTACCTTTTCTTCCTCTATATTTCATGTGTACGATACACGGACGGGACAACTCATTGGGATTGGATGTAACATTAGAAGGCTATTTTGAGCTCACTCAATTGTATGTTTCTCACGAGTCTAACATTTGTGTTGCTTCAATAAATTCATCCATTCAACTTTGGCATCTATGTCTTGTCCATAGTTTTATTAGAAAACTACGCCTTATAGTGCCTTGACGTCCTATAGGACCTGTCAACAATGAGTCCTTTGATTGCACTGCTTGTCAAACATCTAAATACCCACATTTGTATGTACTTGTATTTCAGTTGCACAATTTGATCTTGTGCATTATGATATTTGGGGACCTTCTCTCACACCTACTATGGGAGGTTCTCGATATTATATGTTATTTATTTATGATTATTCTCAGTTTACTTGAATACACATGGTGAAAAATATGCATGAGCTTCCTCAAATTTACATTAACTTTTCCAAAATGATTCAAACACAAACTTATAAAGCCATTAAAAATTTTTGACGAGATAATGTCATGGAATATCGTGGTTCTAAACTCTTATTTTTTTTCTTTGTGATTAGGGTACCTTGTTTGAATTTTCATGTCCATACACATCTCAACAAAATGGTCAGGCTGAGAGAAAGCATCGTCACATTCTTGACTCAATATGTGCCATGTTTGTCTCAACCTCATGTCCAAAACAAATTTGGGGTGAAGCAACTTTTACTGGTGTCCATATTATTAATCGTCTCCCTTATTTTGTCCTTGGTAATGTCTCCCCTTTTGATCTTCTTTATCTCATTACACCCGATTAAAAGTCACTTAAGATGATGGATTGTGCTTGTTTTTTTCTCCTTCAACCCAATGAATATACTAAACTCGAACCTTGTGCCAGTCTATGTTGTTTTCTTGGTTATGGAACTAACCACAAGGGTCATAGATGTTGGGACCCAATATCTCAGCGTATCCACGTCTCTCGTCATGTTATATTTTGGGAAGACATAATTTTCTCCTCCTTCTCAAAATTTACCATAATTTCGTCCACGTCCTCTCATGTCTTTACTAACCCTGATGTTTATTACTTACCTAGTGACACATATGTGGTTCTAATACATATGCATGTTCTTCTAATGAGCTTTCACCCCATTTTGTTATTCCATCAAATTTAGTGATCATGTTTCGACTATTGTTCATGTGCCTACAACAAATGAGTTTCCTCCAAGGGTAAGAAATCCCCAACATATCTTCGTAATTACCATTGTTTTTCCGTTATGCTAAACTTTCATGAACCACAATCGTATAGGGAAGCCTCTATAGATCCATATTGGTTGCAAGCTATGCAGGAGGAACTACAAGCATTGGAGTGAAGCCACACATGGGACCTTGTTAAACCTCCTTATGGTAAGCCTCTTGTAGGATGAAAATGGGTATATAAAATAAAGACTCTTTTTGATGGATATATTGAGCAATACAAACCAAGAAAAAGGGTTCAATCAAGAGGTATTGAGTATGAAGAAACATTTTCTCCTGTTGAATGAATAACCTCTATTCGAACTCTTCTTGCCATTCCAACAACTAGAAAATGGGTACTTACCCAAATGGATGTCAAAAATGCCTTTATGAATGGTGATTTAGAAGAAGAGGTCCCGTCCCCCTCCAGGATATACCTGCCAAGAAAATAAAGTGTGTCGTCTTTGTAAGGCTTTCTATGGTCTAAAGCAAGCACCTCAAGCTTGGTTTGCTAAATTTCTCAATACTATCACTCTATTGGATTTCTATTCTATCTCTCATGGCTCTTCGTTTTTTACTCAAAAAATAAACAATTATATTGTTGTCTTTCTTCTTTAAGTTGATGAGATGATTATCACTAGTGATGACTATGCTGGAATTGAAGAGCTCAAGAAATTCTTGTGTGAGCATTTTGAGATGAAGGATCTTGAACCATTAAGTTAATTTTTTGGACTTGAGATCTTATCTTATAGTGATGGATTATTTTTCTCACAAGCTAAGTATGCTTATGATCTTGTTTCTCGAGCAGGTCTCAATTATTGTAAAATTGAAAATACGTCGATAGAACCCAATGTTCGGTTTACTCCTCAAGATGATACTTTGCTTGACGATGCCACTATTTATCATAAACTTGTAGGTTGCTTGGTTTACCTTACTGATACTAGACTAGATATATTATATGATGTTCATTTGGTTAGTCAACTCATGGCCTCTCAGTGTAGCACTCATTATGTTGTCCTCCAAATTATTCAATATATTAAGTGCACCATGTTTTATGCTCTACACTACTCAGTTACACCCTCATTGATTCTTAAAGCCTACTATGGTGTTGATTGGGATGGTGATCCTAGTGATCATCAATCCACCACATGTTTTTGTATTTTTATTGGAGATTCTCTTATTTCTTGGCGAATCAATAAACAAACTTTGACATCCCGCTCTAGAACTGAAGTTAAGTATCGTTCTCTTGTTGATACAACATATGAGATATTATGGATTCATTGGCTTCTTGCTGATTAAGAGACATATCAACCCCTACATATCTTTATTGTGACAATCATAGTTCCATTCAAATTGCTCACAATGATGTTTTCCATGAGCGAACAAAACATATTGAAATTGATTTTCACTTCATTCATCGGCATCTCTCCATAGTGAACTTCATCTTATTTCCATAAAAACTCTAGACCATCCAGCTGACTTGTTTACAAAACCTCATTCTCCCGACCACTTTCGGACTTTAGTTTCCAAACTCAAATTGTTTACAACTCTACCAACTTGAGTTTGAGGGGGGGGTGTTACGATATGTTTTGATTATATAAGTATTGTAATTTATATTGTAATTATGTTAGGTTTAATTAGTATTTATGTGTAATTATTCTATTTATTTCTTTGTCTGCTATCCTATATTATAAATAGGAGTATTTTACTGTATTGAGAGATATATCGAACACATAAATATATTCATATCTTCTTGAGTTTCTACATTAAATAATCAAGGGGTGCAACAAGAATAAAAAGTAAGATAATAAGAAGAAACTTAAAAATCCAAGGGATCTGCCCTTGTGCGTCAAAGATAATCATAGACATGATGTCTTACATTAAATTAAGAGATCTTTCTCAACAAAATTCCTAAAAATATTATCCAATCAACTATAATGAAAGTGTTAATCCAAGTCTCTAACTGAATAAAAGAGTTTTAATCAAACAACTTAACCATAGCTAAAAAAGGATCTCCGACATTCCTCCTATTGATATTATTATTTGAAATTTTATCTCTCAAGCTCGATACTAAGTTAAAATAGTAAAAAATCACCTTAATCGATCACGATAGCACATCCAAATAAATAATGGTTTGATCGACCTCAAATATGCATCACTACGACTACGAAGTATTATCCATTTTGGGTGTGAGAACATTAATAACTTTATCTTTTAAAAGACACGTCTTGTTAGGTTGAAGCTTAGACTAGATTTTTAAACAATGTAATACTATTTTGTCTATCCCATAATATATAATAACTACAAAACCTCTCACTCCAGAGTGCTATTGGGATCAAATGATAAAGATACAAAAATAGTTCCATATTAAGATCTAAAGATTCCAAAGACTAGGTTATGGGGAACCGTGTCAAGACTCTGAAGACCAAGGTTCTGAAGATTCTGTCAAATTGTCTCTTGATCCTTCTAAGCATTCTTCAACATCATTTTATCAGAAGCCTCTGAAGATTAGAAGATAAGATCAAAAGGTTTTGTGTCAGGAAAATAGTACACATTACAAAATCACCCTTCCTCCACTACCCTGATTTTGTAGGCTAAGGAATGTACTATTGTACCATTTTGCCGCTTGTATGCAAAAAATTATGAAAGAGACTATTGCATTTCAGTATTCCAATTCTACCCTCCAGTGGATCTTTTCTCTGCTTATATAAAGCAAACTTAAAGATTTGAAGATAAGTCCAACTCACGTTACAGAAAACGCCTACACTATTGAAGATGCACAAGCTCTTAGTAAATATTATTTTCTGTGTATATTCTTTGTAAACACACAAGATTTTTTTCTCGTTACTATATGAGATATATTAATTGTATTAACTTGTGTTAATCTACCTTTTAGAAGCATTCTTTGTAAATGAAATTTGTAAATCTTAAATCTGTTTGAGTGGTTTCCTTGAGTGACTAGGTTTTAGTCAGATAGACTCAAGAAGACAAGGACGGTTTCTCTTTGTGGTGTTTGTAATCAGGTTTTGGTTATAGTGGGTTAAGTCCTTCTTGAGAAGGAAAAATCACCTTGGTATGGTGGACTGGAGGTAGCTTAGTTAACAGTGAACCAATATAAAAATAACTTTGCTATTTATCTTGTTCTTGTTATTGTTTTCTTGAGTTGGTTTTAAAAGGGCTTTTGTTTTTAGAAACCCAATTTAAACCCCCCTTTCTTGTGTTTCTTTCCACCTTAAAGTCTTGCCTATGGTTTTGTAACGTTTTATGTGATCATGTGGGCTTTGTGTATGTTGTGAACCATGTTATTATACATGGAATATATTGTTGGTTGTGATACTTGTGTGTGTATGCATAAAATGATTAAAAGCCTATGATGATAAGTAAGGAAACCTTAGAAGTATAAATCGATTAATAACTTATAATATAATCTAGGTTATGGAAATGGGTATATGGTGATGCTTGGATGCAAAAGGTACCTCGATGTGTATCACAGACAAGTATTCACTTGATTAGTGAATCAATATGCATTGTATGAAACATGTGGTATACATGTGAATGGGTGGATATGATCACCTGGTATTTGATGAACAACATGAGAATTAATGATAATTATCACATAGTGATTGATAAGAGCAATCACTATGTTATGCAACCTAATCATGTATTCATATGTTTTCTTATGAATGTGCACATACCATTTGAGAGACTTATGTAAAGCATAAAATGCGAATGTGTCCCCAACGACAAGATATTATACACATACCACTCCATAGGCTTATGTAAAGCAATAAATGGGTATGTGGCACCAATGAGTCGTGCCTTAATTAGGTTTTAGTCCTAACCATGGCAGACATGGGGGAAATATGAACACTTAAGTGGTTTCAAGTCCCATATGGTGAAACATACTCAAAGTGGGTTCGAGTCCCATTTGTGTAATACCACGTATTTCCTTAAATACTCAAACTCCTATTAAGTGAGATCAATTGAGTTCCTATGTGCTCTAAAAATTATCAATTGGGATAACTAGAGTAAATAGTGAGTTCAGGTTTACTTAATTAATATTAATTGGGACTGACCTTTTATTAATTGGGACATTTTGGTAACACTAATAATGGATCAATAGCTCTGGTAGAACAAATATTACAAGTAAGTGCCACTTGAGATATTTGTTACTACCTGTAATCTTTTCTAACCACATGTTTCTTGTGGCAAAGGGTAGCCACATGTTTATACCTCTTACCACCTACCGACATGTGCCATTTCTTTTGCTCTATGTATCAGACAACTAGAGAGATAGAAGAAGAGGAAGCAAGCTAGTGAATAAGAAATCTTGGAGAAATCAAGGGCTTGGAATAATCACCATCATCTTCATATCATCATCCCATCCTCAATAATTTCTCCTCTTCCATTTCTTGAGGTGGGTTCTAGTTATAAACCCTAATATTTCTAGAGATTAGAGTTGTAGAATCATAGGTGAATCATAAGAATCCATGATATATGATGAATGTTTTCTCTTGATTTTGTTGATTTCTATGAACAAGTGCTTGATGTGTTCTTCATGATTGTGGTGACTACATGATTTGTTGTGGTTGTGATTATGAACTTGAAACCCTTGATATATATGTGTATATGAGCATGCAGTATGATGGGTTTTGTTGGAAGAAGAAGTGTATGATTGGTTAGGAAGGTAACAAGTTAGGTAGGTGGAAATCCAAGTGATACAGAAAGTATTTATGTGAAAATGGTAAGGACCAATCGATTGGTCCTGGGTGTTTTCTCCAAGTCAATCGATTGGTCACACACTCAAAGCTGGAAAATATGTGATTTTACAGAGAAACAATCGATTGACACACTCCTCCAATCGATTGGCCAAACCTTCTATTTTGCAGAAAAGGAAATTTTAGCAGGACCAATCGATTTACAGGGGATTACAATCGATTGCATAAACTTTCTGTTTTAGAAAATTGGAAATTTTTCATGGGCCAATCGATTGACACTGAGGATCAATCGATTGATCCTTTGTAAACTTTGAAAAACAGCAATGTGAGAGGAACCAATCGATTGACTTATGCCAAACACTTCAAAAACCCACTTCTTTGATGTTCTAAATGCTTTTTATCAACCATTAATCGATTGTTATGCTATGCTTGTATTGAATCCATGTTAATTCTGAAAATTACATAATGAAACTAGTGAGTTAACCTAGGATTGGTATTAGGCCATAAGTTAGGTGTATAACTTAGATAACATTAGAAGACGGTATTCATTCGTACGACTCTTATGTGGAGGTCGTGGACGAATGATTGCCATAGTTGTGAATAAAACGCTTTGTATGGAACATGCCATGTTGTTGCTTGTGTATTTTGGTGAATGAGGTCACCTTTGATTGATGAATCTTATTATGATTTGAGGAACCGATCAGGTATTCGGAATGTTTTCCCTTGGTGGTGCACATCTCTATTTGATATGCTTAGATGTGTAAGCAATAGGATGTGATACTGATGATTCGTGCCTCAATTGGGTTTGAGCCCCAACCACAACGGGCATGGGGGAAAGGTGGACACCTAAGTGGGTTAGAGTCCCATACGGTGAAAAATACCCTAAGTGAGTTAGAGTCCCATACGGGTGACGGTCGCTTGAAATGAGTTTGGAACTCATAGAGGACCTGATATCCACCGCGAAAGTCGAATCATACGAGCATGCGTGAACCGGGATTTCCCTAGACGTAGGTCCGCCTGAGGATTGATGTTTCGTGAGTCTGAATAATGGTCTTCTTTGAGTTGTGAGAACTCAGGTGCATGTTGCCACATTGCGAGTTAGTTCCCCATCGCTCAAGTCTTCTCTCCCTTGTTGACTTGAGTTGGATTTTGATTAGAAAACCCTGTAGAGTCGAGTGGACCCATAAGATAGGGAACCCACTGAGATTATTATCTCACCCATGTTGTTGATTATTTTTCATATGGTTCTGAGCAGGCGAAGGGTAAGGACAAGATAGAGTGATTCTTGCTTACCTGATGGGTGGTTGGCTACTCCACTGTGTATATATTTTTGAGATCATTGTATAATGATCTAGCTCCTAGTTTTTATTTTGGGAATTTTTGTGTACGTTTTATGCCATGTTTTGTTTCTTTTGGGCATGTAAATATGTACACTGTTGCCGCTAGGCACTTATGTATTTCAGTACCAGTATTACACTATGTATAATATATATTCTAGACATGTATTATATATGGGTGTTACAATTTGAGTGACGGTCGCTTGAACTAGGTTTGAGTCCAATATAAGGCCCGATATCCACCATAAAAGTCGAATCATTACGAGCATGCATGATCCAAGATTTTCCTATACGTAGGTCCGCCCGGGGATCGATGTTTTGTGAATCTGAATAGTGATGGTTTGAGTTATGATAAATCAAGTGACATGCTTCCATACATTGCAAATATCCCTTAGATACTTAAGTCTTGGTTACATGGTATGAGTGATACACAAGTGACAAGATGAAATCAATTAGAGAATCCTGTAGTGCCGCGGGGACCCATAGGATATAGGAACTCACTGAGATTATTATCTCATCCCATTATCGTTGTTATTTTTTAGGTATTCCTTGCAGGTTGAATTCAAGAGGAGTTATCTATGGATGTTTTGAAGGATTTCTGCTATTGTAATCTTCCGTTATGGATTATATGAAATGAATACATTGTACATAGCTCTTAGATTTATTTTAGGAACTATTGTATAACATGTGCCATAATATTTATATTTAGTTTGGACATATGTGTATATAATTATGCCATCAGACACTTATGTTGTATTAGTACCAAAAATTAACACGTGTATGATATTATTCTAGATATACATTATACAGGGTATTACACATCCGTTTGAGCCTTAGCTTCCTAGATATTTAGGCGGCCCAAAATAAGCCCAAAAGTAGTATGAAATCTTTTTGGCATGAATCAAAACTCTAGACATTTCTGGTAAGGTATAGTTCGTCCTCTCAACAATGCCATTTTGTTGGGGGGTGATTGGAGCAGAAAACTCATGAGTTATTCCTTCAGTGGTATAATAGGTACAAAAGTTGGAGTTCTCAAATTCTCTTCCATAATCACTATGAATATAAATGATCTGGCTAATTTCTTCCCTTTCACGGCATAAACGATGACTTAGACCTTCAAAGACAATAAAGGTATGATACTTTTCACGAATGAACTCAACCCAAGTGTATCTTTAGTAGTCATCAACATAAACAAAGACATATTTATTTCCTCCAAGGCTCTCAACTTGCATGGGTCCCATGAGATCCATGAAGTAGCTCAAACACACGATTAATGGTAAGATATTGGACATTCTAAAATTTTGTTCACAGGGGACATATGTTGGACTAGATGCCTAAACCAACATGTTCAATATTTTACACTAGTATTAATAAATAATTGATAAACAAGATGATCAATGAAGAAAGGAATAAAATGACACAAAGAATTATTAACCCAGTTCGGTGGAAACAACACCTATGTATGTGGGCTTCCAACCCAATAAAGGAAATTCACTATTAATAGTATTAGTAAATTTAGTCTTACATGAACACACCTTGTTCATAGCCTCTTCCTAATACTACCAAATGACTTTCTATTTAGGACTCCCTCTAAATATGAGAACCCATCTCACTTTTTCTTAGACACTGACCCAAGAGATCAACCTTAATAAACAACTTAAAGAATGTTGATATACAACTAACTAAACAAACCAACAATATGCCTTATGATCTGAATATGGGTACTAGCGTGGTGTACAAGCAACACAAACAAGGGATTCAAATAAAATCCTAACACAAATAATATTCAATACTTTCTCTCTTGAAACGTTAGGTTTGAGTCTCCTTAAGTAAAAATACATATTCCGGGTTTTTCCAATGGCCATTTGATCACGTTCAAAATTGTAGGTTATCTTGTTAAGATTTGTTTTTCAAATATCCTCCAAAAATATTTGATATAATTAAAATTTAAATCTCCATTTAAATTGATTTGTTCACGTTCAATCTAATCAAACAAATCCACATAAATGCATTGACAAAAGATAACAACAAATCTGCAATAAATTTGATTGAAACAACCGGAAAATAACACACTGAATATATATAACATTGGCCTGCCGACAAAGGCCAGCTGTTGCACACATGTTGGGACATCTTTTCTCACATGTGTCCTGTCTTCACAAAAACTACTTGAGCATACCATGTTATTTTGCATAATGCAGCCAATCCAAAAAGGAATAACACATTCGTATGTGATATCTTGGTTTGCTTTTGTATCTGACAACCACCACCAACTTTTCCTTCTTTAGTATTTAGTTTAGGTAGGACAACAATAGCCTTCTCAAATATAATATTCCTCATACATCTGAGATTTAAGTGTCCAAGTTTTCTATGCTACAACTCAGTTTCACCAGTTTTGAAAATTAGACAAGACTAAGGATGATTCATATCATATGGTGACCACATGTAGAAGTTATTTGTAGATCTTGAACCCTTTATTAGTTGAGCATGGTTTTTGCCCGTCACTATGCATTCATCTCTATTGAAGTTGACATATAAATCTTGATCAGAGAGTTGACTGATCCTAATAAGATTAACAGTAAGACCATAAACTAGTAGCACATATTTAAGGTAAGGAATACCACGATACTCTAACTTTCCTTTACCAATATTTTTTCCTTTGGCACCATCATTGAACATGATATATCTATTAGAATAAGATTTAATGTTTTTCTGCTAATTTTTTTTTCTCCAGTCATGTGTGTATAACATCCATTGTCAAGGTACCAATCTTCCTGTAATAAGAACCTTATAGAGGTACATCAAATATGGCCCAATATAGTAGGCTTGGCATGCCAACACTATTGAGAATGCACATCAGACTTAATCTTCCACTGAGGATGTGTCTGATTATGGTATGATGTTCTTTCATATAGTTTCTATAAGTCAGGTCGTATCTGACCACATTGACCACAATAGTGACATACACAAGAGAATCTAGTAAGAAGCCTATAATGTTGGTAATGATGTCTGAAAGGTTGTTGTAACTTATAACCAGACATTATTAATTATGTTTTCTAAACATGTGTAACAAACATATACTTTGAAATGGATGACACACAAGTATATGAAATTCCCTTCATGTCTTTTGATGACTTCTTACACCTAGAATTTTGTCAAGGTTATGAGTTTCATAATTCAACATGCGAACATATTTGGTTATACCATAAAGTTTGGAATTTATATGGTCGAATTGTTCCTTTAACTTTAAGATAGTTAACATGAAATGAGTTTTATCTTAAATGAGAACTTTAATTCTCTTCTTTTGTTTTTCAGCAACTTAAGATTCTTCAGTCCATTTGAGGTACAATATCTTGTAGGCTTCAGCAAGGTCATCATCAAATAAGTCATTATCACTAAGATCACCATTATCATTAGGCCCTTTTGAATTTAATCTTATGTAAGTAGTGAACGTCACCACACTGTTTGCTTAATCAGATTCATTTTCTTCATATGACTCATCATTAGAAAAAGTGGCATTGTAGCCCTTTTCTATTTTCTAAGAAAATTTAGACATTCTGCCTAAAAATGTCCAAAACCTTCACATTCATGGCATTGGATTCCTTTGCATCTCCACAATTTCCATTACGCTTAAATTTTCCACCTTTTGGATTCTAATGTTGATTGTATTTAACATTTGTACAAACATTATTATTAGACCTTCTATCAAGTCTTCTCATGACCTTGCTAAAGTTCTTAGTTTGAATGGTAATGAACTCAATCAATTTTCACCAAAATCATGTTCTATCTGGTCATCACAATCTTCACTATTCACTTTTAGCGTCACAACCTTACTCTTTTTCTCAAATTTTTCATCAATGGCCATCTATAACATGAGTAGGGATCCAATTAGTTCATCAAATTTCATTGTGAAAACATTTTGAGATTCTTAAATGACTTTAACCATCATGTCGAACCTCTATGGTAAAGAACTTAGTTTTTTACAAGCTTTTCTCCAGACATATTTTCATCAAGAGAAAGGGAGTTGTTAGCAATGCCACATATTCAGACATTGAATTCAGAGAAAGTTTCATCCTCATGCATTTTAACATTTTCAAATTTTGTGGTAAGAAGTTGAAGTCTTGACATACAAACTTTAGATGTACCTTAATTAGAAACTTCAAGAGTCTCTCGAGTATCCTTAGTAATATTGCATGTATTAATGATCCTATAGATATTTTTATTGACTCCATTCTAAATGACATTAAGAGCATGAGAGTTTCCAAGCGCATTTTCATCTTCAACACTTGTCTAATATTTTTTAGGCTTCATATATTCAATTTTGTCTTCAACTATGAACTTTAGTGGAGTCCATCCATTTATGACTACTTTCCAGGTCTTGTTTGTGAAAAATATGTTCATCATCTATCTTAGTTTAATTTTGATGAAGATAAAAGCTTATCAAAGAAGAAAAAGGTTGAAGTTTAGCTCAATCAAATTTCAAGATTACAAAAGTCATTAGCTGTTGTATTAAAATAATTTGATCATGAAGTGAAGGTATTCAATTAGAATTCACATTATATATATCCTTAGATGCTTAGAAAATAATTCATCTTTTCATCTCTAAAGTTTCTAAGCATCCATACATCAATACCACTCAAGCCACAACTTCTCAATGTCAAAGAATCAAATTTTAAAATAGTGTAATCGATTATACTATATATTTAATTGATTACATCAACATTCTTCCATATTTTTTTGATTGTTTTCAAAGGTGGTAATCGATTACACCATTTGTGTAATCGATTACACCATTTGTATAATCGATTACACCCTGTGTTTTTTTTAAAACTTTGAGCCATTGTGTATCCAGTTCAATGCAATTTGTCATGGAACTTCTCCAATCAATTTCATCTAATCCAATAGGTACATTATGGTGTATTTAACGCAAAATACACAAGTTTTCTAATTACCTCTTTCATTTAAATTTAATTGCAATTCAAATTTGTTTTAAGTAATTCATTCATCCAAAACCTTAAAACTTTTTTTTGCATAAATTGTCATATCTTTGCAAAAACTTTCTGAGAAATTAAGGTTTTATATTTGAGTTGTACATTGAAAGAGAAGATAAAATTTTATGTATTGAAATTGATTCAAGAACATTTCATATATTCGAAATCTATTAAAAGTTGTTGTGACGTAATCATTAAGTTTGTGGTGATAAGTTATTTATTGTAAAGGGTTCTTTGATTCGGGGAGATTCAAAATCCACCATAGTGTTTAGTGTTTGTGAAAAGGTTATTTGAATTGGGTTGATTCAAAGTCCTCCATACATCTGGTGTTTATGTTAGAGGATTGCAAGAGAGGTCTTGGTGTAATGCTTGTACAAAGATCTAACACAATCGAAAATCCTTCAAGGTGTGAAGGGGTTGGATGTACCATTGGTTGATAAGGGGAACTAGTATAATTTCCTTGTGCCATTTACATTTCCCGCACTTTAATTTTGTGTACTTTACATATTGCAAAGAACATATTTCTTTCATACAAAAGATAATTAAGATCATAGCGCTAAATTGATAAAAATAGGGCAACCATAATTCACCCCCACTTAGGTTGCATCTCATACTTACATTTGTAAGAACAAAATTTGGTTATGCATCTGACCTTTAGTTTTGATGATAACAATGCGGTGTTTCCTAGAGAACAATTTTGTACACTAATGGTTTTTTCTAGTGTGTAGCTTTTGCTAATAGGTTCTGACTCTGAAGCTTTGACGTGTGATGTTATCAGACTCTGGAATCAACACACTCTGACTCTAAAGAGATACAAGTGCTTTACAAGATGTTGTCAAGTTCTAGAAAGCTCTTAGATAACGATTCTCATGAACGTTTATGCTAAAGCTTCAGACTGTGACTCTGATTGAAGAGTCTCTAAATGATTGTTAGCCTTCAAGATTCTGCACTCAATTTCTAAAGATTTTGAAGAACAAGACCTGAAGACTCTAAATACCAAGTTCGGAGGAATTGTGTTAAGACTTTGAAGACCGAGGTTCTAAAGATTCTCTTAACTAGTCTTTTTATCCTTCTAAGCATGCTTCAACGTCATTTCTTCAGAAGCCTATTAAGATTAGAAGATAAGATCAAAAGGTTTTGCGTCAGGAAAATAGTACACGATACAAGATCACCATTCTCTCCACTACGCTGATTTTGTGGCCTAAAGACAGTATTATTGTACCATTTTGCTTCCTATATGCAAACTGTTATGAAAGAAGACAACTGCAATTTTCTATTCCAATTCTACTCTCCAATGGATATTTTAACTGTCTATATAAAGGAGTCTTGGAAGATTAGAAGAAGTTCCTCAAGCTATTGTTAATTCACTGTGTTATACTACGCTCATACACAACGCTTTTATGTTGAAGAATATATTTTTCTGTGTATAGTTTGTGTAAACACGCATAGAGTTTTTGCTCATTATTATGTGATAGATTCATTGTATTAAACTCGTGTTAACCTTCTTTCTTAGAAGCAATACTTGTAAACACAAACTTGTAACTCATTTGTTTGAGTGGTTTTCTTAAGTGACTAGGTTTTAGTCAGATAGACTCAAGAAGACAAAGATGGTTTGTGTTTGTGGTGTCTGTAATCAGTTTTAGTTATAATGGATTAAGTCCTTGTCGAGAATGAAAAATCACCTTGGTAGGGTGGACTGGAGGTAGCTTCGTTAACAGTGAACTAGTATAGAAATAACCTTATTATTTTTCTTGTTCGTGTTATTATTTGATTGAGTTGGTTTTGAAAAAGCTTTCATTTTATAAATCCAATTCAAACTCCCCCTTCTTGTGTTTCTTGCCACCTTCAACATTGTTTTCCATGAACTTAAGAAAAGTAACCATGCGAGCCTTCCAATAGTCAAAATTAGTACCATCCAGATTTGGTGGACGATTAACATATCCTCCTTCTTTAGCATTGTCCATCTTGTACAGAGTAGATTAAAAACCCTAGAGCTCACCTAACCAAAATAGGGTTCCTATTCTGATGGCAATTGAAATTTTGTTTAGTTACCGAAAAGATGCCACACAGAATGTTGAGACAATGTGTGAGACAATATGAATTATAAGGAACAAAGAAAAAGTAAACCAATAAAATAACATAGATAATTGGTAACTTGGCTTGGTGCAACATCACTTACGTTTGGGGGCTTCAACCTAATGAAATGAAATTCACTAATTCAAGTAGTCAATAATACACGACGGTCTCATTTGAACTCTCTCAATTCAGTGTCATTTTTTTAATACCACTCGTGAATTTCAAACCAGACTCCCCCTAAATTTGAGATTCCCTCACTCTCACTCAAACACTCTCCAAAGTGTTTGCAAAAAAATAATTATATGTGACATGATTCATATCATAATTCCAACCCAAATACTCTATCCTTCTAAAATAAGAAAGACCCGTAAGAATAGAGTATTACAATGAAAATACAAAGACTCACTAAAACAAAATGGGACACACATAAAACTTCAAAATGTGTGGTACTAAAAAAGGTGAACCATCCATCTCCTTAAATAGAAAAAGCAACTCAGGCACAATAAGGTTAGATAAAAAATTACTAGATCTCGGAAAAAACAAATATAACCTTCTTTATTAAAACCTAATCCGAATCTATTTTAAATAAATCATATCCAATCAGAATCTTCTTTCAAATATTTGATTTGATAAAATTTTCTTCAAATGATTTGATTTAAATACTTCTTTTAAACTCAATTTCTGAAGTCTTCTGAAAAAATAAAAAATGAAACAAATCTTGAAAAATAATATGAAGCGAACCAACGAGTGCGCGCTAGAGTTAATCAAACAGAGAGTGTGCGCCAGAGATAATCATAGATAAGATGTGTCACGACAAATCAAGACATCTTTCTCAATAACTTGCATACAAAAATTAGCCAATCAACTGTAACAACAATGTTGATCCGAGATTTTAACTGAAATAAAAGGACTTTAATCAAACAACTTAATCATAACTAAAAAGGATGCCTGTAACACCCCGATTAAAATAAGAGAATTATTTAATTGAGTTAATAGTATTTTATTAATTTAATTAAATAAAGTTGAATTATTGGATTATTATTATTATTATTATTATAGATATTATTTATTTTAATAATAATTAAATAAATAATATAATTGGAATATGAAGAGTGGAAGGGTAAAAGTGGAATTGGGTAAAAGAGGCCAAAGGAGATAACTGAAGGTTTTCATTTTCACGTATTTTGCCTCAAAGTCAGAAAAGGGAGAAACGCTGAAGAGAAAGAGAAGGAAGAGGAAAAGGCCAAAGATTGCTCAGAACTTCCTTCAATCCAAAGAGGTAAGGGGTCTGAACCTTATTAAACGATAATATGCGAGCAATTACATGATATAGGATTGGGTTGTTGATAAATTTGGGGAATTTAGGGAGATTGGGAAAGTTGGGGTTTTTGAGGGAAATTGTCCGATCTGTGAGTTTTGTGGCGTTATGTACATTGTAATCGAAGTATGTTGTGTATGTATGATTGTTAAACGTTGATATTGGGTTGTAGGCTTAGAAGCCGCGCGTCCACTGTTTCTGCGCTTAAAATCTTGTTTATGCACATAACAGCCAAATGACGTTCGCCATTATGCCTTTGGCGCTCGCCATTTGGGCCTTTTTCCCAGAATAAAAGTGTTTAACGCTAATGGCGTTCACCATTAGCCTAATGGCGTTCGCCATATCAGTTGACAGACAGTTTTCCAGAATAAGAGCGTTTAACGCTAATGGCGTTCACCATTAGCCTAATGGCGTTCGCCATATCAGTTGACAGACAGTTTTACAGAATAAGAGCGTTTAACGCTAATGGCGTTCACCATTAGCCTAATGGCGTTCGCCATATCAGTTGACAGACAGTTTTTCCCAAAATAGGAGCGTTTAACGCTAATGGCGTTCACCATTAGCCTAACGGCGTTCGCCATATCAGTTTGACAGACAGCTTTCGCGTTTTAAACTCCCAGATGTGATATCGTTGTAATGTTGTTGTTGTTTTGTTGAGTTGTATGTCATGCTGTTCATGATGATGATAACATGACTATATGATGTTGTTGTTGCTATGTTGATTATGATGCATGTTTGATGTGCATGCATTCATGAAAGGCCGATGCCTAGTGATGAACGGACTGAGTTCCAATGATGTTGTTGACTCCGGGCTTGTTGAGAGGCTTGGTTCCTTATGGGGAACTCGGATTCTATGGTGGTGAATCTGGGAGTAGTGATCCTGTAGTGGTCACAAAATGGGTATACCGAGTCGTGTTGAGTCATGCATGGGTGTGTGCATTGCAATTGATGTGTTGTTTTGTTGATATTCATGAGTTTGTTGATTATAATGATGATTGTGATGATCCGTGTTGACATATGTGCAAATTATTCATATTATATTCTGTCGTTATATTATTGTTTAATAATGTAATTCTCACCCCTTCTGCATGTGTTTATGTTCATCTATGATGAGCAATGTGCAGATAATGAGGAGTAGCTTTTGTTGAGGTGAAGAATAAGTGTAGAGTTATTCTACAGAGTCGAGTCAATGCTCTGGTCATGTGACACCGGGTTATGGGATTCAATAGAGATTATATTATTATTTAAGTTGTGTATGAAGACTAAATTATTGATATGTTTTGTTGAAACATTTTATAAATCGTTAATTGTGTTGTTGTCCGCTGCGAAGTTTTATTAAAATAAATGAAATATTTGTTGTTGTAAAGTGATGAGTGTTAAGTTGAATGAAATGTAAACTCTTCTACATGTTGCACTCTGATAAATTATTTAAATATGTCGTTTGGGTAGAAGGGTGTTACATTAGTGGTATCAGAGCATTGTCAGTCCAGTCGAGTCATAATGTGATGTTTTCCCTGTTGGTCGATTAGTGTAAATGACACTGGTGCTACTCATTCGTTTATTTCGTATGAGTGTGCGACCAGGATTGGTGTGATTATGTCGTCCCTAGGCGGAAGTATGGTGATAGATACTCCTGCTAATGGTTCTGTGAAGACTTCTGTTGTCTGTCGAGGTTGTCATTTGACGATCTTTGAGAGAGAGTTCGTGATTGATTTGGTGTGCTTACCCTTGCACCAAATTGATATTATTCTGGGAATGAATTGGCTAGAATTCTATGGCGTGTTTATCAACTGCTATAGGAAGACGGTGCGGTTTTCTGAAGTTGGTGAGAATGATGAGGCAAGATTTCTATCTGCTAGGCAGGTGGGGGATTTTGTGAAAGATGAAGCTCAGATATTCGCTTTATTTGCGTCTCTACAAGCGGATAAGAAAGTAGTGAGTGTAGATTTGCCTGTTGTCTGTGAATTTCAGGATGTGTTTCCGGAGGATGTAAGTGATTTACCTCCAGAACGTGAAGTCGAATTTGCCATTGACTTAGTACCAGGTACGAGTCCAGTGTCGATGTCTCCTTATAGAATGTCGGCAACTGAATTAGTTGAACTGAAGAAGCAACTTGAAGAATTGCTTGAGAAGAAGTTTGTGCGTCCAAGTGTTTCTCCTTGGGGTGCACCAGTATTGTTAGTGAAGAAGAAAGAAGGTACGATGAGGTTGTGTGTCGATTATCGGCAGTTGAATAAGGTGACTATCAAGAATCGGTATCCATTGCCGAGGATTGATGATTTGATGGACCAGTTGGTTGGAGCTCATGTTTTCAGTAAGATTGATTTGCGGTCGGGTTATCATCAGATCCGAGTGAAGTCAGATGATATTGCGAAGACTGCTTTCCGTACGAGGTATGGTCATTATGAATACACTGTGATGCCGTTCGGTGTGTCTAATGCTCCAGGTGTGTTTATGGAATATATGAATCGTATATTTCATCCGTACCTTGATAATTTTGTTGTGGTGTTCATAGATGATATATTGATATATTCTAAGACGGAAGAAGAACATGCAGGACATCTGAGAATTGTTTTGCAGGTGTTAAGAGAAAAGAAATTATATGCAAAGTTATCTAAATGTGAGTTCTGGTTGAAGGAAGTGAGTTTCCTTGGCCATGTGATTTCGAGTGGTGGGATTTCTGTTGATCCTGCTAAAGTTGATGCTGTATTACAGTGGGAGACTCCGAAGTCTGCTACTGAGATACGCAGTTTTCTAGGGTAGCTGGTTATTATCGCAGATTTATTGAGGGCTTCTCTAAGTTGGCATTGCCGTTGACGCAGTTGACTAAGAAGGGTCAAGTGTATGTGTGGGATGCAGCTTGTGAAGCGAGTTTTGTTGAGTTGAAGAGGCGGTTGACCAGTGCTCCAGTGTTGATCTTGCCTAATCCTGGTGAGTCCTTCGTTGTTTATTGTGATGCTTCTTTGATGGGTTTTGGTGGTGTTTTGATGCAGAATGGTAAAGTTGTAGCTTATGCTTCTAGACAGTTGAAAGTACATGAGAGGAATTATCCTACGCATGATCTAGAACTTGCAGCTGTTGTATTTGTGTTGAAAATGTGGAGGCATTATCTGTATGGTTCCAGATTCGAAGTGTTCAGTGATCACAAGAGTCTGAAGTATCTGTTTGATCAGAAAGAGTTAAATATGAGGCAGAGAAGGTGGTTAGAATTACTGAAGGATTTTGAATTTGAATTGAGTTATCATCCCGGTAAGGCTAATGTAGTTGCAGATGCGCTGAGTAGAAAGTCTCTACATATGTCTATGATGATGGTTCGGGAGCTTGAGTTAATTGAACAGTTCCGTGATATGAGTTTGGGTTGTGAAGTTTCCGCTGATAGTGTAAAGTTGGGTATGCTGAAGTTGACTAGTGGAATTCTGGAAGATATTCGGAATGGTCAGCAAGTTGATGTCGCTCTAGTTGATCATATTACTATGGTTAACCAGGGTAATGGTGGTAATTTTGAGATTGATGAGAATGGCATCCTGCGATTTAAAGGTAGAGTTTGTGTTCCTGAGGTGTCTGAATTGAAAAAGAGTATTCTTGAAGAGGGCCATAGGAGTGGATTGAGTATCCATCCAGGTGCAACTAAAATGTATCAAGATTTGAAGAAGTTGTTTTGGTGGGCTGGTATGAAAAGAGATGTTGCTAAGTTCGTGTATGCCTGTTTGACTTGTCAGAAGTCAAAGATTGAACATCAGAAACCGGCAGGTATGATGCAACCTTTGACGATTCCTGAATGGAAGTGGGATAGCATTTCCATGGATTTTGTGACGGGATTACCGAGGACGGTGAAAGGTAATGATTCTATTTGGGTGATTGTGGATCGATTGACTAAGTCGGCGCATTTCTTGCCGATGAAGATTAATCACTCTTTAGAGAAGTTGGCAGAGTTGTATATTGAGGAGATAGTGAGGCTGCATGGTATTCCATCCAGTATTGTGTCTGATAGAGATCCCAGATTTACTTCTAGATTTTGGGAAAGTTTGCAGAAAGCGTTGGGGACTAAGTTGAGGTTGAGTTCAGCTTATCATCCTCAGACTGACGGTCAGACTGAAAGAACTATCCAATCCTTGGAGGATTTGTTGAGAGCTTGTGTGTTGGAGCAGAGTGGTTCTTGGGATAGTTATTTGCCGTTGGTGGAGTTTACTTATAATAATAGTTTTCATGCTAGTATCGGTATGGCTCCATATGAAGCATTGTATGGTAGGAGGTGTAGAACTCCATTGTGTTGGTATGAGTCAGGTGAGAGTGTTGTACTCGGACCTGAGATTGTGCAGCAGACGACTGAAAAGGTTAAGATGATTCAGGAGAAGATGAAGATTTCTCAGAGTCGTCAGAAGAGTTATCATGATAAGAGGAGAAAAGCACTTGAGTTCCAAGAGGGAGATCATGTGTTCTTGAGAGTTACTCCGACGACAGGTGTGGGTAGAGCTTTAAAGTCTAAAAAGCTTACTCCGAGGTTTGTGGGTCCGTATCAGATTTTGAAGAGGGTTGGGGAAGTGGCGTATCGGATAGCTTTACCGCCGTCGCTTTCTAATCTGCATGACGTGTTTCATGTATCTCAGTTAAGAAAGTATATTGCGGATCCGTCGCATGTTGTTCAGTTGGATGATATCCAGGTGAGGGATAATTTGACCGTTGAGGTGTTGCCAATTCGGATAGATGACCGAGAAGAGAAGACCCTGAGAGGTAAGAAAATTGCTCTAGTGAAAGTTGTTTGGGGAGGTCCAGCTGGTGAGAGCTTGACTTGGGAGCGTGAAGATCAGATGAAGGAGTCGTATCCGGCTCTATTTGCTTGAGGTATGTTTTCGAGGACGAAAACTTCTAAAGTGGGGGAGAGTTGTAACACCCCGATTAAAATAAGAGAATTATTTAATTGAGTTAATAGTATTTTATTAATTTAATTAAATAAAGTTGAATTATTGGATTATTATTATTATTATTATTATTATAGATATTATTTATTTTAATAATAATTAAATAAATAATATAATTGGAATATGAAGAGTGGAAGGGTAAAAGTGGAATTGGGTAAAAGAGGCCAAAGGAGATAACTGAAGGTTTTCATTTTCACGTATTTTGCCTCAGAGTCAGAAAAGGGAGAAACGCTGAAGAGAAAGAGAAGGAAGAGGAAAAGGCCAAAGATTGCTCAGAACTTCCTTCAATCCAAAGAGGTAAGGGGTCTGAACCTTATTAAACGATAATATGCGAGCAATTACATGATATAGGATTGGGTTGTTGATAAATTTGGGGAATTTAGGGAGATTGGGAAAGTTGGGGTTTTTGAGGGAAATTGTCCGATCTGTGAGTTTTGTGGCGTTATGTACATTGTAATCGAAGTATGTTGTGTATGTATGATTGTTAAACGTTGATATTGGGTTGTAGGCTTAGAAGCCGCGCGTCCACTGTTTCTGCGCTTAAAATCTTGTTTATGCACATAACAGCCAAATGACGTTCGCCATTATGCCTTTGGCGCTCGCCATTTGGGCCTTTTTCCCAGAATAAAAGTGTTTAACGCTAATGGCGTTCACCATTAGCCTAATGGCGTTCGCCATATCAGTTGACAGACAGTTTTCCAGAATAAGAGCGTTTAACGCTAATGGCGTTCACCATTAGCCTAATGGCGTTCGCCATATCAGTTGACAGACAGTTTTACAGAATAAGAGCGTTTAACGCTAATGGCGTTCACCATTAGCCTAATGGCGTTCGCCATATCAGTTGACAGACAGTTTTTCCCAAAATAGGAGCGTTTAACGCTAATGGCGTTCACCATTAGCCTAACGGCGTTCGCCATATCAGTTTGACAGACAGCTTTCGCGTTTTAAACTCCCAGATGTGATATCGTTGTAATGTTGTTGTTGTTTTGTTGAGTTGTATGTCATGCTGTTCATGATGATGATAACATGACTATATGATGTTGTTGTTGCTATGTTGATTATGATGCATGTTTGATGTGCATGCATTCATGAAAGGCCGATGCCTAGTGATGAACGGACTGAGTTCCAATGATGTTGTTGACTCCGGGCTTGTTGAGAGGCTTGGTTCCTTATGGGGAACTCGGATTCTATGGTGGTGAATCTGGGAGTAGTGATCCTGTAGTGGTCACAAAATGGGTATACCGAGTCGTGTTGAGTCATGCATGGGTGTGTGCATTGCAATTGATGTGTTGTTTTGTTGATATTCATGAGTTTGTTGATTATAATGATGATTGTGATGATCCGTGTTGACATATGTGCAAATTATTCATATTATATTCTGTCGTTATATTATTGTTTAATAATGTAATTCTCACCCCTTCTGCATGTGTTTATGTTCATCTATGATGAGCAATGTGCAGATAATGAGGAGTAGCTTTTGTTGAGGTGAAGAATAAGTGTAGAGTTATTCTACAGAGTCGAGTCAATGCTCTGGTCATGTGACACCGGGTTATGGGATTCAATAGAGATTATATTATTATTTAAGTTGTGTATGAAGACTAAATTATTGATATGTTTTGTTGAAACATTTTATAAATCGTTAATTGTGTTGTTGTCCGCTGCGAAGTTTTATTAAAATAAATGAAATATTTGTTGTTGTAAAGTGATGAGTGTTAAGTTGAATGAAATGTAAACTCTTCTACATGTTGCACTCTGATAAATTATTTAAATATGTCGTTTGGGTAGAAGGGTGTTACAATGCCGACATTCATCCTAACCATATTTCTATTTAAAAAATTAACTCTTAAACTTGATACTAACCTAAGTCCGCGTCATTATGACTACCAGATATTGTTCATTTTAAGTTTAAGAATACTCACGATTTTTGTCTTATGAAAAAGACATCTCGCTTAATTGAAATATATAGATGTCATATATAAAATATCATGAGACTCGATTCTTAAACAATGTAATGTAAGACTATTTTGTTGCCCATATCATATAGTAACTACAAAATCTTACACTCCATAATGCTATAATGCTATTGGGATCAAATGCTAATGATACAAAAACAGTCCCATATCAAACAAAACTCTTTAGATACACCAAATTTGATCCAATAAAATATTCATAACAAAGGTGGCTTCATACACTTTGTAGAGACCTTAATAACTAAGCATGAAGTCAATTCCAAAATCTAGTATTCCACTAAGACAAATTCCAAAAATATTAAGACATAAACAACAATATTTTTTAACATACATTTTATTTTCTTGTTAATCCTTTTTTGTCCTAACATAATCTATCCTATAATTACTAAATTAGTGAGTCTCTACCCTACTCTACCCTAAAACTATATACTACATGAGCAAAGAAAAGTAACAATATTAAGTTTGACTGATTTGTTCACATGGTGGCGCGTGAATTATAAAGAAAAAAAATATTTCCATGCAAAAAGAAATTGAAGAGTGGGGAAGGGAACAGACGAGACCAAGAAAAGGTTCACTTGGTCGGGACACACTAAAAGCACAAATAGACCACCTTTATTTATTTCATTCCAATTTTAATAAACATTAAAATATATCAACCACATTCTTTACCTTAATTATTCATTCAATCACCAACTAATGTTATACTATTTTATAGTAGAATCATAATTAAAGTTTCTTTTGGCCATTCAACCTCAAATTGCTGAATGAATGTAGAATCACTTAGAGTTATTTACTAAGTGTTATTTCGAATTTGTATAAGATAGATTACCGTACATAATTAAAAAAAATTACATATTTAAACCATAATAGAATAAGCTTCTATTTGATTTGCAGCATTTAAATCGTGATTAATCTCCACACATCTTTGGTAATTTATGCACATATTAACGTATTTAGTGTATCACTGTTGTTCAGTTGAGATTCAATGGTTTAAACATTTTTTAATTTTGAATTACAATTTAGAATATAAAATTTTAATTTAAACCATTTAATATTGATCGAACGGTTACTAACAACGAATATGTGAATGCTTGAATGCATGGAATCTTTATTCCAAATTGCTACCATATGTTATAGGTTGGTCACCATACACAAAACCCTATCTTTTATTTTCTATCTCTCTTATTAAAATGTAACATGACATATCAAACTCACTTAACTTTTTTTCATGCACAAGGATGGAGAGAGAGAGAAGCACTATAACAATCTCTTTATCTAAGTACTTACAAGGCATCAAAAAAGAAGCTTATGGGTTAAGAAACATCACCTTCTCAAAATCCTGAAAAGCAATAAAACAAAAAGAGATATATAGGGAAATGGGAGGGAAAATAATAATGAAACAATAAACAAAAAAATAAATTATATTTATATATATATATACTCAAAAGCATCTTCCTTTATTTTTAGGTTCTCATCACCACCACCTTAACCCTTTGATCCCTCTCTTCTTTCTTTCTTGCTTTCTCTCTTTTTCTTTCTCTCTTCTATCTTCAACTCAACCACAAACAAAAAAACACACACTATCTTTCTTTAACTTGTTGATGTGATTCTCTTCACTATTCTCTATCCCTAAAAACTCATCAACCTTTACAAAAAGAGAAAGCTCCAAGAAGAAGAATAACCATGGTTTATACTTCTCTCCCACCATATATGGATCCAACCAATTGGCATCAACAGGTAAATTTTTACAAGGTTCTTCAATTAGGTTTTTCAAAAAGAAAAGCAAAAAAAAAAAAAAAAAATATTCTTGCTTTACTTTTGTTTATACCGTTCTCTTGAATATACCAAATTTATTTTATTTCCTTTTTTGCAGCAACAAAATCATCATCAAGTGGCTAACACTAGTGTCAACACTCCTTTTCTAATTCCGCCGCCACAACCTCAACCATCGAACCTGACACCTTCGCAACCTCATGGAAGCTCGATCAGGCCGGGTTCGATGGCTGATAGGGCTAGGATGGCGAACATACCTATGCAAGAACCGTCACAAAAATGTCCAAGATGTGATTCAACCAACACAAAATTTTGCTACTTCAACAACTACAGTCTCTCACAGCCTCGCCACTTCTGCAAGACATGTAGAAGGTATTGGACACGAGGCGGCGCGCTTAGAAGTGTCCCGGTCGGGGGTGGTTGTCGGAGAAACAAAAGAACTAAGTCAAGCAGTAACAACACCTCCAAGTCACCGGTTAGCTCCGATCGTCAAACTAGCTCGGCGAACAACTCTCCTGCAGTACTCAGCTCCCAGACGCCACCGCCGATGAGATTCATGCCTCCTTTACATCAACTCGGCGATCATCACCTCGGCGAAATAGGTCTAAACTATAATTTTCCTAGTCAAATGGGAGGTGTGGGAGACTTGAATTTCCATATTGGAAGCTCCTTAGGTAACGGAAGTCTCGGTGGTGGTGGTCGAAGTGGTGGTTCTGCTTCGATTTTACCTACCGGAAACTTCGAGCAATGGAGAATGCCTCAAACTCATCAATTTCCATTCTTAACAAGCTTAGAAGCTTCTTCTTCTCATGGATTGTTGTATCCATTTGGTGGTAATGATCAAGAACATGCATATGGTGGTGTCTCTAAGGTATTAACATCTTCAAATGTGAAAATGGAAGAGAATCAATCTAAACAATTCTTGGGAATGATCAATAGTAACAACAACAACAACATTAACAACAACAATAATAATAATCCTAATAGTGAACAATATTGGAGTGCTTCTAATGGTGGTGCTACTTCAGCTTGGAATGATCTTTCATCACCTTTTAACTCTTCTTCAGCTACTACAAATTCCAACTATAGAACTTAATTTTACTATGCTTTCTTTTGAAAATTTAAGTTTTTTTATTCTTCTCTTTTATTAACCTCTCCAAAAACAAAGTTTCATATCCACATATGGTTTAGTACTTTGATTTCTTGTAAGATAGAATGAAAACCCTAGGGATGTTTGTTTGTTAGATTCTTAATCTTTTTTTTTTCTTTCATTTTTATTCTAGTTTATAGGTTTAGAATATGGTTTGTGTGATATATAATCTTTACTATAAGGATTAATATTGTGATGAGTTCAATGTTCAAACAAATGAATATTATTGTATTAGACGAAAAATTATGTGTTAATTTTATTTGGTTTTTAAATGGCAAATCTTTATGATGAAAGTTTTTATTAATTGGTTACCACTTATCACAAATCTATGGAAATTCCGGCCTATGAGATGCAGTAGTATTAAATTTTTTTTCGAAGGGTTATATTTTCTAATTCGAGAGATTAATCTCTATATTATAAAAGATAATCTATTTCTGTTGGAAAAAAATCTTGTGAAACTTTCTTTTTAAAATTTTTAGTGGTGAAATATGAAATTGGTTGAATGTGTTTAAATTTATTTATCAATAAATAAAATAAAATATTTGGTGGTAGGGGTTTCATTTTCAAGAAGATTTAGGGGATATAAGGTTCTGCACTGAAAACCGTAAACAACAAAATCATAGATATTCTGAATATTGATTTCAACGCTTCTCAAAAGAATTTTGACTGGTCTTAATTAAACTCATGAATCATTGGTTGGTTTTGTATTCATAGTCAAATTGAGCACATTCAGATTGTTCTTTTTAAGATTCAAGAATTTCCTTGTGAACATATAGTAATAAAACATGAGTGGTTGTTGGAGAAAGTTTATTAAAAATTTTAAAGGCATGTTTTTCTTATTTGGGGAAGAGAGTTATTTTATATACCGTTAAAAATTAGATTTCTGTTATTTTTTTCTTTTTAGAATGTTTTTTGTAACAACTAAAGGAGCTTTTTCGATGATGTTAATATCATTATGCCATTACTAATTCTCTAAAAAGAGTGATTTTTCAACTTAATATGTTAACCCTCGAGGTTTAGGGGATTATAGGCCAATTGTTTAGTAGGTAGCCTATACAAGATATTAGCAGAATTGTTGGCTTCAAGGTTAAAGAGGGCGATTGGCAAGATTGTATCAAGTTGTGAGATTGTTTTTATTCTTGGAAGACAGATCTTAGATGGCATTGTGGTGGTGAATGAGATCATTAACTTGGAAAAGAGGGAAAAGAAGGGTTGTCTTATATTAAAAGTAGACTTTGAGAAAGTTTATGACAATGTGAATTAGAACTTCCTCATATTCTTGTTAAGAAGAACATGTTTTGGTGACAAATGACTTCTTTGGATGGATGCTTAAATGTTCGATAGTAGCTTATTTGTGCTGGTGAATGGAAGCTCAACCAAAGATTTTAATGTAGAGAAGGGATTGAAACAAGAGGGGTCCTCTTTTTCCCTTCATATTCTAAATTGTTTTTGAAGGCTTGTCATGCATGATGGGAGGGAAATTGGCTTAGGTGAGTAATTTTCTAGATTCAAAGTCGACAATATGGTGGAGTACAACATCTTGCAATTTGCAGATGATACAATTCTTGTTGGTGATGGGTCTTGGCACAACTTGTGGAGCATTAAAGCTCTCTTGAGGGGATTTGAGTTAGTGTCAGAGTTAAGTGTAAATTTTATCAAAAGCAAATTGTATGGTCTGAACATCTCTAATGATTTTATACAATATGCTTCCCACTTCCTTTCTTGTTGCATGGACTATATCCTTTTCAAATTTGTTGGCATCCCCGTTGGTTTCAATCATAGAAGAATTGCAACATGGAGGCCTATTGTTGATAACTTGAAAAAGAAGTTATCTTCTTGGAAGGGTAAGTTCTTGCCTTTTGTTGGTAGAGTCAGTTTGATCAATTCTGTTTTGAGTAACTTGCATATTTATTTTCTATCTTTCTTTAGAGCTCTAAAGAAGGTGGTGAAATAAATAATTAAAATCCAGAGGGATTTCTTGTGGAATGATTATTTGGAGAAGAAATGGATGCGTTGGATGAGTTGGAAGGATGTATGCATACCAAGAAAGGAGGGAGGATTAGGTATCACATATATAAAAGCTTTTAACTTGGATTTAATTTGCAAATGGTGATGGAGATGTATCATAAATAAAAAAGGCATTTGAATAACTATCCTTGAACATAGATATGGAAAGTTGGAATATTTAATGCTTGGGGAGGAGAGCCTATAAAGAGTAAGCAGGACTCGTTTGGTGGAGGGATATTAATTCCCTTGGTAGGAAACATGAAGTTGCAGTGGACTGGTTGAGAAATAGAGTTTCTTGTAGGGTAGGTTCAGATAACTTAATTCTGTTTTGGAAGCACAAGTGGTCGGGGTCAGAACCACGAGTGGCTTTTTTTTCTTTGGTTTATGGTATCTCAGCCAAGAAATGAGAGTACAATTCGAGACATGGATTCATTCTTGGGAAGTGTTTCGAGGTGGAATCTTCACATTTTTAGAGATAACATTCAAGAGGAGTTAAAAGTTGAATTAGATGCCTTGTTGATGATCCTAAGTGATGTTGATTTGTTGAATAATGCATATGACATATTTGTTTAGTTGCATGGCATTAATGGATCTTATTCAGTCGGGTCCAAATACAAGTTGGAGATAGAGCGGGGAGTTGGTGTTGCTATTGATCAAAATAGTAGTTATACTCTTCATAGTCTTTGGTCTACCAAGATTCATTCTAGGATTCAAGTTTTCGGGTGGAGGTTGATTCTAAACAAGATGCCAACAAGAGACTAATTGGTGTTGAGGGGAATAATCCATGATGATCATAGTAAAGCTTGTGTCTTCTGCTTTAGGGAGGAAGAAGATCTTAAACATTTGTTCTCTCAGTGCCCTTTTCCATTAAAATTCGGGGTTGAGTTCTAGGGTGGCTTGATAGGCAAGGTAACCAACCATTGGAGGGGTTTTCTCTTCTCAAGTGGTTCTCTAGTCTCATGAAGGGTATGTCAATCAACAAGGAACTTGTCATTTAGTTTGCAACTTAGTAGAGCATTTAGATCATGAGAAACAATATCCTCGTGAGAGAAGACATTTGTGATGTAGGAAAGTTGGTGAATAACATCAAATTAGTTGCTTGGACTTAGCATATCATAAGTTTGAGGTCCAGAAGTTGTTCTAATTTTTATGACCGGAGCAAGACTACTTTAATCTATCTTAATTTGTGTCAAATTTTATATTTGGGAGGAGTACCCTTATAAAAAAAGAAGTTAATATGTTGTTTTTATTCTTAATAGTTAATGTAAAACCACTTTTATATAAAAAAAAAATTATTTTGACTCTTAGAACTACTTTACAAACCATACAAGAGTAGGGGAGGTCTTGGGTTATGGATCTACACTTTGTTTAATCTTGTTTTCTTCTTGGATAAGTGGCGTCGGAGGCTCATTTATAGAAGGGTATTGTGTTAAAAGAGGTAGTTATTGTTTGGTACGGATCCGTCAAGACTTTGGGCCGCTTGAAACGATTTCGATCTACTTCTTTATAGTAGAAATCAATTTTTCTCCTTCAAACTAAGGGGTCATCTACGTCGCACTAGTTCATTTAGAGGATTTTTAAGGAGGTGGGTAATGAGTTTTTTGTGTCCATTTGAATTAACGGTTGATTTCAAGGTGTCTATTTCATAAAGCGATTAAAAAAATAGGTTTCAATTCAAAGGGACGACTTCATGGGTAAAATGGGGGACAAAGTTGTTTATTTGGAAGCATGAGTTATTTGTCTCCTTATTAACAACAATTAATGGTAGTGAGCTTTCCAATGAAGAGGACTTCTAATCTTAGAGGCATGACTAAGTTAGATCAACTTATTTGTTGCTTGGGGAGGTAGACATGCGGGGGTGGCTGCTCATAAAAGGTGATTCGGAAACTTAGCAGATGTGTGAAAGAGTAAGGCGTCCCCAATGCCAATGTTATTTCTTCGAAGTTACTTCGAGATAAAGCTTATACACGTTAAATAGGGGATTTTAGTGAGACATTTCCATACTTTTGTGTTTTGCGCTAGCCATACAAAATTGACTGATCTTTTACTTGGAACATGCGATTTTGGGGTTAGGTATTTGAGATTGTATTTTTAGGTGAACATATAGGGTACAGATGGTGATGCCTTCAAGTATCCTTTCTCTTGTAGAGATTTTCCATTAATTTCAAAGTAAAAAATGTTAAATTCTTGCTTAGCTTTGGTTTGAAAGTCAAATCTATGATTTATATGGAATTCGTGTAATAATTTTATTTTATTATAAAATACTATAATTGTATAGTACTAATTTTTGTATATAATGATTAAGAAGATCTCAAGTTTTACATTTAAATATAAAATTTGAAAAGAATTTATATAAATCATTTTTGAACTTTGATATTAGACGAATCAAAATTATGAATTTTTTTTTATCATTTTAATTTGAATAAACCTTTATCACTATATTCATATAGTAATTTTTTAATTTAAATAATCATTTTATTCAACAACCACCAAAATAGTGTTTCAATTAACTTGGTTATCATGATTACCTCACAGTCATTTAACTAATTAAGCACTTATTTAACCAATCAGTGGCGAATTATCCAGAGACCAATGTATGGGACAAACCCAATTCCAACAACCTTCTCATCAAAAGGCTATGCTTGTCATATTGTAGTAAATGTTAATCAAATTTGGAATTTTCCAATGAATTTTCATGAACAGTTGGTAAATATTCTAGGGCAATTCCTAGACTCCAAAACCTAGATGTTATTTTTACATAAATAAAGAAAAATGATTTTGATGTTTCATCTTATGTAGCCAAACCTAGTTAAAGATAACTTGTGAAAAATATTTAGTACTTCGAGAAATTGCAACTGTTTTATAATTCGTGAATGATTAAATATATAGTCCCAATGGAGATTCAAATCTCAGTTTCTAAATAGTAATGTACTGTACAAAACAAATCTTTCTTGAGTTTAGTGACTTCCAACAGTATAGAGAATATTTATATTATTAAAAATTGAACATGTAGAATTTTGCATGAGAGCGATCGTGTCCTTTAGTATGAATATCTTTCTGTTATTTCTTCACTCCTATTTTATGTTTTTTTCTTCTTCTGAGATTTTGTAATATTTTTCAAAACAAGTTTTGTTCATTACATTTTTTTATTAAATGTAATTAATATAATTTATAAGAGTATAGTAATATTAAAAAAATTAATGAAAGTTGCTTTAATATATTTTTAAAAAGATTAATAATTTTAGATATAAAAATATTGTAAAAAGTTTATAATGAAATAAATTAAAGTGACTATCAATAATTAATGAAATTTATTTACTAAAATTGTTATTGTCTTTTCTTTTTCATAGTAATTTAATTTGTGCAAATGAGATTATCTTTGATTTTTTTTATAGAACATGGAAAGTAATTGATTATTATTTCATAAAAGACAAATATTAGTTTATAAGTTTGAGATTGCTATAAAATAATTAGAAAGAAGATATACGTTTAGAGAGAAAAAGGAGAATTGTTCATTTTCTTATTTCGTTCTCGTGTAATCCTATATAATGAGATTTGTCATATTTATAGGACATCAGACAATATAATAAATACAAATTGTTATAAATAAGGAATGAAATTAGTTGGGAGACAAATAATTCATTATTCATAACACACACCCTTAGATGTTTATTTTGGATATGTCTGGTTAAAACATTTTCAGAAAAAACTGAATGGAAAAAAGTCTAGCGAAGGAAAAAAAGTACAAAATCCTTTTAATTTAAATTCATTTCCCCCCTCATCTGAACGATTGTTTCTTCGACGTTAAAGATCAATCTTTTGTACTAGTTGGTTAAAAGTTCTACTTGGGAGTGACTTTGTGAAAAGGTCTGTAAGATTATCACATGAATGAATTTGTTGGATGTTTATATCACCACTCTTTTGAAAATTATGAGTGGAAAAAAACTTTGGAGAAATGTGTTTTGTTTGATCTCCTTTAATGTAACCATCTTTTAATTGAGCGATGCATGCAATATTATCTTCATATATGATCGTTGTATTTAATTTTTCAGAAGATAAACCACAAGTATTTTGTATGTTTTGAATTAAGGATCTAAACCAAACGCATTCTCGACTTACCTCTTGTAATGCTAAAAGTTTTGCATGATTAGATGAAGTTGCTACTATGGTTTATTTCACCGATCTCTATGAAATAGTTGTACCACCACATGCAAATAAATAACCTGTTTGTGATATACCATTATGAGGATCTGACAAGTAACCTGCATTTGCATAACCTGTTAATTCGAATATGGATACTTTATTATAAAACAAACCCATGTATATTGTACCTCTAAGTTAATGAGTATATGTTTGACTCCGTTCTAATGTCTTCGTGTAGGTGAAGAATTGTCTCTTGCTAATAGATTGACAACAAATGATATATCAGGACGTGTATTATTGGCGAGGTACATTAGTCCTCCAAGTTCACTGAGATATGGTATTTCAGGACCAAGCAATTCTTCATCCTTTTCTCGAGGTCTAAAAGGATCTTTCTTCACACCTAATGATCTAACAACCATTAGAGTAGACAACGGGTGACATTTGTCCATATATAAGTGTTTTAACAAAAAAAATTATATAGCCTTCTTGATGACAAATATTTCTTTGTCCAAATGCTCAATTTGTAAACCTAGACATAATTTTGTATTTTCTAGGTCCTTCATCTCAAACTCTTTCTTTAAACAATTCATATCTTTTTGAAGCTCTTCAGGAGTATTAATAATATTTATGTCATCCACATAGACAACTATTATTGCAAATATTTTTCTTGATCTTTTTATAAAAATACAAGGACAAATGGAGTTATTTGTATATCCCTCTCTAAGAAAATATTCACTGAGATGATTATACCACATGCGTCCAGATTGTTTCAACCCATAAAGAGACTTGCTCAATTTTATGGAGTAGCTTTCTCGAGATTCAGAATTATGTGCATCTGGTATATTGAACCCTTAAGGGAGTTTCATGTAAATTTCACTATCAAGTGAACCACACAGATAAACTGTTATAACATCCATCATGTATAAGTTAAGCTCTTTATGTGCTACAAGGCTTATTAAATATCAAAAAATGCTTGCATCCATTACAGGTGAATATGTCTCATCAAAATCAATTCCAGGTCTTTGCGAAAATCCTTAAGCGATAGGTCGAACTTTGTATCTCACAATTTAATTATTTTCATTTTATTTTCGCACAAAAACCCATTTGTATCCAACTGGCTTCACACCTTGAGGTGTTTGGACTATAGGTCCAAAAACTTGTCTTTTGTAGAGTGAGTTTAATTCTACTTCAATTGCATCTTTCCATTTTGCCCAATCCTCACTTTGTCTATAATTTTTAATAGACATTGGTTCATGATCCTCTTTGTCATTTATCTCATTTATCGTTATATTGTGTGCAAAAATATCATCAATGTCGATTTCATGTTGGTTCCATTGTATTCCATTTTGGACAAAATTTATTGATATCTCTTTGTTTTCATGAGTCTCTGGTACCTGATCAATCTCTTTTAGAGATGAAATGTTTATTATGTCTGAAGATTCTTTTAGATTTTCTATATCCTCAATCAGGCCATCTTTATTCTTAGCTCTATTTCTTGTTCGAGGATTTTTATCTTTGGAACTGATTGGTTTGCCACGCTTCAGGCGTGCTTGGGACTCATTAGATTGTCCAACAGGAATATCCATTTTTATTGGAGAATTTACAGCTGGTATATATGATTTAGTCACACCTTTTAGATCAGTGAATGCATTTCGTAATTGATTTGCTAAGATTTGCAGGTGAATTATCTTTTGAACTTCTAGTTCACATTATTTTATTCGAGGATCAATATGAGATAATGATCATTCATTTCAACAGATCTCTTTTTCCAACTTTTTATTCTCTCCCCCTAATGTCGTAAAATTTGATTCGTCAAAATGACAATTACCAAAACGAGTCGTGAATAAATCTCATGTTGTTGGTTGAAGGTACTTTACAATAGATGGAGATTCATCCAACATATATTCACATCCTCCCTTGAGGACCTATCTTAGTGCGTTATGGTAGAGAAATTGGAATATACACCGCACATCCAAAAATTCTTAGATGGAAAATATTAGGTTCTTTACCAAAAACTAATTGTAAAGGGGAAGAGGTGTGGTAACTCGTTGGCCTGATGCGAATCAATGTTGCAGCATGCAAAATTGCATGTCCCCAAGCAGAAACTGGGCATTTGCATCTCATAATAAGTGGTCTTGCAATTAATTTTATACGTTTAATAAATGATTATGTGAGTCCATTTTGTGTATGAACATGTGCTACTAGGTGTTCAATGTCAATTCCAATATACACACAATTCTCATTAAATGCTTGAGATGAAAACTCTGCAGCATTATCAAGACATATTTTCTTGACAGGATAATCAAAGAAATGAGCTCTTATTCGAATTAGTTGAGATAACAATCTCGCAAACGCCTGGTTGCAAGTTGACAATAAACAAACATGTGACCATCTAGTTGACGCATCAACTAAAACCATAGAAAAATGATCCACGTGATGGGTGTATTTGTCCACAAATATCACCATGTATATGCTCTAAAAACCTGACAGATTCATTTCCAGTTTTTGTTGATGATGGTTGAATTATCAACTTCCCTTGTGAGCAAGAGCTGCATGAGAACTTATTTGATTAAATAATTTTACGACTCATTAATTAATAACCGCGTGAATTTTCAATTATTTTTTGCATCATTATATAATCGGGATGGTCCAACTGGTCATACTAAATTACACATTTATCATTATTTATAAACTTTTGATTTACAGTTGTATGCACTTCAATTGTACTAATATAAGTGTAGTACAAGCCAGAGGCTAAAGTCGATAGCTTTTCCATTACACATTTTATGTTCGAATTGTGTTTTGTAATACAAAGATATTCAATACCTCCATCATCTTTTGTTTCAAAGTGGTATCCATTTAGGCTAATATCTTTGAAACTTAATAAATTTCTATGAGACTTGGGGAAATAATACATTATCAATGTGCAATATCCTCCACGTAACAACACATTTGCTCTTCCGGAGCCTTCAAATATTTTTGAGGTGTCAGAAATAGTACTGACATCAGTCTTTCGAATCACTAAATTAGAGAAATACTCCCTCCGTCCCAAAAAATGTAAGAGAAAAAAAATGCATTTTTCTTGTCCCAAAATATAAGAGAGAAAAAAAACCAACTTTCATTTTTTTCAAGGTAAAATTAAATGCAAATTGCATTTAATTTTAATTTTTTCTCTTATATTTTGGGACGGAGGGAGTACCTTTTATTTTTTAGAATTGTGTGAGGTGTTGCACTATCAACAAGACACATATCTTCATTACTGGTGCTAGTGCCAATATTCATTCTAAAAACAATAATAATTTTTAACGATAAGTTATAAGCGCAATTTAAAGACATAAGTCATTTAAACAATAAATTATGTAAACAAACAAATAGAAATCACACTTTATTATTATTAGAAAAGAAAATTCAAAACATCCATAAAAAATAACAAAGTGTGTCTTAATGTGTACCTTCTAAGTGTTGGAGCTTTGTGCTGATAAAAAATATATAATATATTAAAACAAAAAGAGAAATAATAGTACCTTCTAAGTGTTGGAGCTTTGTGCTGATAATGTGTTATAAAATAAAGAGATAAAGAATATAAACGTTTAGAAAGAGGAGAATGATTTCTTTTCTTATTTCATTCTTGTGTAATCGCATACATTGAGATTGGTCATATTTACAAGACATCATATAGACAATGTAAGAAATACAAATCGTTATAAATAAGGAATATAATTATTTGGAGATAAATCATTCATTATTCATAACAGAGATAACCATTTTGTAGTAACCATTCATGCCTTTTATTATTCTGGATAGCGCACTCTACTTATAACAACAATTAAGTTAAAAGTCTTTGTGATATAATATTTTATATCAATATTTCTGAATCATATCGTACTAGAAATAACAATACAACCATTTTTTAATTGAATTAGACCAAAAATTATATTACATCAATGACACAATTTCATTAAGAATCAAAAATTGTAATTACATCAAAACCTAATGAAGATATCATTACAACAAATAATACTATTTTATTGTCCTGGTGTCTTGACTTTAAATATCTATAATTTCAAATAATAATAGTTGTTAGAAAATGACATTGTTAGTAATTATAAGATACAATAAATTATGAATGAAGAATGTAAAATACCTACTTTTTAATTTTCTCATATGTCTTCTTGATAATCATTACGAATAGCATGTACATCATCTCTATTAACTTCTTCATATGAATTAGACACTTGTGTTGCATAAGAAGGAGTGAAAGGAATATCAAAACTTTCATCATCACTAGAAGGAATGGTTTCCTTTGAGAACAATTGACCATCTCCTCGAAAAGTCCACAGAGTGTGTCACATAAAAAACTTGTTTTGCTTGAGTAGCCATGATGTATGGTTCGATGAAATAATTTGTCTTTCCAAGGTCAACCTGTGTGAATCCTAACCCATCAATTTATACACCATTGCTATTAGGAATCCATTTGCATTTAAATAAAGTCACTTTGAAAGTAACATAATCAATCTTCAAAATCTCCTCAATGAAACCATAGAATGTGGAAGTTGCCAAAATTGGATTCTTATCTTTTGAATTAGAGAAATACATAGATTTGTCCTCAACCATAACCCCACTTTTTTACATTGTACTACGTCCATCTTTTGCTTTTATATAAAAATATTAATTAGAGATGTCGTATGTCGTCCAAGTTATCGTAGTAAATTTTGGCATGTATGATAACGATTTAATTGTCTCAGATGAACAATCATCATTAGAAATCCTCATATTAAACTAACTTATGACATCCTTGTTATGTAGGGTCAAGAATAAGTTGTCATTCATTCGGGTATATTATTTCTTTATAACTTTTTTGTGAGCAGCTATGTATGGTTGAACTACATTAAGATTATTCAAAATATATAAATGTGGTTGAAGTACTACATCCCGACCCATTGACTTAACATTTAAACCTTGAGTAACCCTACCTTCAAATCTCTCAGCAGGACAAGACTTTGAAATTCCAATAGACTCTGTTTTCGATAAATAGTTTGAACAAAACTCAAGAGCTTCTTTTGTGATGTACCTTTCAATGATAGAAGCTTCCGGCCGATGATGATTCTTCGTATATCCTTTAAATATCTTCATGTATCACTTTATAGGATACATCCACCTAAAATAAATTAGACCAGAATATCTAATTTCTCTGACTAGATGAACAAGTAACCGAACCATAATGTCAAAAAATGATGGAGTAAAATACATCTCCAATTGACACAATATTATTGCAGCCTCATATTCTAATTAATCTAATTTTTTGAAATCAAGAAATTTATTACATATAGAATTGAAAAATAAGCATAATATGGTTATATTACTCTTACATTTTTTTGAAGGATGCCACGGATAGCCAGTGGTATAAATTGTTGCATCAAGACATAACAATCATGAGATTTTAAGTCAACTAACTTGAGATTTTTCATTGATACAAGTTTCTTGATGTTTGAAGAGTAACCTTGGGGAAATTTGATATCATGCAAACACTCGCAAAAAAAAATCTTTTCCTTTTTAGATAGAGTGTGACATACCAGAGACAAATAATATATTTTCCTCTATCTTCTGGAGCCAACTGTTGTCGTACACCCATCTCTGCCATATCTAAACGGGAATTCTTATTATCTTTAGTCTTACATATAATGTTTAAAAGTGTTCCTATCAAACTGTCACACACATTTTTCTCCATATGCATCACATTAAGACTATGTCTTACATCAAGTCTAGACCTATATGGAAGATCAAAGAACACTGATCTCTTTTTCCAAATATTTCTCTCAACGGGACCATCTTTTTTATTCCCAAAGACAATATTAAGGTGGTCTTTTCGTTGATAAACTTTGTCTCCAGTTAAAGGTTTATGAGCGCTTTCAAACTCATGATCTCCATTAAAAGCCTTATATACTTTACGATAAGAATGATTGGGTTTTAGAAATTTCTGATGCCCAAGGTAAACAGTCTTTTTTCCAAACTCAAGCTGATGAAAACAAGTGCCAGATTCACGTATAGGACACGATTTATGTCCTTTGACACTATATCCAACCAAATTACCATATGCAGGAAAGTCATTGATTGTGCAAAATAATATTGCACACATCTTAAATTTTTCACTAGAATATGCATTATCAACGTCAGCACCTTTTTACCAAAAATGTTTTAAATCCTCAATTAATGGACTTAGATAAACATCTATGTAGTTTCCAAGTTGTCTTGGTCCATAAATCATCATATTTAACATCATATACTTGCACTTCTTGCACAACCTAAGAGATAGGTTACAAATCGTGAGAAGAACATGCCACAAAGAATGGTTAGTGCTCATATTACCAAAGGGGTTTATTCCATCTATGGAAAGCCCAAGCCTAAGGTTTCTTGGATCAAAGCCAAAGTCTGTAAATAATGAATCAATTTTATTCCATTGCAAAGAATCAGCTACATGGCGAATGTTTCCATCATATTTTCTTTCATTTGCATGCCATATAATATTCTTTGTGTCATTTGCATTAACAAAAATTCTCTTTAACCTCAAAATATTGGCAAGTATCATAACACTTTTGCAGGAGGATGCATCTTACTAACATTGTCATTGTCAGTACAATTGTATTCTTCAACTTTTAGCGCGACTCACCACATTATGGACATTGATCCAAATTTTCATACCTTTTCCTATATAATATGCAATCATTAAGGCATGCATATATTTTGACATACTCCAAACCCATTGGACCCAAGATCTTTTTGGCCTCATAACATCGATCCGACAAATTGTTATCTTCTGGTAGCATTTGTTTCAATAAATCAAGCAAATCTGTGAAACTTTTATCCAACCACCCATATTTTTCCTTTAGATTAAACCATTTTAACAATGCAGACAATCATGTAAAATTGGTGCACCCTGTAAGACCCCAATTTTGACCCTAAGATCCCTCATACAATTTCATCATATGCATTAGCAATGGGATCATACCTTGGCATCCTCCTTACCCCTTCTTTCATTGGGTTTGTTTTGGGAGAGATCACCAAGCACCATGTGATTGTATCATACTTGTATCTTATCATTTTACTAACCAAAATACCAAAAATATGTCTTTGTATTTGCCTAACTCTTTTGTAGGTAGGGCATGATCACCATTGATCTATCAAGTTCACATCTAGGGTTTGAGACCCTCATGACAAAGAGCACAACCATGAATTGATTCAAGAATGGTTATGAGCATCACATATAAGTTCCATTTATCTCTACATGTCATTTTTATCAAGTTTTCTTCAAGAGTTTGAGGGTGATTTGCCTTGGAAACCCTAGTTTGACTGGGTATCTTGAGTAACTTCTCCAACAAGCTATCTCCCCAATTGATCAAATTTTTCAAGCGACAGTTCAAATTTCATCATCTTATGCATATATGATCTACCATGAGCCAAGAAAGCCAAGAGAATTGAAAGTTAGCAAGTTGGTTGATGGTGGTTGGCCAGATGAATTCATCTCATCAAAATTGGGTCTCCCTAGACCCTATCTCCTACAATTTTCACCATATGAAAATTACTCCAAGAGAAAAATTACTCTAGACAACATTCCAAACAACTTTCATGTTGATACCTAGAGATAGTTTTGCTTGGAAAATCATCTTCTATGTTGAAACATTATAGGTCATTTTGTCTAAACCCTAGTTTGAAAGTCAACTTCCCAAGGCCATAACTTGCTCAATTTTTATGAGATGAAAGATTTCCAAGTTTTACAATCAAATTCAAGATGTCTACTTTAACTTTGATGTTTTGAGTGGAAGAAAATTCAACTTTTATGAGCATGTGATATGAGGATACATTATAGGTCATTTTTGACCTATACCATTGAACAAGTGATTTTTCCAAACTTCAAAAATGCATAACTCTATCATTCTAAATCCAAATGGCATGAAATTTATGACCATTTTGAAGGTATTTTAAAGGTATACAACTTTGATGAAGACACTTTTCTCATTTGAAGCTCACATAAAAAGTTAAGTAAGGTGGAATATTGAGATATATGGCTTGACACTTAGAAAAAATTTCAACATGCTGAAATTTCCAAACTTCCACCTCAAAATTCACCATGATCCAAGCTCCAAATGAAAAAGTGTTCAACATCAAACTTGTTACCCTTGATCCAAGCTTTCCAAAGAACCCAAGTTCATGCATTTTGGATGAAGTTTGCTAGGGATGCGCATGGCTTTAACAGAGTTGCATCATTGGAGGAAATCAAATGTACAAACTTCATTTCACCTTGCCTTGCCAACCAAGCTTCATCCAGACTTCAACATGATTGATTTTGGACCTTAATGCATTACCTCATGGGCCTGTACATGCCCATGCACTCGTGCCATTCACATTGCTAAATTTGGACAAAATTTCAAGTGTGCAAATATCACTCCCTCATGCTATAAATACATGACCTCTGTGCTCAATTCAAACACCCCTTGCACGTCAGCTTTGCCCCCCAATTCATACCCTCTCATTCTAAAGGAAAACCTGAGAATTTTCAATTTGAAAATTGAGTTTGAATCTCAACTATTGGAGATTCAAAAACTCCAGGATCCAAAGCCTTGCACCCTTGCTAATCACTTCCTGCAAGCTTCTCAAGTGTGATCAGATTGTGTTTGAAGCAAGCAACATCAAGTTATGCACAACATTGAAGGTAATTTTCAAAAAACTTCATCTATTCGATTCTCACTCAATTATCATCAATTCTCTTGGATCTTTGGATGTCTAAAGTCCTACCAATGTAGGCAAGAAGATTGAGTTGCTTAGAGGTCAAATCGAAGCAACCCAGTTGACACACCTCAAAATTCAACTCCTCATATCTTTTTATATATGTGGAGTTAGTTAAAATTGAGGTGATATTCGTGATCTACACCATTTTATCTTTCAGATCATGTCCTCTTTTGTCATTTATGATGTGGTGATGATTGAACCAGTCCGGCCAGGGTCATCCGGAGAAGATGACCGGTCTTTGGCTCCGACGATGAGCTGGAAGTGTTCAGAACCATTAGATGAGTTTGAAATGTTTTAATCTCGTGTGTTGCTTTTAAATACCAAGTTTATGCCGCATTGAATGCAGTGCACCATGGAACGCACGCTTCTCACCACTTGATTTGCCACCTCAATTAATGAAGCAGATCAAGTGGTCCACGTTTTTTGATATTTTCTGATTTTTCTTTTATTCCTTTTATTTTCATTAATTCATATTAATTTTAATATTGATCCAAAAAATATGAGAGTTTCACCAAAAAAATTCAAATAATTTCCTCTTTCATAATTTGAATTAAAATTATTTTTTGGATCATTATTAATATTTTTCATGATTTAATTGATTTTGTGATTGTTTTTAATTATTTAAAAATACTTTTAAGTCTTTAAAAATTCTGAAATTTTTTCTCCAATGTCCTTTGACCTTGTTTGACCTATGATAAATCTCATGGCCATTTCTTTGGTGTTTTGATGAGGTTTTAGGAATTTGACAGAACATATTTAATTTAAATGTATTATTTTAGTATTTTAAATTTGAATAAATGCCAATTAATTGTGTTGACCTATTGTGATGACTTGTATAAGTTTGACTCTTGTTGTTGGGCCTTGGTCAAGGTTGATTTGACTTTGTCAAGTTAATATAACTAGATTTAGGGGATTGATGGAATATGCATTCCATCCCCCAAAATGAATGGATGATATTAATTTGGTAAAAGTCCTCCTTTGACCAATTTGAGTTTTGATCCTTCCCTTCCTTCTTCATCTCATTAGCCTTCTTTATGCATTCATCTCATTTGGCCTATGATATATTTAAGTCCTAAGGCTAGTTGATTGCAAAATCAACATAAGTATGGATGAGATTAAGCCACCTCTTTTGTATATTCTTTTTGTGTGTGGTATGTTTCATGAGCATAGTCCATTATATTATGTCTCTAACATGCATTAACACCAAAGTTATATTGCCCAGCCTCAAATAGTTGTGACTTCTACATAAGTCCAATTACGATTGCTTAACATAGCGCTAAATTTGTGACACAAAAAGGCATAGCATTCTAGTTAGTGAGAAAGTAAGTCTCCCCTCTTTCATGGTATTATGTGGAAACTTGACCTTTTTTCCTTCCTTTGGAATATGTCTTGGTTCAAGGATCCATGCTTGTGATAAGTGGGTTGAGTGTTCTCCAAAGAATGACTTAAAATGAAAAACAAAAGCAAAGCAATACTAACTTCTAACTCATTAACAACTAACATTTAATTTCAAGTCCTTTATTTTTAATGCACTTTAATTTTTAAGTTCTATTCATTTGCCATTATTCATATCATTCTAATTGTTTATGTCAATGTTATTTTCCCTTTTGTCCATTTGGACCATATTGTGTGATATATCTTGGTTGTGTATATTTTGTTTGTTTGTGTGGTCTTGGACCATTAATGTACATAATAAGAACAAAAACCCTAAAAAAACTTTTGTGTGGACTGTTGACTTGATCTTGGACAAATTGGACTTAGATTTTAGGCAACCTCCCTATGCTAAAGGACTTGGCCAATGCCAACTTTTGTGAAACCAAGTGATTGCAATTTGAACTTCATATGATACATCATTCAAGATCCCTTTGAGTTCATCTGCAGCATGATCATTGTGAAGCTGTTATTTTGAGCTTGTGACTTATGGGATTGTGGAATTCATCTGATACATGGGCTAGTTTTGAAGAAGATCATGAAGTGGCTAAGCTTGGATGTGGATATCTTTATTTGATGCCTTGCTCTTCAAGTTAATATTGTATGCATTGTTTGTTGCTTGATTCTAATATCCAAGGGAATTTGGGGTTTCTATATGGCATTCTTGCCTATTGGATTGCTACCCATCAGTCAGATATTTTCAACTCTTAATTTTTAATTTTGTGCATAGGATTAGTCTCTTCATCTCCTCTCCATCTATTTAATTTCAAAATCTCTCCCTCCTTTTAAAAACTTCTTTGTTTGAACTAGTTATTTTTTTTCTCTAAATTTTGACCACTTTGCAAACTAGAAACTTTGGCCTTATGCCCTTTCATTTTCAAACTTCTTTTCTTAATCAAACTTGTAAATGAACTTAATTATATTTGACCTAAACTTTCAAAAGCCAAAAAAGAACTAACTCATTCAAACCATTTTTAGGCCTTTGTGCCTTTCAAACTTAATTTTTGTTAAAAGCAATACATCCATTTTGAAATTTGTATCATGAACTACGAGGTTTTGATCCCTCATTTTTATGTTGGTACGTAGGCACAAGTCCGAAGATCTTGTCAAACACAAAAATATAATTAATGAATTATTTTCTCATCCCCTCACTCTATCTGTTTGTAAATATCATTTTTGTACAAAACACACATGCACACAAAAAAGGCCTCCCTAGGAGTACCTATGACACTTTGGGTGCTAACACCTTCCCTCTGTGTAACCAACCCCCTTACCTGTAATCTCTGACATTTTATTAGTTTTGATTTGAAAACTTCTTACTTTTGGGTTTTGTTCGTACTTTTTCCCTTTTCCCTTGGAAACAATAAAAGCGCGGTGGTGACTCTTGTTATTTGATGTCTAGCTTATCCATAGCTTGATGATCATGAATTTACCACTACACACCCGTTATATAAATGCACATCTTTGTCGATACATAACGTATCATAAATTTGTCCTTTCGTATAAGAAGATTCTCCAATATCACGAATCATATCTTCCAGTCGATCATCCATATCATCATCATCTTCATCCATTTGTGACATTGTATTTTGATTATTATCCACTTCTCCATGCCACATCCATGTTGTATAATCTTGACATATTCCATCACAACAGAGGTGATGGAATATTTCTTTCTTTGACCATTTTCTAATATTCCTGTAAACAACACAAGGACAATAAAAGATACCATTATTGTCGGTAATATTTTTTTCAACAAACTCAAGGAATTCAAGAACTCACTTTTCATACAACGGACCTAATCTATCGACTTTCATCAACTATGATACATAACAAATTCTGAAATTTATATTAAAAGAATAATGTGAATGGCAACATAATGTTACACACACAACATCAAAAACCAAACATCGGACCTAAGATGATTATATTCATATGACATTGTCTGAATAAAATATGAACATGGAAACACCAAAACATAAACATATTCAGAAGCGTCATAATGTCTGAATAAAACATCAAAATATCCAATACAAAAACCTAAAACATATTCAAAAAATATGAATAAAACATGAACATGGCAACATGAACAATACACAAGACAGTGTCAATACCCACAACATCCTAGCAAAAAACGTTAAAATTCAGATGCGTCAGAGAGTGATAATAGTAAATAACCCTTACGAAGAAAATAAATATTCAAAAGTGTCAGAAAGACAGATTGGTAAAGTAGCATAATTCAAAGAGGGTGATGATTTCTTCTTAATATAAATTTCAGAATTTGTTATGTATCGTAGTTGATGAAAATCGATAGATTAGGTCCGTTGTATGAAAAGTGAGTTCTTGAATTCCTTGAGTTTGTTGAAAAAAATGTTTCCGACAATAATGGTATCTTTTATTGTCCTTGTGTTGTTTGCAGGAATATTAGAAAACGGTCAAAGAAATAAATATTCCATCACCTCTGTTGTGATGGAATATGTCAAGATTATAAAACATAGATGTGGCATGGAGAAGTGGATAATAATCAATATATATATATATATATATATATATATATATATATATATATATATATATATATATATATATATATATATATATATATATATATATATATATATATATATATATATATATATATATATATATATATATATATATATATATATATATATATATATATATATATATATATATATATATATATATATATATATATATATATATATATATATATATATATATATATATCAGCTCACAATGTAAAATAGTTTTACATTGTCGTTTAATAAAAAATAGACAAATTATCAAATTATTAAAATCATTTTAAAATTTAAGTATGATTTAGCAAAATAAAATAAGTTGACTGATTAACAGTATAAAATTATTTTACACTGACAGTGTATATTCTCTCTCTCTCTCTCTCTCTCTCTCTCTCTCTCTCTCTATATATATATATATATATATATATATATATATATTATATATATATATTATATTTATATTTATCTATCTATCTATCTATCTATCTATCTATCTCTCTCTCTCTCTCTCTCTATATATATATATATATATATATATATATATATATAAAAAAAAGAAATACTTTATTACGATACAGAATCACAACTATCAACAATAAAATTAGAGAAATAAAAGCAATAAACAAAGAGAAAACCTAAAACACAAATAGTGACGTATAATAAACATGAAATGTAAATATCTTAAAGTATTAAGTTTGTATATATGGCCTCACTCATCTTTACATAAATGATCTGTAAGATGACAAGTGTCTCTCTCTCTTAAATTTTTGTTATGTTGAATTTGATTTTTTTTGTAATACACCTTTCACGTCCAACATTATTGAGTTTGATGCATGAAAGTAAATTGACAAATTTTAAAAATGAGAGATTTATTTATTTGTGAAATTCACCCTCTAGATAAGCATCTTTCACGTGCTCTTCAAATTTCAAAAAATACTCCTCAGATTCTATGATCTATAACATATTTTAGTATTCAAACAATATGGGTGTGTTATGAACTCAATAAACAATCAACCAATATAAACACTTCATTAAATAAAGTTCAACAGAAAACTTAAATAGATATTAAACACAAACGAGATTGTGGATAAGACAAACTAATTTTTCATCATGTTCAATCATGCACAATGTGATTTCATCAAATATCGTGGGGCTGATCAAGCTCGAATAAATAACATAAAAAGATCCAACCCGCATAATGTCTAACTCAATCAGTCTCTCAAAACGATTCTGACCATAAATTGAGAACATGGTTCTCACATCATCGTCGTTCTAAAATTGTAACTTTTGATGAAAAATTATATATATATATATATATATATATATATATATATATATATATATATATATATATATATATATATATATATATATATATATATATATATATATATATATATATATATATATATATATATATATATATAAACGCTAAAAAAATAAGCTGTGAAAATTTACCAAAAGGGTAAAGTGGTAATTACAGTAAATTAAAGGTACTCAACAAACCAAAATAATCAAGAACAAAACAGAAGAAAAAGTAATCAAAAGAGAAAGAAAGCAAGACTAGAAGAAAAAGCTCTCGGTAATGGAGCTAATTAGCAATAACTAATTAACACTCGCTTACAAGAGACTTGAAACTGCCATCACCTAATAGAAAAACAGTACCACAATTGTTCCAAAAAAAATAAAAGCCAAGAACTCTTTGATTCTAAATTCAAAATCCCTCAATCCTCTAAAGATTTAGGGAAAGGTTAGGTTTTGTCAGCCTTTCATAGTAAGAATAGGAGAAATCATAGGTCCTACCAAGGTACAAATTTCCAGAAGAGAATGATCTTGTCCACCATTTCCTCCATAAAAATTATCTTACTTGAGAAAAAAAAGATAATTTTGGGATTTTCAAATATATTCTAAGTTAAATTGTCAAATCAAGGTCAACCCTTCCACATAAACAACTCAAATAAGGAACCTTAATCCTCAAAAAACACAAATAACCACCCTAAATTGGTCAAAATGAAATGCCAAATACCACACGCCACCTATAGGGATGGAAAAAAGGTCCAGCCCTTCCATTTTATATTTTAAATTTGGGGGGATAAGCCAAGGTTGTGGCCCATCCCATATACTTTTCTTCCCCATCCCATCTATTTTTTTTGCATCCTTTGGAGGGCACGAGTCTAAACGGATTGGACATGGATTTTTGTCACTTTTAGGTTTTAAGGGTGACATAGTCCGTTAGGCCCACCATGCCCGACATTTTCATAGGACGAACCAAGTTTTACAAGAACCCCCCTCTAATTTTCCAAATCATCCTGTTTTTGGTTGGGCTATGGAGGAGGCGACATGCCTATTACGTATCAACACAATTTCTAATGATAACTGTAGTAAAATGTAGAGGTTATAAGTTCGATTCTAAGGCCATCATTTTGGTTGTTTTCTCAACTTTTCACCACAGTTTTTCTTACCAACCGTAGTTAAAGACTCAACGCACATCTTTTCACTATGATTGTATCTTTCAACCGCGGTGATATGTTCATTTGAGTTTATTATAATATATATGGAATTATTTTTTCACCAACTACTCACTAAACATATAACCTTTCAATCTAATAGAAAAATTAATAATTTGAAAAATTAAGTTATATTAGAATAACAAATTATAATGATCAATGTTTTCCTAGCTTTCTTGCATTCATTATTCATATCTCGCTTTTTGATTGTTAAAATTAGGTATAATGCTTGTGACTCTTCAACCAACACATCATTCTCTACTAGTTCATTGAACAAATTAGTAATGGAGTGTTTCTTGAAGATTTATTGTTAGACGGTGTGGCTAGTGATCAAGAGGGGGGTAAATAGATCACCTCTTTGAAAATAAACAAATTTAAAATTTTATCAGAGTTATCGAAATTTAGCGGAAAATTTCAGTCCCGAATCGACTTCCGTCTATTCTGAACCGCTACTAGAAAACCGGACACGCGAATTTATTGCTGGATTTGAATTAGAACGACAGCGGTTATTAACACCAGAATCTAACTAAATCAAATTCACTTATCACTAAATTCTATTTCCAATGAATAAACTCGGCTAACAGCTTTGTCAAACAGTTGGTGTGTATGTGATCAATGATGAACAATGGTGGACTTTAGTTAAAGAAGTTTTCTTGCCACAATTGTATCGCAAAAAGTACAGCCACAACACACTAACAGATATTACAGAACTATTGAAAACGTAAAGAGAGATAAGGAAAGAATACGACACGCAGAGATTTGGTAAGGAAGTTCCCCACGTCGTCCTCGTGTGTGGGTACGTCTCCCTCTCAATTTCAAATTGAAATTGAGAACTGTAATTATCAATAATGCCGAATTCGTTGATACAAGGTTTTAATACACAGACAGAATTCTAAATCCCAAGATCTTCTTCTTGTATAAAGCCTTCACTTGATCTGAGCTCGATCAAGAATTTCCTGCAAGAAATTGCAAACAATTCACCGGTTCCACGACCTGTTTGCGAAGTCACCCGATTTCCAAACCCTACGCTGCGGCTGAATCTGTTTTGCAAACGTGACTAACAAACCCGCAAGAACACTCCAGTTCTTGAAGGACAAACCGTCTGGTTTTTCCTCGAAACCCCCTTCAACCTTCAACTCAGCTAGATCCTCGATCGTTCCACTGAACACCTCAGCTAGATCCTTGATCGTACCACTGAACGTTATCTCGTTGATCCTTTAATCCAAAGAACAAGAATGATTATGTGTTGATGTTCTTGAAGAAAAGAGATTGAGAAGATGGAGAAGATGAAGTCTCTTTCAGGTTTCTAACTGCTCAAACAATTGCCGCTACACCCTCCTTTGATTGGTGTTTTCAATTGTTTTTCCCTCTCAGAATTCCTTTTTTTGTTACTGCTGTCAAAATACTTCTTATATATGAAAGACAGAAGCAGTTAGTAGACAAAACAGAATTATGTATTGATACAAGAGTTTATGCATCGATACATACTGTAGCTTTGGTTTATTTTTGAGGATTAATACAAGCATGTATCGATACAAAGCTCGTATGTATTGATACATAGAACATTTTAACTAGCATGGATCGATACAAAACTCGTATGTATTGATACATAGAACATTTTAACTAGCATGGATCGATACAAAACTCGTATGTATCGATACATATAGTATTTTAACTAAGTATGGATCGATACAAGATTCATATGGATCGATACATACTGAAGCAAAAACGTTTTGTGATTTACAACAATTTTATGGATCGATGCATATGAACATGTATCGATACATACTGACACAAAATAGTTTTTATGAGTTCTTTTAAGTAATGTATCAATGTGGATCTTTATGTATGGACATGATACAATAGTATAGGCTAAAAACCCAAATGAAACATGTAAAATAATGCACAACCAACAATTAGACAATGATCACACAATTTGCTATCATTCAAAACTTATTCAAAGTAAAGAATTTGCTCACAAACTCCCCCTTTTTGATGATGGAAAATTTTTAGCAAGATGTGTGACTCTCCCCCTGAGTTTGTGCATATCTGTCAACATCTGCATTTTCTCCCCCTTTGTCAACATCAAAAAGAGGAAAAAAATAGTTTTATCAAGGCAACATGTTGTAGCAGGACATAGAAAAATGATAAAGAAGCTAACAATCACAAAGAAGGAATCTTAAAAAGTAAAGAATTACTCACAAAGAATGACAAATAAGGCCAATAACACCAGAAGTAAGCAACAGGAAATAAGCATTCAACTAGTAGAAAGTGTTTAACAATTACATAAGCTAAGACATATATTGTGCAACTAATCCAAAAAAAAACTCAAGCAACATGCAATGAAATGCAGTGTGTGTCGATGCATTTAATCCAAATAACAATCAGTATGTGTCGATGCATATGGGCATGGATCGATCCATGTCATACATTTTTGTTTTTAAAGGGTCTATGTATCGATACATGCGACGGATGGATCGATACATACTGAACTAATTTTGACAGATTTGAAATGAGAAAGACATGAATCGATGCATACATGTTCGTATCGATACATACTGATGTTGCATTAAATTTAATTAATTTTATGCAGTATGGATATGCATTATGAAGTGTGTCATGATAGTTATGCCCAAGTATGATTCACAAATCAGATTTTAATGTTCAAACAATATATGCAAAGAAATTTACATAAACAAGAGTAAGAACTTTTGTTCTAACATACACAATCACATAGTTGTAAAAGAATTATAGAAAGGAGTGATATTACCTCTGCTGACGTAATCTTGTGAGGTTTAAATGACATCTAAAACAAATCTCATCAACCAAGGTGAGGCATAATATAAATAAGAAGAAACATGCTTAAGACATCAATTGAGAGAGATCTAAGATCCCTAATTCACGACGAATGTTGAAGAACGGTTCCGTTGCCAAAGGTTTAGTGAATATATCAGCAAGCTGATTTTTAGAATCAACATGCTCAAATACAACGTCTTCTTTTTCAACATGGTCGCGAAGAAAGTGATGTCTAATCTCTATGTGTTTAGTGCGTGAGTGTAAAACAGGGTTTTTAGTAAGGTTTATGGCACTAGTGTTGTCACATTTTATTGGAATACGTTTGAGTTGAATGTTAAAGTCTTGTAGTTGTTGCTTTAGCCACAAAATCTGAGCGCAACAACTACCGGCTGCAACGTATTCAGCCTCTGCAGTTGACAAAGCCACAGATACCTGTTTTTTGCTATGCCAACTTACCAAGGAGTTTGAAAACAGGTGACATGTATCACTTGTGCTTTTCCTATCTGATTTACAGCCAGCAAAATCAGAATCGCAGTAACCTACTAAACTACAATCACTTCCTTTGGAATACCAAAGCCCATATTTAGGTGTTCCATGAAGATATCTAAATATGCGCTTAACAGCTTTTAGGTGTGATTCCTTAGGATTTGATTGATATCGTGCACACATACAAACACTAAACATGATGTCAGGTCTAGAAGCAGAAAGATACAGAAGAGATCCAATCATACCTCTGAACTTTTTGACATCTACACACTTACCATGCTCATCCTTATCCAGATTTCCGTTGGTAGGCATAGGGGTGTCAATTGATTTTGAGTCATTCATTCCAAAGCGCTTGAGTAGTTCTCTGCAGTATTTTGTTTGACATACTGTTGTACCCTCATCAAGTTACTTTATCTGCAGTCCTAGGAAGTAGTTCAGCTCCCCCATGAGACTCATCTCAAATTCACCCTGCATAACCTTAGAAAATTCTTCGACCAAGTGTATGTTAGTTGAACCAAAAATTATGTCGTCTACATAAACTTGAACTAAAAGGATGTGCTTTCCCTTGTGTTTAATAAAGAGAGTATTATCCACTTTACCTCTTGAATATCCATGATCAATTAGAAATTTGCTAAGCCTTTCATACCAAACCCGAGGGGCTTGTTTAAGACCATACAAAGCTCGTTTTAATTTGTAAACATAATCTGGATTTTCAGCATTCTCAAAACCAGGAGGTTGTGAGACATATACCTCTTCATTTATGACACCATTTAGAAAAGCACTCTTTACGTCCATTTGGTAAAGCTTAAAATTGTTAGAACACGCATAGGCAAGCAAGAGACGTATAGCTTCAAGGCGAGCAACTGGAGCATAAGTTTCCTCATTGTCTATGCCCTCCTCTTGGTTATACCCTTGTGCTACTAAGCGTGCCTTGTTCCTAGTTATCACTCCGTTTTCATCAAGCTTATTTATAAAAACCCATTTAGTACCTATGATATGATGATCTCGCGGACGAGGGACAAGTTCCCAAACGTCATTTCTTTTAAATTGATTAAGCTCTTCTTGCATGGCCATTAGCCAAAATTCATCAATCAAGGCATCTTTGGCATTTTTAGGTTCTACTTGTGAAACAAACGCGAAGTGAGAACAAAAATTACTTATCTTAGAACGAGTCATTACTCCCTTTGAAATATCTCCCAAGATGTTGTCGATGGGATGGTCTTTTGAAGATTTCCAGGCTGGTGGAAGGTCATTCACTTCAGCTGTCCTTTCTTCCTCATCTTCTTCATGACTAGTATCTTCCTCCTTCTCATGGGCAGCTGTTCTGGACTGATCAGTTTCCTTAACTGCTTCCTTGAGTATGTCTTCTGTAGATACACCTGCGTCATCAAAAGAAATACCTTTTCCGACACTTTTCGGATAAGACTCATCAAAAGAAACATGAACAGATTCTTCAACAGTAAGTAAATGCTTATTATATACTCTATATGCTTTACTTGAAAGTGAGTATCCAAGAAAGATACCTTCATCCGCTTTTGCATCAAACTTCCCAATATTTTCCTTACCATTATTCAATACAAAACACTTACAACCGAATACGTGAAGATGTGACAAGTTTGGTTTTCTTCCTTTTAAAAGTTCATAAGGAGTTTTATTTAAAATAGGGCGAATTAAGATCCTGTTTAAAACATAACAAGCTGTGCTAACAGCATCAGCCCAAAAGTATTTTGGTAATCCACCCTCATTTAGCATTGTTCTTGCCAACTCCTCTAAAACACGATTTTTACGCTCCACAACGCCATTTTGTTGTGGAGTTCGAGGAGCTGAAAAGTTATGCTCAATACCAAACTTGTCACAGTACTTCTCAAAGTGATAGTTTTGAAATTCACCACCATAATCGCTACGAATTGTAACTATTTTGGAATTCATTTTGTTTTGGGACAGATTTGCAAAATTCTTAAAAGCAGAAAAAGTTTCATCTTTGCTATGAAGGAATATAGTCCAAGTAAATCTAGAGTAGTCATCAACTATTACAAAACCATAATAATTTCCACCTAAGCTCTTTGTCCTAGAAGGTCCAAAGAGATCCATATGGAGAAGCTCAAGAGGTCGTGAAGTTGAAATTATATTTTTAGATTTAAAAGAGACCCTCGTTTGCTTTCCCATTTGGCACGCGTCACATAGGTGGTCTTTTGAAAATTTTATTTTTGGAAGACCGACTACTAGATCCTTAGATACAACCTTATTAAGAAAATCGAAATTAACATGAGCTAAACGTCTATGCCAAAGCCAAGAATCACCATTCAAGGTCACTAGACATTTAGTACTTGTTAAAGATACATCAACCAGGTCGAGCATATAGATATTATTTACTCTTACTCCCTTAAACACAATATTCTGTTCAGCATGTTCAATTATGCAGCAAGTTTTTGTGAAAGAGACTTTATAGCCCTTGTCACACAATTGACTTATGCTTAACAAATTGTGTTTAAGCCCCTCTACTAAATGGACATCAGAAATAGTAGTGGTAGAGGGATTACCTACACTACCTTTGCCGAGTATAGCTCATTTGTTATTGTCTCCATAAGTAACATATCCCTTCTTCTTTGCTTTGAAGTCTATAAAAAGTGATATGTCACCGGTCATGTGCCTTGAGCAACCGCTGTCAAGAAACCATCTCCTATCTACGGAAGCAAGGCACTCATCCTACAATATCAAAAGAGAGAAGTTGGTACCCAATTTTCATTGGGTCCAAGTGGGTAAGTGCTAACATGGTTGCCTTTTGGCTTCCATTGATAAATACCTTTAGGAACAAGAAATCTCCTAAACTTGCATTTCTCAATGGTATGGCCAGCATGACAACAATAATGACATAAACCATGATGATGTGTTTGTTTATTCTTGTTCATTAAATCCTTTGGAATAAAAGAGTATTTTGCATATGGCGGATTTAATGACTTCTTAAACAACCTAGAGTCAACGGCATAAGTAACTTTAGGTTGTAACGCTTTTTCTAATTTGACCTTGAGAGTGTTTACCTCTCTTTGCCAAATATGACAAGCGTCACAATACCTAACTTTACTACATCCATCAATGTCAATATCTTTTGAATTTTCTGCAATACTAGCTTTTAACGATTCTAAATCATTTTCAGCTTTGTATACTTTACCTTACAGAAATGAAAAAATTTGTTTATCGGAAGATAATCTTTTAAAAGCATCTACAACTTCATTATGTAGTTTTTCAAAAGCTATTTTCAGTTCAGCAAAAGTCATAGAAGAGAAGTTATTATAGTAGGCTTGTTTTACCTTTTTATCATTGATTTTCTTCTTGTGGTAGGACAAATTTCTGGTGTGAGCCATAAGGCACAAATTTGCGGTTTCATCACTATCACTTGAATTTTGTGTGCTTGATGAATCACTGTCACTTTCCCATGCAATGTAAGCTCTTCTTTGTTTGTTGTACCCTTTTGGTGGAGCTTTTCCTTGATCCTTATACTTCATAGGACAGTCTGTTTTATAGTGTCCAGATTTACCACAATTAAAACAAGATCCTCTTCCTCTACTCTTCTTATTTTCTTCCTGTTTTGAATCTGTAGATTGTCTTCGAAACTTCATGAGATTTTTGTCGGAATGCTTGACTCCGTTCTTTCGAATGAATCTATTATATCTTCTTACAAACAGTCTCATTTCCTCATCATCCGAATCTTTGTCACTACTTTAATCATTGTCACTTTGCTCTTTACGTGAGAACATAGAGCTAGAGGCCACAAGAGCTATTGGCTTCTTCTCTCCCTCTTTGTCTCTCTTCTTCTCCTTTTCCTTCTTACTTTTTTTCTCAAACTTTTCAAGACTTTCTAGTGCTTGCTGATGTTCTTCCAGCTTTCCAAACAGAGTTGTAATCGAAAGTGTCGTTAGATCGTTGGCTTCCTTAATAGCTGTTACTTTAGGTTGCCATTCCCTGCTAAGACACCTCAGAATTTTATTAGTAGCAATTTCATTGGAAACAGGTTTTCCAAGTGCATTCAACCTATTAGTGAGATGAGTGAATCTCTTTTGCATGTCGGAGATAGATTCTCCTTGTTTCATGCGAAAGAGCTCAAACTCTTGATTAAGTGTGTTAATACGGGACTGTTTTACTTCAGTAGTACCCTCATGGGCAACTTCTAAAGCATCCCACATTTCTTTAGCTGTCGTGCAATGGGATACTCGATAATACTCATCAACACCAAGTGCTGAAATTAGCATATTTCAAGCTTTCCAATCACACGACCACTTTTTCTCATCTTTCTCATTCCAATCAGCTTCTGGTTTAGGAACTATGGCGCCAGCCGCATTTGTCATAGTAATTTGAAAAGGACCATTTTCAATGGCAGCCCATACTAGCCTATCCACAGAATTTATATGAACTCGCATGCAGTCTTTCCAGTAGCCGTAATTTTCACCGTTGAAAATAGGCGCTCTATTATACGCCCCCTTTGGTTCAGAATCCATATTGTTACAGGCAGCCACAGAGCACCAGCGAACCGGCTTTCTGATACCACTTGTTAGACGGTGTGGCTAGTGATCGAGAGGGGGGTGAATATATCACCTCTTTGAAAATAAACGGATTTAAAATTTTATCAGAGTTATCGAAATTTAGCGGAAAATTTCAGTCCCGAATCGACTTCCGTCTATTCTGAACCTCTACTAGAAAACCGGACACACGAACTTATTGCTGGATTTGAATTAGAACGACAGAGATTATTAACACCAGAATCTAACTAAATCAAATGCACGTATCACTAAATTCTATTTCCAATGAATAAACTCAGCTAACAGCTTTGTCAAACAGTTGGTGTGTATGTGATCAATGATGAACAATGGTGGACTTTAGTTAAAGAAGTTTTCTTGCCACTATTGTATCACAAAAAGTACAGCCACAACACACTAACAGATATTACAGAACTGTTGAAAACGTAAAGAGAGATAAGGAAAGAATACGACACGCAGAGATTTGGTAAGGAAGTTCCCCACGTCGTCCTCGCGTGTGGGTACGTCTCCCTCTCAATTTCAAATTGAAATTGAGAACTGTAATTATCAATAATACCGAATTCGTTGATACAAGGTTTTAATACACAGAAAGAATTCTAAATCCCAAGATCTTCTTCTTGTATAAAGCCTTCACTTGATCTGAGCTCGACCAAGAATTTCCTGCAAGAAATTGCAAACAATTCACCGGTTCCACGACCTGTTTGCGAAATCACCCGATTTCCTAACCCTACGCTGCGGCTGAATCTGTTCTGCAAACGTGACTAACAAACCCGCAAGAACACTCCAGTTCTTGAAGGACAAACCGTCTGGTTTTTCCTCGAAACCCCCTTCAACCTTCAACTCAGCTAGATCCTCGATCGTTCCACTGAACACCTCAGCTAGATCCTTGATCGTACCACTGAACGTTATCTCGTTGATCCTTTAATCCAAAGAACAAGAATGATTATGTGTTGATGTTCTTGAAGAAAAGAGATTGAGAAGATGGAGAAGATGAAGTCTCTTTCAGGTTTCTAACTGCTCAAACAATTGCCGCTACACCCTCCTTTGATTGGTGTTTTCAATTGTTTTTCCCTCTCAGAATTCCTTTTTTTGTTACTGCTGTCAAAGTACTTCTTATATATGAAAGACAGAAGCTATTAGTAGACAAAACAGAATTATGTATTGATACAAGAGTTTATGCATCGATACATACTGTAGCTTTGGTTTATTTTTGAGGATTAATACAAGCATGTATCGATACAAAGCTCGTATGTATTGATACATAGAACATTTTAACTAGCATGGATCGATACAAAACTCGTATGTATTGATACATAGAACATTTTAACTAGCATGGATCGATACAAAACTCGTATGTATCGATACATAGAGTATTTTAACTAAGTATGGATCGATACAAGATTCGTATGGATCGATACATACTGAAGCAAAAACGTTTTGTGATTTACAACAATTTTATGGATCGATGCATATGAACATGTATCGATACATACTGACACAAAACAGTTTTTATGAGTTCTTTTAAGTAATGTATCAATGTGGATCTTTATGTATGGACATGATACAATAGTATAGGCTAAAAACCCAAATGAAACATGTAAAATAATGCACAACCAACAATTAGACAATGATCACACAATTTGCTATCATTCAAAACTTATTCAAAGTAAAGAATTTGCTCACATTTACAAGCATTAAACTAAATTCAAACTCTCAAAGAGGGAGATATGTAGAATGCAAGGTAGAAAGCCCGAAACACATTGATCAACTTAAGTTATTTTCTAACATAACTTAACTTTGTATATTATAGATTTACATTTCAATTAGAAAAGTTATTTAGTAGGTGACGGGTTAGTATAATACTCAAACCACATATGACTTAATAAACTTATCTTATAGTACATGTTGTTTCAACATAGTGAAAGTTGTAATGTACAAAGTATATCATTAAAAATCAACAACATACAACATATTTTAAAAAAAAAACAAAATCATAAACAACATATAACTTTTATTAACAACAACATACAACATATATCAACAAAAACAAAATCATAAACAACATACCTTTAGCAACATGCAACATATATCAATAAATAGAAAATCATAATCAACATACAAATTGTATCAACAACAACATATCTTTAAAAAAAATACAACGTATATCAACAAACACAAAATCATCAACAACAACAACTTTTATCAACAACAAGATATATATAAAAAAACAAAATCATTAACGACATACAACTTTTATCAACAACAACACACCTTAAATATGGAAAGGTCTCACGTACCTGAAATGTGAAGAGAAAGTGAAAAAAATAAGTTTTATGTAACACATTTCCTTGATATGTAATAGATGAACAATATATGTTGAAGTTTGGTGAAGAATTGGTATATACCATTCATGGCGTAAGGAAAAGGCTTGAGAGAGTGTTAGGATTTTTTTTTTAGAGAGACGGTTGTTCTGTCCTGAAAGAGCAAACTTTCGCTTAAATATATGTTACATTTTTCACCATGGTTGCTTAAAATGAATATGATATAATATAGATACTTTATACAACGGTTGTTACTTTAGACCATGGTGAAAGATATTTTATTTTTAATATAAATATTAACATAATAAGTGACACGCTCTATTGTAAACAAAAAAAAGGTAAGTTGCTGGTGCTGGGGATCGAATGTTACTCCTATGGACCATGGTGAAAAGTATTTTAGTAAAATAAATAAAAAAGTAAGTTCCTAAATAAGAGATATTACCTCAGTTTGTTTAATATACATGGTAATAGAATGTTATGTTATGTGTATTTTGTAGTAGTGACACCTTAACCAAGATCTTCAAAAAAGAAAGAGATGAGGATGAATTTAAAGAACACATTTATGAGGACTAATGTCCCATCCAAATTAACATATGTATTCCTCCATGAAATGACGGTGAGAGGATTCCAAGATAACATTCTATGAAGGTTAGATCCAACTGGATTTCTCTTTGTTGTAGTAAACTACAACTAGGGTAGAGTTCATTTTAACTTGGTATGGGTAAGATTGTATTGCTATGTGTTGATAAAATAAAAATAGAAGAAAATACATAAATTGGTTCAAGGTTTTGTCTAATGTAGTCCACAAAAGATGTTGGTGTGTTAAATAACACACAACCTATCGATGCAATCTAGACCACTTATCATAAATTAATGTTTCAAACACGTTCAAATTCTGTCTTTGCAACGTATAAATGATATATTTGACATATTTAGAGTCTAGAATCCGAACTGAAATAGATACACTACTTCATCAAGTTTTGAACAAACTTCATCTGTTGAATATGTTTGATTAATTAATTTGAGCGTGTAAACTATGTATTTTACACATTCATATTCAATAATCCGAACATTTATTTTACATAAAATATAAACATTGTTTATATTTGAACATGTAGTTTACCCAAACATCATTAATTAAAACCATAAAAATATAATCAAAAATAAATATACCCAAGAAAATACATAAAGTAACATGTTACTAGTATTGCTTATTATTTATAATAAAAAATATATAATATTTAATATTATTGACACTGTAATAAAATTTACAATGTCACATACATAGAGTACTGACAATAAAATAAATGATTAAATTAATTAAGAAATATTTCATTTAATTAGATGTTAATTGTATTTTATATTAATTAATACATTAACATATATCTATCTATCTATATATATATATATATATATATATATATATATATAATATATATATATATATATATATATATATATATATATATATATATATATATATATATATATATATATATATATATATATATATATATATATATATATATAGTTCTATTTGAGAACGAAATGATGATCGAATAGGTTAAGTTGTTTGTTGGTTCGTGTTAGCACTCCAATACTCAAGTCACTGGGGGAAAAGAATAGTGTAATCTCAAATGGAGATCGACAATCGTACTAGGAAGTGACATGTTAACTCCTTTTGAAATGGAAAGTTCGTTAGAAACTAAAATATGAAAATGAGCGAGAAATGTGGGTGCCATTAAATTGATATAAGGGTGAGAAATACATTTCTGAATGGAGTAACACATGGATGTTTGGCATTACACCTGTGTGTTTTCATCATGCTTATTTTCCTCCGTACATTGAGCTTAATGATCAAATGGGACTCTTTGTCCGACCTAGGAAGTTTTCCCCAAATCCTTTGTCTTCTATCATGAAGGGCAATGGTTTTGTAATAGATAGTATCAGCCTTCCATAAAGTCATGATGATAAGAGGTCTGATGAGACGATGTTGTTCTCAAGAAAACGTAGTTTTAGGACAATGCTCACGCATGGGGATTTAAGGAGTAGAGGATAATTGGAATGTTCCCTCTATCCAAGATAGTAATCATCATGATACCATTGAGGATACTAGAGTATCATTCGAACAACCTTAGGAAAATCTAAACCATTGATAGTGGGAAATGATCATGTAGCCTTTGATCTTTGTAAGAGATATATTAGATTTCCAACAGGATTTTATTCCATTCTATTGACTGCTTATTGATTTTATAGAGATATTTCTTCCCTTTCATGTCTTTGATCTATATATTATTTTTGTGTGAAGGATGACCTATATCTGAGATATTTTACTTGTCGGATTGGTTACTTGTGTGTTCGACTTCATATATGACCTTCTGGGCTTGGTGCTTGAGCTTTTCACTTTTTTCTCCCCTATGTCATTTTTAGGGTTTCTTAGTGTTTTTAATTCGTTTGTGCTTGCTTATTAATCCATGCACTTGTTGTTTGATGCCTACAAACATGGTTATTTCCTTTGTATCAACTAGGAGGGATGGTAGGGATATTTCAGGAGTTTGGGTAAGTTCAGAGATATAAGGTGTTGTTTCTGTTTTTTCTCACAGTAACACTTTTGCTCAGGCAATGACTGATGTGGGTATGCCTGAGGATTGTGTAGGAGAATTGCCATCCAAGGCGCAGCGGAATTTAAAAATTTCTCCATTTAGTGATCCTTACGAATGGGCATGATCAGTGATAGAATCGTTACCTCTTGTGGCGATTCAAACCTTTGGTGCATATCTCTGATAATGATCAAAACCTTTGATACAGATCCACGGGGCGATCACGAACGTTGAACGATGACAACGTCTCTACTCAGTCCACACGAACGGATTCCTTCAATCGCAGTGCTAGCTGTTTGTGAATGAAGGCTTTGAGTGAGAGAAAGAGAGATACGAAATTCTAACTCTTCAGTTGTGTTGTATTCCCATACAAAGCTTCTGCACAAGAGCTCTATTTATAGAACCACTTGTGTGGGCTTCAAGCCAAAAAGCCCACTTAAGTGCATTTTGGCCCATATCTCATAATATGCCAAAATCACTTAAGTATTTGGTACCTTACCATACTTCGTATTCTTCTTAAGTACACCGTACCTTACGATGTTCCTTAATTATTCTATCTCTCATCAATCCGTCCTTTGTGTGTGACCCTATAGGTTTTCGCGACGTTGGCAATTTATATTAAATCACGCATTTAACATAATAAACAGTGAGCGGTATCTAGCAACACATCACTGCTACCCAAGTCACGAAAATGTCATGTGATCTGACAAAACCTCCTGTGATAATAATTATGTGTATAATTACCCCTTTTCCCTTATGTCTATATTGAACACAAGGTATAGACCGTGTCACCCTTGTCCAGTTCAATATTGGGCCCATAGACATTTATCCTGTTACGCAGGATTGGCAAATTCCATCTAGGACACTCATGTCCCTCAGCATGCTTCGTGGAGTACCCATCAACTGTCTTTATGGTTATCCAGTTACGGACAATGTTGGATCAGCAATAAAGCACTCGACTCTACATCTAGGATCCATAGTGGTTTCAGGTCGAAGAGTGGTATACACTATTATCACCATGAGAATAACTTATGACACTTTGCATAACTTTCTATATAGTATTCTCATAGCGGGTCAATCCAGTATAAATATTACTCCTAATATTCATACCTATGTTTAAGACTTGATAACTCTTTATCCATGATCCATGAGATGTGATCATCAGTCTACAAACATAATAGTCTTAATGCTTTAATGTTATCCCACTTCACATTAAAGCTCGACTACGGATACTTTAAGAATAGTGTCCTTATGTTTAATGTGTTCTCATGATTAAGTCACACTTAATACTTTAAAAGGACTATCTATTCCAGGGACTTTATTAATCAACCATTAATAAAGAAAATGCCTTTTATTATTAATAAATAATTCGATACAAGTTCCAAAAGTATTGGCCTCTAGGGCTTACACCAACAATCTCCCACTAGCACTAGAGCCAATCAGGCATACCCCGTATGCCCATTGATCTAGTATGGCCATCATGCTTCTGCTGCGCAATAGGCTTTGTCAGTGGGTTAGCAATATTGTCAAGTGTAGGTACTTTACATATTTTCGCACAACGCCTAAGTATGTGTTTGGATCGTTGGTGAGATCTAGGCTCCTTAGCTTGTGCGATAACACCATTGTTATCATAATAGAGACCAATGGGATCCATAATGTTAGGGACTATGCCAAGTTTATTGATCCAAACAGCTTCCTTTGCTGCACTTAGGGCAGCAATATACTCAGCCTCAGTTGTAGAATCAGCAACTGCATCTTGCGTTGAACTTTTCAAGCTCACAGTGCCACCATTTAAGCAAAACACATAACCAGATTGATGCAACTGCATCTACATATAATACCAGGAATACGATCATGCTCCCACTAACCTTCTTGTAGACACAAGGCTCATCTTCGTTCTTGATGAATCCATACAACTTTACTGTTTCATCAAGGCGAAGATTCCATGAGTAGGTCACAGGCTCATCTTGATCCATGAGTAATACATCACCTTGATCAGATATCCATATATCTCAGGTAGGTGACGTATCCTGCCTGACCTACGCTGGTCTTGTTCTATTTGAGCAGGTTGCTCTTACACAACTACTTGTGTTTCCTGCTCTAATTCCTCCATAGGTGTATCGATACTTTGTGATTCTTGAATTTCTTCAAGTTCTACTTTCCTCCCACTGATTCCTTTGGAAATAAAATCCCTTTCTAGGAAAACTCAAGTTCGAGCGACAAACACTTTGCCCTCAGAAGGATTGTAGAAATAATATCCTCTTGTTTCTTTAGGATACCCCACAAATAAGCATTTGTCAGATTTGGGCTCAAGCTTAGTTGAAATTTGTCGTTTTACATAAACTTCGCAACCCCAAATCTTCATGTAAGACATATGTGGTCTCTTACCACTCCATATCTCATATGGTGTCTTTTCAACCTTTTGGATGGAACACGGTTAAGTGTGTAAGCTAATGTCAATGGTGTATGTCCTCAAAAGGAGTTTGGAAGATTGGTGTGACTCATCATGGATCGGACCATGTCCAACAGGGTTCGATTTCTTCTCTCAGATACACCCTTCCATTGGGATGTGCCAGGAGGAGTAAGTTGGGATAGGATCCCACACTCTTTCAGATGGCCATCAACCTCTAGGATTAAATACTCACCACTTCGATCTGATCGAAGAGTTTTAATATTCTTACCTAGTTGGTTTTAACTCGTTAGGTTTCACCCTTTTGTATTAATGTTATTAATAGGCATTTCAAGATCAAGGACATACAGTCCACTGTTCATTTGTGCAGTAGCATAGAATATATCATTCAAATAAATTGAGCAACAATTGTTCTTTATTATAAATGAAAAACCAAACTTGTCCAAACAAGCAATGGAAATAATATTCCTGCTAATTGCAGGTACATAATAACAGTTCTCTAACTGAATTATTAAACCACTAGGTAAAGTCAATACAAAATTCCTACGGCTAAAGTAGCAACCTTTGCTCCATAGCCAACTCGTAGGCCGACTTCACCTTTTGCCAAATCTCTACTCCTTTTTAGTTCCTGCACATTTGTACAAATGTGAGAACCTCATCCAGTATCTAATACCCATGATGTAGAAGTAGATAAATTAATAACAAAAATACCTGAAGTTGAAGTCTCTACTCCATTCTTCTTATCTTCCAGGTACTTTGGGCAGTTCCTCTTCCAGTGTTCGGTCTTACCGCAATGGAAGCAGGTGCCTTCTTTTGCTATGCCTCCACTAGGCTTCAAAGCAGCAGTGGGTCTGGGATTGGCAACTTTCTTGCCCTTCCCCTTATCACTCTGCTTAGTGGGCCTTTTGTTCTGTCTCTTTCCATTTCCGATCATCAGAATGGACTTCCCTTTTGACTTCAGATTCTGCTCGGCAGTTCTTAACATGGCGAGCAGTTCAGGAAGAGATTTGTCCATATCAATCATATTGAAATTTAGGACAAATTGACTGAAACTATCTGGCAACGATTGCAAGATCAAATCAGTTGCAAGTTCCTTTTCGAGGGGAAAACCCAATCTCTCAAGGTTTTCCACATACCCAATCATCTTGAGTACATGGGGACCTACATGGGCTCCCTCAGCTAACTTGCTTTGAAAAAGGGCTTTTGAAACTTCAAACCTCTCATGCCTTGCTTGCTCTTGATAGAGCAACTTCAGGTGTTCGATCATATCGAACGCTGACATGTTCTCATGTTGCTTTTGCAATTCTGAGTTCATGGTAGCCAGCATGAGACAAGCAGTTTCATTGGCATCATCGACATGCTTCTTATAAGCATCTCTTTCTGCCTTAGGTGCAGAACTAGGAGGTTCCTCTTCAGAAACAGGTGTCTCCAAGACATACAGCTTTTTATCATGTTTGAGGACTATCCTCATGTTTCGGTGCCAATCCAGAAAATTTGTCCCAGACAATTTTTCCTTATCAAGGATTGATCGCAGGATGTTGTTAGAGGTGTTTGTTGTCATGGTAATCTACATAAGGATTAATGAAAATATAAGTATCATTGATATATTCAATTAGGCCTTTAATTAAATATGCTCCCACTATTTTACTCAAAACAAATGACCCTCATCATCTGATTCGGAAAATCCCGTTGGAAGATTTTCTAGTGGGTCGAGATCCATATTTCACTTCGTTCTAAGTCCGCGTAGGCGGATTACACAAAACTAGGTTATTTAGGTAGGAACTCCTTCCAATTGTATCTCATACAACTCTCGAAAATTTCAGTTGGATGAATAACTCCTTATTCCAATCCATCATATGGATTATTCCCAACTCTTGCTTCTAAACATATATATAATCTTATTATAATTTGTTTAGTTAAGTTTGACCCATTGTTTTAACAGTTGGATATTACAATTATCCCATCGCACCTTACTAATATAGAACATGCACCTCGCGTAGGCGAAACCTACATTATTCGATACTAGTCTTGATGAGTGTTAAAACTTGGAAAGCTTAAAACTTAATATTTAGTTTTGAGGGAATTGCAATTTTTCTGATCTCACCGGCTTGTTTATCATATAAACCGTCTCTCACATGCATCAACATACATTCACATGCATCAACATACATACAAACAAAATGAAACAGTTATGGCCCCTAGCGCAATTGTTCTCCCAAGCCAATGAGAGAACCTAAGCTAACCTACAACGATCTAAGCTTCTCCAAGTAAGATCTTCAAGGCTTTCCTCCTTTGGCACTAACTTCTTTTCTTTCTTCATATCATTACATTACATGAAATAAACTCGTTTTACATACGAGGGAGTGAGATGAGAAAAGAAGTTACATTTGGGAGATTAAGAGAGAGGCACGACACGCAGGTCGTATTTTAAAATCCAAAGCAGAATAAAGGAAAACTAAGGCCATAACCGATCACCACAAGACAATAATAAACACTTTATTATTATTATTAATTCCTTTAATTAATTAAAATCAAATTAAATTTCGATGACCGATCACACTACGCAGAGTTAGCCGGGGGTCCGCTGCCCGGGCAGCGCTCCTTGTGGGGTCGAAGGGGCAGCGCCCCTGCTTGAAAATTTTAATGAACAATTCATTTAAAATTGACGTTGTTTTTCGTATCAACACTTGATACTTCAAAGCACTTTTTCTAGCCGAACCGGTGAATTTTTCCTTGCGTTAACCGGTTAACCAAATGCGTTAACCGGTTAACACTGTTTGAAAACTTTTAGAAAATTCTTTTCTGCCTTGCGTTAACCGGTTAACCATATGCGTTAACCGGTTAACACTGTTTGAAAAACTCAGAAAACTGATTTTCGTCTTGCGTTAACCGGTTAACTAAAAGCGTTAACCGGTTAACACTGTTTGAAAACTCAAAAAAATTTATTTCGCATTGCGTTAACCGGTTAACCATACGCGTTAACCGGTTAACACTGTTCGGAAAAGTGTTTAGAATGCACAAATCTTGTGCAGTCATACCCCAATCGCATAACTCTCTGACAACACAACCCTTGTGTCGTCACTAACCCTGATGCACCAATTTCAGACCGTCAAACACATCTCGATTGTTAATTCAGTATGATTGATCAACAAGTCATTGCTTCACCATACTAATGTCGGATCAAGAAGCAAACGACCATTGATCGCTCAAAGGAAAACAATCATCGAGGGTTTGAATGAACGAAACAAGAACACTATATCATATATAATGTATTTTGCATCAGGGTTACATATATCACATATATGTAACTTGATCGATCTCAATTTAACCTTTGATTCATTCTGTCTTTAATCATATTATTAAAGAACAAAAACAGTTATCAGATTCATGGTTTCGTAAGTGGCTCTGATACCACTGTAGGAGAATAGCCATCCAAGGCGCAGCGGAATTTAAAAATTTCTCCATTTAGTGATCCTTACGAATGGGCATGATCAGTGATAGAATCGTTACCTCTTGTGGCGATTCAAACCTTTGGTGCAGATCTCTGATAATGATCAAAACCTTTGATACAGATCCACGGGGCGATCACGAACGTTGAACGATGACAACGTCTCTACTCAGTCCACACGAACGGATTCCTTCAATCGCAGTGCTAGCTGTTTGTGAATGAAGGCTTTGAGTGAGAGAAAGAGAGATACGAAATTCCAACTCTTCAGTTGTGTTGTATTCCCATACAAAGCTTCTGCACAAGAGCTCTATTTATAGAACCACTTGTGTGGGCTTCAAGCCAAAAAGCCCACTTAAGTGCATTTTGGCCCATATCTCATAATATGCCAAAATCACTTAAGTATTTGGTACCTTACCATGCTTCGTATTCTTCTTAAGTACACCGTACCTTACGATGTTCCTTAATTATTCTATCTCTCATCAATCCGTCCTTTGTGTGTGACCCTATAGGTTTTCGCGACGTTGGCAATTATATTAAATCACGCATTTAACATAATAAACAGTGAGCGGTATCTAGCAACACATCACTGCTACCCAAGTCACGAAAATGTCATGTGATCTGACAAAACCTCCTGTGACAATAATTATGTGTATAATTACCTCTTTGCCCTTATGTCTATATTGAACACAAGGTATAGACCGTGTCACCCTTGTCCAGTTCAATATTGGGCCCATAGACATTTATCCTGTTACGCAGGATTGGCAAATTCCATCTAGGACACTCATGTCCCTCAGCATGCTTCGTGGAGTACCCATCAACTGTCTTTATGGTTATCCAGTTACGGACAACGTTGGATCAGCAATAAAGCACTCGACTCTACATCTAGGATCCATAGTGGTTTCAGGTCGAAGAGTGGTATACACTATTATCACCATGAGAATAACTTATGACACTTTGCATAACTTTCTATATAGTATTCTCATAGCGGGTCAATCCGGTATAAATATTACTCCTAATATTTATACCTATGTTTAAGACTTGATAACTCTTTATCCATGATCCATGAGATGTGATCATCAGTCTATAAACATAATAGTCTTAATGCTTTAATGTTATCCCACTTCACATTAAAGCTCGACTACGGATACTTTAAGAATAGTGTCCTTATGTTTAATGTGTTCTCATGATTAAGTCACACTTAATACATTAAATGGACTATCTATTCCAGGGACTTTATTAATCAACCATTAATAAAGAAAATGCCTTTTATTATTAATAAATAATTCGATACAAGTTTCAAAAGTATTGGCCTCTAGGGCTTACACCAACAGATTGGGGTGTCCTTTCTATGGAACTATGTGCTTGTATGTTTAATCAGGAATTAATCAAAGCTTGTAGATAAGCAAGATATGACGTACCCTGATAACATCACAGTTTTGATGATGACAACACCTGATATAACGCTTGAAGAGATGCAATGGATGATGTTAACTCAAGTAGTCAAAGATGTAGAAGATGGTTAATCAAGTTTTTCTCCCAAATCAAGCAAAGAAATTAGGGTTTTATGACCACATGTGATATCCTCTGATGATGGCATCTAACTTGAAGATATCTCAAGCCTCATCCACAAGAAGGTTCAAGTGAATTGATTATGTCATTGGTATATCCGACAAAAAATACTTGAAGCTTCAAAGTGTGAAAGAGAGGAAGTATGAAAGATCGCTTGATCGTGTTTAGTAGAGAGATCCTTTTTTTTTTGTAAAACCACAAGAGCGTTTTTGGAAGTAGTATAGCTAAATTGCACACACACACACACACACACACACACACACACACACACACACACACACACACATACACACGCACATACACACACACACACACAATAAAACTCTTTTTGAAGCCTTTATTTTTAAAATAAAGACACCTAAAATGTTTTTGGAGCCTAGCCATATTAATTGGTAATTGTTAGATTGATTAGGGAAAGTTTTAAATTGTCTTATCGATTATACCAAATGCCTAATTGATTAGATAAGGGAAAAACAAGTTTAAGATCAATTATGACATTGTATTAATAAACTGTAACAAATTTCTAACAAAACCCTTCCAATTTGGGCAGAATTAATCAATTATTGTATGTTCCTAATTGATTAGCTAATCGATTAGGAAATTAATTTTGTCCATGGATTATTTCTTAACTTAAACCCTCCTTTGGCCTTTATATGTAGGTATTCTCCTTCAGTTTATTTCATCCAGAAAACATGAGATATCTCACCTTCCTCTCTCTTAATCTCTCTTTAAATTATTTCTTTAACGTATTTTTAGCCATAACGCTTTCAGAAACGTTCTTTAGTGTAGTGAGGAAGTTGTTCTAAGGGGAATTTTTGTAAATTCACCATGCGTTTGTTTTCCTCTTGAGTGAATCATTCTTCCTTAGGAGTTAATTGTTTAAGTTTGGACCTAAACTTATTAAAATCTCTTTTTAGGGATTAGTATAAGTCTCAACTTGGTTCATGAGCTCTGCCACTTGAAGAAAAAATCTCCCTCTAGGTTCGTAAAAATATCTAGTGAAAAATATTCACATCGGTTCTTGAGCTCAGCCCTGTAGAAAATCTCAGTCGCTTCGAGATCATCCTGATATAAAATATCAGTTCGATTCATGGTCAACCTATTATGAAACTTCGGTTTGGTTCAAAGGATAGCCAATTAAAAACTCCAACTTGGTTTGAGACAATTCCATAAAAAATCTATGTTTGGTGTGAAGACAAACCTCTTTATTTTGTTGTTCGTTGTTTGGTTAGAAGTCAACCTGAATCTTCATGTTTCTTGTGTAAGGGGGTTTGTGGGCTTTACCTTCTAAAAGCTCTCAAGTATTATTGGATACTCTAAAGATCAATTCTTGGGGAGAGGAGTAGGTAACTTCATTAAGACTGAACCTCTATAAATCCCTAGTGTGATCTCTCTTCCCTTAACTTTTTTACTTTCTAATTATTTTCTTTATCCTTAATTTCTACTGCATATTCAAGCATTTTTATCAAAATGTTTTCAAACTCTGATTTAGAAAATAATTTTGTTTTAAAATATCACTTTTCAAACCTTCATAATTCACACACACACTCTTGTGGTTAGGGTCACATGTTCAACACTTTCTCTAGATGATGATCAAATAGTATGTGGCCAATATGGTAGTGTGCTTTCCCATTTCAAAAATGTTTGTTCTCCCTCATTGGTTATTGTCTTCCTCTTAATGAGTTCTAAATCAGTGTTCTAAATCAATTGTTTATTGCTACCTTGCAATTCCATCATGTGAGTTAGGTGTTCATCAAGGTCTTCCATCATTGGTGTGAATACAAAGGCAGTAAGTTGACAATGGCATTACACTTCCACCTCTTCAAAGTGCAAAGTGGTTCTAAATTCCACCAATGGTTCTTGCATGTTTTCCATGTGGTAGAGTACTAAATATTTTCAGCCCTATTATGATAGAGTGAAAAACTTTAAGGACCATTTTTCCTTGGTGGTCCCCATCAATCAGGAAGCTCATTCAAATATTTGTAGATTGGATTATGATGTTCCCACTTTGTGTAGATATATTTTTCACAAATATTGTACTCATAGTCATTTCCTTACTCGAGCTAGAATGTATTGTTACCGGGAAGAAGATTTGTTCGAAGAGGAATTGTACCTAAAAGGTTAGTTAGTTTCTTTTTGCCAAAAACTTGGTTATGTAGGTGGAGTAGTCCCGTCTGATCTAGGTTCCAATACTCGGCTGGAAATATGCATTCAAACTCGTTGGATTAAGGATAATAAGTCTAAAGATGAAAGGAAGGAAATCTTTGGTAGGAGGATATAAAATTGCGTATTTCTTCTTTCCTTTCTTAAGTATTTCCTAATACTTTTTCTTTTTGTAGACATCATTAGAGTAAGGATGTCATCCGTTGGTTGAAGAAAGATATTAGAGCCTCTACTACTTTGGTTGGGATTCCAAACACACCCTTGGTTGGTGAAGTTTTTATTTCAGGTGTGCCTGTTGGTACCCTGTCATGTCTGGTCGTTAGGAAAGTTACCCAAATAGTATATCCTTATTCTAGGGATGCGACTTTAGTCTCTTCTGTCCGTGTCATTTTGGAAGAAAATTTGTCTCTTGTTAGCCAGCGGGGAAGAAAGTTTGTCTCCTGTCTCTGAGTTGAAAGAAGTTTGGGAGAATCTTGGATGAACCATCTCTCGCGAAGATGGATACCAATCTCGTGTTTTTGGCGGATCTGGTTCCGAGAACTAGTGGTGAGTTTCGTTCCTTGAACTTTGATGAGGACTATTCTTATTTCTCCGGATTCCCTGACGAAGCTCGTTGAGGTGAATTGTCCGAGTTGGCCTACCATTTTCGTCGTACATCTCGTGTTCAAGCTTTTGGTGTTGCTGGTCAGGGAGAGGTTTTCTTGCTTGATCAGTTTTGTCAGGAAACGAAAACATTGAAGAAGAAGGTTATTGACCTTGCACTTGAGAGAGATAGATGTCTGGAAGAGGTTCGAGATGTTTCTAACTTGTTCTTTTCCATAGAAACTTCTTTAGAACCCTTTGAGTATTCAGTATTTTTGATTAAAAAAATCTAAAGCAACTAGTTTAGGTGGCAGCAGATAAAAATGATTCTTTGACTAAGGCGGGCCGATTTTTGGACATTGCTCAAAAACAGAATAAGGATTTGGAGAAAGCTTTCAAAGAGTCCTAATATACTCAAAGGAAAACCTTAGGTGTCTAGGTATGCTTTTGATAATGCACTTTAGCAGGTTAAATACTTTTCTTTGACATGTCTTATCTCTCAATCTCAAGTCCTCCTTAATCAGGTTGAAGACAGACAAGTGCTTTCTATGGATGGCTAGGTTTTGTTTTGGTGTCCCTGAACTTGAATATGGTACTTGTATATATCTTCTCCTACAATGTATATATGAATATATTTTTAATGTATTATTTCTTATTTTATTGTACCTATTTAATTGTGATGTTTGTATAAAAGTTCCAAATTTTCCTATGTGTTTCACTTTTAAGTTGTATAGAGTGTCTTTGGGGACCGTGCCTAGCCAAGGGTCAATACACCTTCTTATTCCCCCAAGTGTAAGTCTGGTTTGAGGTTGACGTATTGGCAGACCTACCACGGCCTCTGGAGTGGCTAGCTACCAAGAGGGGGTAGGCTGATTATTTTCCATTTCTAAGGCGTGTTTATCGTGTTTGTGTGTTAATGTCAAGGGGTTTTGACCGTTTTATTCATATGCCTCTAGCATTTATGATAGCTTCCTTGAATCCGTGTTATAGGGATTCAATCCTTCTGGTTGTACCCCAGATTCATCACTAACTTTCATGATGAGAAGGGGAAAACAATTTAGTGAGAAATTCTTTCTTTATTTCAATGGTTGCATTACAACGTACATGTCATGTTTGTATTTTACGAGAAAAAGAGGATTTAAAAGATAACATAACCATGTGGTTTTTGCAACCACTTTTTTATCTATGGGGTTGGTACCACCTGTTCTCATTTGAATTATTAGCCTCTTTTGTTCATTCAATCAGATCATGGTGCTTTCTTGATCAGAGGATGAATGGCCATATTTTTTAGGTGCTTAATCAACAAGGCCTTATTAAATTCCATAGTTGTAGCTTCAGCCTTATTTTATCCTATTGTAAAACTTGATAAATCCTTTTAGCTCCTGCCAGGTCAGTGCTGCTGGTGACTAGTTTCTTGTGGATGTTATGGTGTTTCAACTTCATATGGATTAGGGAAGTTACTGCATCCAGCGCCACAACAAAGGGTCGGCCTAGAATACAATTTTAAACACTTCAGCATGGGACGACCAAGAATTAGGCGTCAACGGTTCTAGTGTTATGTTCTTTCTTTAGGGTAACCATTATCTCAACGTATCCCCAAGGAAGGGTCAGAGTGCCATTGAAGGCTTGCAAGTCTGATCATTCATATGTCAATAAATTCTAAGAGATCAGTGTACATGATATTGCAAGAGCTACAATAGTCAATCAAGGATCAAGATACATCAAAATTGGATACTGTAGTTGTTATCAACAAAGGGAATATCTCATTCAAGACTCCTCCAACTTTCTCATTACCCTGAAACCCGAGGATCGACCTTTTGGGGTCACTGGGTGAGGTGGCTCCTTCTTTTTTGCTCATAGCCATTAACTCGGCAATCTTCCACTTTATCGTGCCCTTAGATTGCTGGCTTGACTTGGGATACGAGGTGGTTATAGAGGTGATATAATGACATTTTCCTGTATGCCATTCACTCTCTTCACTACACGTTTATTACCATTTCCTCCGGCCACGCCTTAATTGTTTTCTTAGGAGATTGTCTTTTCTTTGGGGATTCTTCTCTATTCCTCTTACCATCCTTGGCGTATTCAGATAATCTTACCTTCTTGGTAAGCCCTTCGATTGTGTCTTTAAGTTAAATCCAATCGTTGGTATAATAGTCGTAAATTTTATGGAAACAACAATATTTTGATCAATTGGTACGAGTGGATTCTCTGAATGGGTATAGATTACTTATCCCAGCTTCTTTGAATTAGGTATTGTCGCACTCTGTTAGAATCCTTTCTTGAGATGTGTTTAAAAAAATGTATGAGTCAAATTTTAAGCGAGGTCCTCTCTCGCGTTCTTCTCTAGATTTCCCGGAATCTTTCTTTGATGATCGACCGAACCTTGGAATTCCTCAGCTTCCTCCGTCGGTCAATTTTTTTCTTCAAATTTAATGTAAGGTTGCACACTACTCAGAAGGTCTTTTAGGTTATGGGATTATTTGCACCCAAGCTTTTCTCAAAATGTACTGCCAGGTCTGAGTAACTACTCAAAAATTTAGCACCCGAGGCTTTCACTTGTTTCTTCGATAGCCACTACTATATTGGTTAGTCAATCAATGTATGCGCATAGAGATTCGTTTTTGCCTTGGGTTATTCCATTGCGGGAGGCTACAGTTATCCAGAATACGACCAATCAGAGGATTTTCTTCCTTGGTTGAGTTAAAATAACCTATTCATTCCTTTCCCATCTGGATGGTTGATCGACTTTTTGAGGAATGTGGTTGCCTCATTTCCCTTCCGGGTCAGATGATGGGGTACAATGCTTGTAATCTCGGTGGCATATAATTGACTTCTTCTGATACTTTCCTTGGTCCAATGCCCTTTTACGAGTCCACTTCTTGGATGGTATTGTTCTTTGGGTTGGCATTCGACATTATCTCTTTGAACCTAGTGATTTCGTCCGTGATAGTTTGAGAATTCTTTTGTTGAATCACCCACAACATACCTTTTATTAGTTCATGAGTCACTTCAGGACCAATATTATCCTCCAAGATATGGAAATCGAGAAGTGCTTTGCGCCTGGTGGCTCTAGGAAAAACTGCGAGGTAGACACTATAAGTGGGGGAAGCTGAGTAGTCCCTTGGATTGTCTTTGGTTGTGCTAGAATTAGTGGTGGAATAGAATGATTAGGGGTTGAGGTTTGGCCATCTATCCTTGGTGGAGGTGGACAATGGTTTCTTGCTACTTTAGCGACTACAGTGGCATTCTATTGTGCAACAAAGCGAGTGGCTCTCAATGCTGTCAATGCTTGATAATTTAGGTGAGAGGAATTCTACTGCAAAATTGATGAGATTAATTTGGATGTGGAAATTTGTGCTTATGTTGATGGAGATTTGGATATGAAATTATTAGATTTCAATAATCATAGGAATCAAAGATCAATTCTCGCAGACGATGTCACTGTTATGTATGAGAATGAAATAATGATAAGAGAGGATAAGTTGATTATTGCATCTTTGTGGAGCTGAGTTCTAATTCGGTGGAGTGGGGATGACCTCCAAGGTTAACACTTTAATGTCCAAGTAAATAGGAGCAAAGAGTTATGTAATCTCAAACAGAGAGTGATAATCATACCTGGAAATGGCGTGCTAACTCTTTTAAATAGGAAAGTTTTCTAGAAACTGAAATTTAAAAATAAGTGTGACACGTGGGTGGCCAATGGATGTATCTGACGGTGCAAAATATATTTCCGAATAGAGTATCTCATAGCTGCTTGGCTTTACACATGTTTGTTTTCATTGTGCTTCGTTTCCTCCGTACATTGAACTCACTGCACTATTGGGCCTCTTTGTTTGACCAAGAACACACACACACACACCCATATATATATATATATATATATATATATATATATATATATATATATACACACACACATATATATATATATATATATATATATATATATATATATATATATATATATATATATATATATATATATATATATATATATATATATATATATATATATATATATATATATATATATATATATATATACACAAATATATATATATATATATATATATATATATATATATATATATTGAAAAAATTAGAAAAACCTAAAATAAGAGTATGAGGATTGTTATGGGCCGACCATATCGAACCCAACCGACCATCCTAAGGGAATTGTAATCCTTTTTGAATGTTCCTAGCAAATAATGATTCTCCTTCTAATGATCACAAAGGATCTCAGCTGCATTCACATCCAACAACTCTTTGTGATATACTCGTAACAAATGTTAAGTTCATTATTCTCTCTCTCTCTCTCTCTCTCTCTCTCTCTCTCTCTCTCTCTCTCTCTCTCTCCCTCTGTATATATATAAAAGGCGCCAAGTTGAGGTAACCTATTTCAAACACAATATCAATTCAATCTTATTCCTCACAAACTGACTTGAGTGTTGGAGTGCTAACCTTGTAGGTTTCCCCTCTCCACTGTGTCGGTAGCTTAAGTTCACCATTACTTCTAATCATCACTCCATTTTAGGTTCCAGAACAAAAAAGTGGCGCAGTCTGTTGGAATCAACTTTTGATTCACGTGTCTCCATGATTTCAAGTTCGCTCTGTTATTCCTTAGTTCGTAACTTTCTTAGAGCTCTGAATAAAGAGCATTCAACATCGAGCACGAAGATCTATCATGTTTAATCCAATCAAGCATTACCTCAATTTCGATTCCTCATATTTTTAGATCTCTAGTTTGTACGATTCCAAGTGATGGCTAATCTGATGTTGCATGTGAAGTTGTTGATGAAGCTTAAGCAGCTATCAACCAATCACCTTTTCCTCCACCTCCTCAGCAAAACATTGTGAATCCCTAAGAGGTGATTCATCTACATCAATACCTAGTTCAAACTCCTTAAATAGTTGTATTTGTCCAATTGCATCTGATTGGACCTTATATTCCATCTTTAGTTGCACAACTAGAACTCTGGCCTGGTTTCAAGTTATTGCCAGCAAACCCTGGATTGCAAGCACTAACGAGCTTCTAAATAACATGTTTAACACCCGAGGCCAGAGAGGATAGAGAGTAGTTACATGTTACACCTGAGGGCGAGGGAGTGGTTGTCAATGCACAAAACATGACAATGAGACACTCCTAGCAACTTCTAGGGAAAAACCGAATTCACATCAGGATGAGAGGGATCTTAAGGTTATGCAGGTATGAGACTTCAGGTTGAAGGAAGTCATATAAGGATTAATTGGTACTACCTATACCAACAAGATGCATCTTCTTTTCGGTATCCCGTTTCATAAGAACTCCACAGTTAAGCGTGCTTGACTTGGAGTAGTATTTGGATGGGTGACCTTTTGGGAAGTTTCCCGGAAAGCATGTGAGTGAGGAAAAAGCATGTTGAAAAGACGTGTTGGTTTATGGGGTTAGTCGATAATCCTGAAAGCAGTTTGGGGCGTTACAAATGGTATCAGAGTCAGACCTCACCTAGTACGATGTGGTTCGGGGACGAACCAAGCGGAAGCTGGTGGGCATGTAACACCCGAGGCCAGAGAGGATAGAGAGTGGTTACATGTTACACCTTGTCATACCTCAATTTTGTCCGGGTAAAAAATCTACAACCAACATTTACTACCCAATGCTATAAGACATGTATCTTATCTTAAGACATAAGCCTCCTCTTGAGGTTTCTCAGCCCCTTGGTGACAACAAGTCTTCAAAAACATTTTTCATCTGTTGAGATCTTTTAAAAAATATCTGTTGCATTGGTTTTTGCTGAAGCATGGGATCGTATGTGTATTTTTGGATAACAAAGCCCATTGTTGTGTACCCATGAGATCTCTTTGTTTCAAAGGCCCATTTGCATAAGTGTGTCCATAATTTAAAATGTGGTTTGAATCTTTTACATTACTAATCTAAAATCTATTTTCTTATTAGTAAGTATTAAGAGCCATGTTATTATTTTTATGTTCACTTATTATTAGTCCATTTGCACATTCCAGATATTTATGCCAAATTCTAAGTTCTTCATAGGTCCCTAAATTAAATTTGCATTTTTTGAGGCATGTATGTGTCGGTCTTAAATCAAAGCACCATATTTAGACTCATGTGTTGAAGTTGAAATTATGTTGTCTTAGATCAAGTCACCATATTTGGCTTCTTTGTGCCAAAGTTGAAATTATGTTGTTTTAAATCAAGTCACCCCATTTGGTTTCTTTGTGCCAAAGTTGAAAGTGTGTTGTTTTTAGAGTTGAAATTGCATTAACATGTTTCATATTAGGTCACAGTTGTATTTTGTTAAATAACATGCTAAAGGCAACTTTTGGTTGGATGCTCATGGTGGTCCAAGTAGGCTTCCAATTGAAATAGAAGGACAAAGTTCAAAATGCTTTAATTGATTAACATAATTAAAATATTGAGATAAGGTTCGAATGCTTAAAAGGTAATTACATAAGCAGATTTTAATCCAATAGGTTACAAATAGTCCAAAATACATTTTGACCCAAAAACCTAAGTAATTACATTTTAGTTGAATAGAAAGTTGCTGTTGGTGGAAACGAAACTCAAAAGACCAAAACCATTTGACCAGACCGTTGAACCCCCCTTGGAATTGGCACGCCTCAAAACCCATTTTCCTGAAGCTTTACGCAGCCAACCTTCCCTTCAATCAGGTCACTTCACGTTGTAACCTGCAGAGAAAAAACAGCTTAAATAAAAAAGCCCTTTTCAGAAGCGCTTAAAGGACTGAAGAATAACTAGTAAATTAATCAGTTCGACAATTTGCCCAGAGGACCAACTTGAATACTCAAAAAGCATTTCAAAAATGGTTCAAAGACAGTAACAAATTTAGAAAAATGGAATCCCACATAATCTGGAATAAAAAGGCATAACTGACAAAGAGTTTTTTTGAAGACTTAGAAAATTCATCATTAAAAAAGGATCATAAGTTAACAGCAAAGGGAGAGAGACGGGAGGAGAAAAGATTTTTCGAACCCAAAAACCAAACAGAGAAAAATATTCTTGAGATCCCAGAGATTAACCCAAAATAATTTTGTTAAGAACACCCAAACACATAGTATTCGAAAACCAGTAAATCATAAAAAGAAATTAAAATATATTTGCAATCTATATAACCATCAGAAACAAAAATAGACAAAGAAGAAGAAGACGAAAAGAAAGATTGAAGAGAAACTCATCTTAAACCGTGACGGATTGCCGACGAGAAACTCGGGCCTAAAGCGCTCCTTCTTCGCCTGAAATTATCTTTCCGCCTCCTTCGCCGTGGTAAGTGGAACAAATCCCCGTTATTTTCCTTAAATCGCAACATGCAAAAGCCTTGATTTTGTGTTAAGGGTTTAGGGATCGGAGAAGTTTTAGATCGGTTGGTTTTTGCTCCGATCTAGAAGGTTTGAGTTTGGTTTAGGGATTTTGGAGTTCGGATTCGAACTCGGAAGTTTATATTTAGTGGTCTATGTTGCGTTTTGGGTAGGGTGACCGGAGAAGAACGGAGGCTCCGCCGTGGGCCGTCGCCTTCGGCCGTCTTCTCCGGGAGAAATTTTCTTTAGGGTTTGCAGAGTTTCCTCTGAACGGTTGGGGAAATTGAGGAGAGAGAACGTATTTGAAAAATGACGCTTCTTCTTTTATATTTTATTTTTAAGATAACCGTGGGAGGATGCATGAGTAGTGGTGACAAGTGTCACCAGCCTTGGACACTTGTCACCATTCAGAGAGTGAGATTTTTTGGGTCAACGCGTTTGACCAGACCCTTCCTGGGCTTTCCCCTGCTCTAGGCCCATGTTCTTGTTCTTTGTACTGGTGACACCCCCTTGGAAACTTCCAGCAGCGCCCATTTAGGGCTTGGTCTGTTTCCCTTGGCCCATTTACATGCATCTTCAAGTAATTTCATTTACCTTATTTTTTATACATAAAAAATATACACTAGATTTTTTGGTCATTTAAATAAAACAATGCTTTGATTTATTTATCTTATTTCGAAATTTTAATTATGCTATTGTTAATATTATTATATATATATATATATATATATATATATATATATATATATATATATATATATATATATATATATATATATATATATATATATATATATATATATATATATATATATATATATATAGTAAATATGTAATTATTACTATTATTATTATTATTAATTTTTAAAAGAAAATACACAATTATATGATTGTTATCATTATTAATATTTAATAAATATGTAGTCATTTAGTTATATTCATTTTTTTTATTATTACTTATTATTTAATTAAAATAAAATAATTCGTTAGACATTCAATTAATTAACTGATTATAGAATCACAAATGTCCTTCATAATTTAGATGTTTAGTTATCTTGAGGAACGTATGTGCATGATTATTCTTTATCTATTTGTCGAACCTTGAGTGTACACGAAATGACATGCTATGATTGTGACAAAATCATGTCGCTTTCATTAATTTTAAAATAATCCGAGCCGATTTCAAAATAAATCACATACTTCTCGATTCAAAGTCGAGCCCATTTTCAAAACACCTCTGTAAGTCGATCGCTTGCAAAAGCATTGCCATCAACCTCACATGGCTTACTCTTCGGCCTTCTTACAATGAGACCTATTCGGTTTTAATTAATCGATTAGATGGATTATTCACTCAATAAATTCAATTCATTCACAAAAATGCAAACTTTAAAACCTCGATCTGACATCGAAAGTTAAATTAAGATACTTAATTACATTTAAACAACACTTCATTTGAAAATGAAAAGGGGGATGGTTTTGAGTTTTCAACTCCTCTCCTCGATTATTTGAATATGAGTTTTCTTACTCGGTTAGTCAAATAATCGTCATTCCTAATCCACTTAAGCATAAATTAAATCAAACGTTCTTACAATGAATAAAAATGAAATTGGGGATGGTTTTAAGCCTTTAACTCCTCCCCTCGATTGTTTGAATACGAGTTTTCTTACTCGGTCAGTTAAACACTCGTCATTTCTTTACAAACTTCTAAACCCAGATTAAATCAAATTACTTTCATAATAAGAAATGAAAAGGGAGATGACTTGGATTTTTCAACTTTTCTCCCCAATTGCTTGAATACGAGTTCTCTTACTCAGTCGGTCGAGCAATTGTCATTTTTCCGCAAATTAATAAATTAATTAAATCATTTTCACAATAAACTATACGAAAAAGGAGATGGTCTTGAGTTTTCAATTCCTCTTCTCAAATGCTTGGATATGAGTTGTCTTACTCAGTCATTCAAGTACTTGTCGTTCATTCTAAAATACGTCAACCATACGTAAACTTATTTTTATAATCAATTAAGGATGAAAAAGAAAGTGGACTAGAGTTTTCTATTCCCTTTCCCGGTTATTAGGATACGCGTTGTCTTACTCGATTATCCGAGTATTCGTCATCCAGTCAAAACACATTAATTATCATTAAAATCCTTTTTACAATTAAGGATGAAAAAGAAGGTGGTCTAGAGTCTTCTATTCCCTTTCTCGACTGTTAGGATACGAGTTGTCTTACTCGACTATCTGAGTAATCGTCATCCAACCAAAAATATCTTAACCTATCAAGTTTATCCTTTCTCGCCCTCGTGCGATCGAAACCAGTCAAACAAAACACCCAACACATTAATTCAACTTGTCACCTCCGTGTGATCAAAACTCTTTTAAAAAAGAACACTATTTAATCCTTTTTGATGCGCACAACAAACTAATGCTTAAGCCTCCGTCGAGAGTAGACAAGCCAACGTTTAGCCTTTAGGATGCTATCTAAACAGTTGTTCATTAAAAAACATCAACCAACCGTAGTTCCCCGAACTACGAATGCTCTGACTTCCTTATTACACCATAAGGATACGTAGGCAGGAGATTGTTGTATCTTCGCGAGCACACTAATAAAAAACCTCCCCTTTCCCTTTCCTAGGTTCTCATCCATTTCAATTTCTAATATTTTATAACCCAAAGATAACAAACAAACATAAATTAACACTCGAAACACACATTAGAACTAAAAGGTTCCCGTTGAGTACAACGGACGTAAGGGGTGCTAATACCTTCCCCTTACGTAATACACTCCCGAACCCGAATATGGTTGCGACGATCATTATTCCATTTCCTAAAGGTTTTATCGATATTTTCCTATCCCTTCATTGGGATAAATAAAGTTTGATGGCGACTCTGTTCGAACATTAAATTTTTTCGCGACCATCGCGAGGGATCGCATTTTTTCGAGGTGCGACACACCTAAGGGCGAGGGAGTGGTTGTCGGTGCACGAGGCATGACAATGAGACACTCCTAGCAGCTTCTAGGGAAAAACCAAATCCACATCAGAATGAGAGGGATCCTGAGGTTGTGTACGTATGGGACTGCATGGTTGAAGGAAGGCTTATAAGGATTAGTTGGTACTACCTATACCAACAAGATGCATCTTCTTTTCGGTAGCCCAACAGATAAGAACTCCACAGTTAAGCGTGCTGACTTGGAGTAGTATTTGGATGGGTGACCTTTTGGGAATTTTCCTGGAAAGCATGCGAGTCAGGTCAAAACATGATGAAAAGACCCGTGTTGGTTTGTGAGGTCAATCGATAATCCCTAGAGCATTCTATGGTGTTACAAATGGTATCAGAGCCAGACCTCTCCCAGTGCGATATGGTTCGGGGACGAACCAAGCGGAAGCTGGTGGACATGTAACACCTGAGGCCAAAGAGGATAGAGAGTGGTTACATGTTACACCTTAGGGCAAGGGAGTGGTTATCGGTGCACGAGGCATGACAAAGAGACACTCCTAGCAGCTTCTAGGAAAAAACTGAATTCACATCAGGATGAGAGGGATCATAAGGTTGTGCAGGTATGGGACTGCATGGTTGAAGGAAGACATATAAGGATTAATTAGTACTACCTATACCAATAAGTGGCATCTTCTTTTCGGTAGCCCGTTTTATAAGAACTCCACAATTAAGCGTGCTTGACTTGAAGTAGTATTTGGATGGGTGACCTTCTGGGAAGTTTCTCGGAAAGCATGTGAGTGAGGAAAAAGCATGTTGAAAACACCCGTGTTGGTTTGTGTGGTCAGTCGATAATCCTGAAAATAGTCTGGAGTGTTACAACATATACAATATTGTTAAACAGAACAACTCACATGCATTTGAATAAAGGTTGCAAAGCCTCAACAATGTTTCTCTAGGCATTAACATTGTCTAGAAAGTTATATCAAGAAGGAATCATGTTGTCATCCTGGAGCAGACCAGGACAAATAAGGGAGAAGCTCTTAAATCAAAAGGTCAACATATGATCAGGAAACACCAGGTTCTCCCTCAAAGTCCCGAGAGACTGAGGAAGTCACGATCCTCCCCTGAATCATGTAAAAGATGGTCCGGTGAAGGTGCAGCTGAAGCATCCGCTTTGTATCAATATTTTGGAAAGAAATATACCAAAATACATGGAGAAGTCGTCCAAGTTAAGTGAATACAATGGAAAGGGAGATCCATATGTGCACGTGCAGCTCATCAATGAATGACTTAACTACTTCAACATTGACGAATCGTCTAAATAGAAATTGCTTGCCTTGGCCCTGGATGGACCGACCAGGCTATGGTTCAATGGTCTGTCCGGTGGAAGTATTAAGCCATGGACTAATTTCTGTGAATGGTTCCCTGCGGACTCTACTACTCAGAAGTGTCGTCCAATGACTGAAGCCATTATGAGCAGAGTCATCCAAGGTAAGAAGGAAAGCCTACGATCTTACATCGGCCGATTTACTCAAGTTGTCGTTGATGTTAAGGGAGCCAGATAAGGGCTTTAGTGATGGATATTTAAAAATGGCCTTTTGAGGACCATCCCTTCAAGTTGAACATAAGAAGGAAGAAGGTGAAAACTATTCAAGAGTTGTTGAGCATGGCTGAGTCTTACATGATACTAGAAGAGAAATTGAACACATGCTTTGATAACCTCGTCTCTACCGACAACAACTCTAGCAGCCCAACATGGAAAGAGTCCCACTAGTGGAAGGACAACTCTAACCAAAGGTATGCAAGGAAGTTATGACAAGTACACTCCTCTGATTATTTATCGAGAAAATACCTACAAGAACTTTGTTAACATAACATTCAGGAAGGGAGGAGTCTGACCATCTTACCCCGTCAGAGAAACACATCAGACATACAAGTTAAAGTATTGAAGTTTTCATAAAGATCACGATCATAACACTGACGATTGCATCCAACTAAAGGATTCCATTGAAGGGTTGATGAAAAGTAACTAGTTGACCGAGTACATGTAAAGAGGAAAAAGAGATAGGGAAGAGTCACCTAAAGATAAATCTCCCTCGAAGGTTGTCAACTCTAGGACCAGTGGCGAGAGCAACAAGGGCAGCAAGGGAAAGTGTCTATATAAAGTCGATATCACTAAAGGAGAACCATATGAAAATACCCCTCCAAGGGAACCATGAAGAGGAAATTCGTTGAGATGATGGTTTTCCATAAAAAGGATGCAAGTATGTTGGCAAATATTCCTAAATGACCTACGTTTGGGTTCCGGGACTCTAAGACGGTATACAACATCCCAAATGAGATTTTCCCTTGGAGATCATAGCCATTATCGGGAAGTTTAATGTCTCCCAAATCTTGATTAACAAAGGTATCTCCTACAATATAATGTATTCGGATTTATTTGAAAATATGAACCTCGAAAAAGGAAGATTATTTCCATATGAAGACTCTGACTTATAGGCATTTGATGTAACGGCCACTCGTCTATGGGATACATCAAGATGGAGATATCGGTAGGTGATAGGAAAGATGTATGAGCCGCCAATTCGTAATTCCTCTTCTTCTTTTGCGGGGGCGTCTATAATTTCATCCTAGGAAGGACCTTGGTCGTCCTAGTCTCACCAGTGCATCTCAAACTCAAATACCACAATCTTTAGGTATAACCGATCACCATCAATCTCGACTTCGAGGGACCAAAATGAGTGTATCAAGCGCTCTATAAAGACCAAGAAGAAGGTGTGGCCATGGAGATTAATATAGCTTCCCTCATTATCCAACTCAGCAGGATGGACATTCGTCCCCTAAGAAGTGGCTAGGTTGACCAGGGTGAACATGACGAATAAGCGGCAGTTATCCTTCCGGGTTATGTTTCCTTTCCATTTATATTAAATGATATGGTTCTATAATCATTATTCTTCTGAACAGGGAAAATTTAAAATTATAAGTTAAATTCAAAACTTTCTGACATATTCATTAATTTGTGTTTGTATGTAGAGTCCAGGGTACGTCCGATAGGATCGAGGCCCGGTACAAAGAAAATCAGGAGTGTTATCAAAGATGCTTTGCACACTCGACTACAACAATCAATTCCCCACCTAAACTCAAGGATGATGTTGGAGATGATTTGCATGCCCGACTACAGCAATCAAATCCCCACCTAAAGTCAGGGGTGTTATCGGCGACGCTTTGCACGTCTGACTACAATAATCAATTCCCCACAAACTCCCCCCCTAAAGTCAGGGGTGTTGTCGGAGACGCTTTCCACATCCAACTAATGCAATCAATCCCCCACCTAAAATCAAGGATGTTTTTGGAGACGTTTTGCATGTCCGAATATAACAATCAATCCCCCACAGGAAATAACTATCCACCTCATGGCTGCTAGCAGCTCCGGAGGCGCGGTGGGTAAGAAACAGTACCATTGGCTGACAACAACCCTAGTTACGTCCAATAAACTTTGATGGAAGACCTTGTAAGTTCGAAGAGATATCCAGAGCTATGCCCTCAGGGTCCTTTCAAATACACCTTAAACAGGTAAAAAATCATTTCATTCCCAAAATGACAATATATACACATATATTCTTCAATTAAATAAGTAATATATAAAAAGTACATAAAAAGAAATAAAAAATAAGAGACCAACATGCCTATTTTAGCAAAGAGATAATCTCTACATCTTTGAGAATCTATTTTGGTCATCTACTGAGTTAGATAAGCGTTTTCATGGTAAAAAAAACTTTAAGTCCTTATGGGCCATCGAAAGAAAAGTTTGAGCAGATGATAAATTGTCTCAAATAGAAACTAGTGTCTACTTCTTCCTCACTACTGCCCTTACCAGATGGGTCACCTGGTCGGCAAGAGAACCTTGGAGATTAAGGTGAAGAAAATCATCCCTTACCCCAATAAAAGAGGTGGAAGCTATCCCTATTTTCTAAAGGTACTTATCCCAGTGAAGCTTCAGATAGAAAACACTCTCCTCTAGGCGTTTCTTCTTAGCACAGTTTGGTCAGACCAAACAGCTTCCCAGCTGTAGCACCTCAAATTTGCACCTATCATTGTACATACCATCTCATATTAGGTCATAACATATCATAGTCCATTGCATAGCATTGCATTGCCCCCAGTTGCCTCAAGTGCAAGCAAGTCAAGAATTAGGTCAAACTGATCAGGAGATCAGTCAACCAAGCAAGCAAGGGTGTTTCTCAAGGAGCCAAGGCCCTAGGGTTTGCCCAACAAGTTCACGTGACTTGGAGGTCCATTTGAAGTGTTTAAGTCAAGGGTTGGATGCTCAGAAGTCATCAGTTCATGCACAGTCAGTCAGAAACCCTAGAAAGTCAAAGTCAGTCATTTGCAGTGGATGGTGGCCATTCTTGCAGAATTTGGGCTCCATGATCAATCATCAAAGGTTCATATATCTTGAGACATCATTTGGAATCAAGATATCAAGGAATTAGGGTTTGGAATTCATCAGAAGGTGCTTCAGTCAAGCAAAACCCTAGAAAAGTCAAACTTGGTCAACTGTGGATTTAATCAGTGATTTGATGGATGGAATTGATTTGAAGGAGTTCATTCATGCTCACACAAGCCTCATATATCATGCCAAACCTCATCATGGAAGAATTTGAAGCAAAATCAGAAATTTCCCAAAATAGAAAGTGGACCTGTAATTTTAACTGCCAAAAATGGAAACTTCTTGATCCTCAACTTGCATCATGATACAAGCTTCAAATGAATTTTTGCCCAACATGAAAGTTGAAGATCTTGTTCTCCCATTTTCAAAAAGTCCAAGAACTCTCAAATCCCATGTATGGTTGTCAAGATATGATCAATTCAATTTCAAAAATTTGTGAACTTCAAAGAGCCATATCTCATGATTCCTTTGGCCAAATTTAGTGGGGTTTTTTCCTACAAACCACATTTTATCCCCTCTTTCCAAAAATATAAATTTCATGAACCAAAACCTTATCAAAATGGCATTTTTTGACTTGTTTCATTTAAAATTCAAGTTTGACCAAAAGTTGACTTTTTGATTTATTGATTTTTACTCATTTTGGCCAATTGGAGTTTGTTTAGAATGACATTTGACACTTGTTGGAGGCCCAAACTCGGGCAGACCATGCACCTCCTTGCCAACTTGGTCAAAATAAGTAAACTTGCAAATGGATTCATTAGAGTAAATCCTTGTTAACACTTCATGAGCAGACATAAAACAGCAAGTATAAGGGTCATTTGCAGCCTGTTTTGAAGCCCAAATTCGGGTACAACACCACCCTCCACTTCCATATTTTCCAAACTTAGCAAAATGCAAATTGGCTTCATTAAGTTAAGCAAGCTTAGCATGTTATTAAGTAACCTTAAACAGACCACATATAAGCAATTTTCTGGCCATTTGTAACCCTAGACAGCAGCCACACGACCAGATTTCTCTCTTTTCTCTCAATTTGCATTTTTACCAAAAGTGAATTTTCTGCTCAAACATTCAAAAACCCTCGAACAACCTTCATTGTTTCTTCATTTGGACCTCATTTGGGAGTGTTTTCGAGCACCAAACCACAACTGGACAGCCATTTCAAGTTCTGTTTCTTCATGGACCCTTCAATGGTGAAACGAGATTTGAAGAGTTCCAAGAGTTGCTGAGTTAACCTACCTCAAGAATCCATCATTGTAGAGCATAAGGAAGATCTGTTTCAAGGCAAAACATACAAATAATCACTGTTGCTCGATTTTCTTCACAACCAAGTAAGATTTCGACCCTCCTTTTTCTCCAATCCATGTTATGTTTCTGGTAGGATACGCGTTGCTGAGTCCATTGCAACTTGCATCATGTAAAATAGTGGAGTTATGCATGAGAAATCTGAACTTTCATTTTTATGACCAAACATACTTCTACTCGATTCACACTGTTTGAAACTGATTTTGTTAAATGAATGTTGGATTATAGTTGTGTTTGATTCATTTGTTTGAATGGTATGCTGGCTGTTGATTTCTGGGCACTTTGTTTTTTGTGATTGATTGTAAGTGATGAACATATGCTGCTGCTGTTAAAACCCTAGCTAGTTTCCAGAATTTTTCCCATCGTGTTTGGTTCTTTGTTGCTTAATGTTGCATGATGTTATTTGCCACGATGCCTGTGAAGCTATGTTTGATTGTTGCTCATGATATTTGCATGAAGATGAATATGCCCTGCTGATAAACCCTAGCCTGCCCAGAACTTGAAACACGATTGGTTACTTGGTTTGTTTTGTTCTGCTTATTCACTGTTCCATTGGGCAACAGCCAATCACAACATTTCGTTGCCCTTGCCCTAAACTGTGCGTTTTGATAAGTGGAGGCGATATTTACTTAAATGCCATTCGGTCAACCTTGTTGACTTAGTGAACCATGTCATTTTGTTTCTTTGTTCCAAATTATTCATCAACTTACAAAATTCATAACTCGTGCATTTCACATCCAAAATTCATGAAATTTTTTTCATCATGATCACATGAATGTCTATTATTTAATCATGATTTTTTATGAATTTTTGGTTGGCTGGATTTTAAATGGTATGAGGTTTCTTGTCATGTATGCTTATTTGATACCTTTTGCCAATCCTTTTGTGAAATGATCATGTTGCATCCATTTGAGTTGAAATTTTTTGTGGTTATTCTACACTCATTCATCTTCATTTTGATGTAAAGTTTGTGCATTTATCATATGTGGTTGTTGAGATATAAATTTCTGAAGTAGGGTGTGACAATTTGTGTCACACCAATGTTATGCAATTTCATGATTTTTGTTCACATGCTTCCTGGCCTTCAATTAATGTGAAATTTTACATGAACCATCTCTCATATGTCTAGTTCACTTGTGTTTTTTCCTGGAATTAATCATGCCATTTCTTAATTGTTTGAGATTTTTCTTCTCTGCCTAGTCAAATGATGACTTTGTGTGATGCATCTTGCCATATCCTTTATGAAATTCTCATACTTCATTGGATGATCATTAAATTTTACATGTGCATACTAGACATCTTGAGCTTTGCATTGGTGTTGATCCCATCCATTTCTCATCTGTTTTCATTTTGTTATGATTTTTTGAAGTTGACCCATGAATGTTTGACTTCTTTGTGCATGATTGAAATTGTTTTGGCTTCCTGATTTTAATTGACCATCTTCCCATGATCCAATTGAGCTAAAATTTCATATGCATGCTATGTTATGGATTGTGATTGAGTATGAATTATTTCATAATTTTTGGAATTGATTATGTTTGGGTTTGAGCTTGGTCTTGCTGTTGACCTTTTGTGTGCTCCCTCTTGCCATGTTTTGGCTCCTTTGGTCTATAAAATGATGTTGATGCCTGATATAAACTTGAAACCAATTGTGCTTGCTTCTTAAATGTTTGAACTTGACTTTGGTTGACTATTGTTTGCTGTTTTGACTTTCCCTTTTATTTTTGACCCTAGGCTTGCCCTAGCGGTCTTTTGGACTTATGATTGAGTTCATGTTTCAGGTTAAGCAACAATGCCTCAAAGATCATACAAATTTGATTGAGCTTGATTATATATCATGTGCTAACCTTTGTTTTGTAGGTGGCTTGACTCATATGATTTGAGTCTTGTGCTTTGCACACTTGTCTTTCTGTGTTGACTGTTGAGTCCATCCCTTTTGTTTTGACTGTGAACTGTGTACTGATTTGTTTGACTATTTCAGGTACCCTTAGTTGCTTAAGTTCTTTGAACTTGCTTTGCTTTGCTATTTAGCAATTTGCTTTGAGGTATAATCCCTCTTTCTTCATGTAGTCTGGAGACCCGGCCTGTTATTTGGCCGGGCAAACTGTCTGAAGTCCTCCTTAAGAGGCAATGCTTGTGTGTGTTTAATTTTGTCCCAAGCAGGAAAAGTCCTTTAAATAAGGCAATTGGTAGATCAAAGGGATAAGCAACCTATCCCCTACTATTCAGTGAGTCTTCTCCTTGCTCCCATTACATGGTTGTAGCATTGAGATCAAAACCCAAGATCTATCGAGTCAATAATGTGGAGAGAGTTCCTACTTTCTGAACTCCCACACTTTCTGAAATGCTCTCCCTGATCAGGGATAAGAGCAATGAGGCACACCCCTCATCTCCTTTCATCTGCTTCACCTTAGCCTCTCAATGGCAAGGTTAAGAGCAATCTTTTACCCTATTCCAGTTGGCCTCAGTGCCTAACCCTCTTGTGTGTATATAGTGTGTGCTACCTGTGCCTTTGTTTGTTTGACTTGCTTCCTGTGCAAGTTAGGTTTAGTTTAGACTAATCCTTGTTTGCTTTCGCCCTCGTTGCGATCGAGCCTTATCCTTTCTCTCGCCCTCGTTGCGATCGAGCCTTTTCCTTTCTCTCGCCCTCGTTGCGATCGAGCCTTTTCTCTTCTCTCGCCCTCGTTGCGATTGAGATCTTCCCTTTCTCTTGCCCTAGTTGCAATCGAGATCCTTTGTCCCTCCGTAGCCGAACTACGGCAACTCTGATTCTCATGTCCAGATGAGATACGTAGGCACGAGATGCGATGTCTTGTCGAGTTTGACTAACAACTAATGCTAACTCTTTTCTCTCACCCTTGCTGTGATTGAGACCTCCCCTTTCTCTTGCCCTAGTTGCAATCGAGACCCTTGCTTCCTGTGCAAGCCTTGTCTAGGATAGGTTGGCCCTTGTGCCATTTAGCTAGAAACCTTAACTTAGGGTTGACTTTGCATGACAACATCTAGGCTCGAGTCGTAGTCTCCCTAGAGTTGTGTCTCCCTCTGTTATCTGGTTAGGCTAGATCCTTTGTCCCTGCGTAGGGGAACTACATCGCCCTGATCTTCATACCAGATGAAGTATGTAGGCAGGAGATTGAGCTGATCTCTCCGGGCGCCCTTGTTCTTTTTTGTGTGTGTTGTTTGACAGATTGCTAGGCTCGAGTGCCTGACTCCTTAGCAATTTGTTGTCTGTTTGTTTGAGTGTGTGCTTGACAGTTATAGGCTCGAGTCCCCGACTCCCTATCAACCTGATGTGTTGTTGTGTGCTTGGAAGCCGATGTAAGTCCAGTGATTGGCACTCAGGCTCCACGTTTGCCTGTGTTTGTCTGTTTTGTTTGTGCGTGTCAGCCGAGCTACGAATGCTCTGATTCTTCTCTCGTCCGAGAAGATACGTATGCATAGGATGCGATATCCTAGCGAGCATGTGTCGTCTCCCCAGTCCGAACTACTTCGACTCTGATGTCTATGCCTGATAGACTAAGTAGGCCCAGGATACGATGTCCTGCCGAGTCAGTTTCAGTCAGTTTCTTTTGTCTCTTTTCAGCCAGTGTGTGTGTGTGAGTTTGAGCAGCGTTTTAGCAACCATTTTCCTTCCTTTTGTGCGTGGATCCCGTAGAGTACTACGGATGCGTAGGGGTGCTAATACCTTCCCTTCGCATAACCGACTCCCGAACCCATCCTCTTTGGTCGCGAGACCATGTTCTTTCCTAGGTTTACTTCGAGCGTTTCCTTTCCCTCTTTTGGGATAAATAACGCACGGTGGCGGCTCTGTTGTTTCTTTCTTTTCCCGCCGATTTTTCGCGTAATGCGACAGCTGGCGACTCTGCTGGGGATTTAGAGAAGTTGACCTATGCTGGTCCATCTTCCCTGAGCGAGTCTCTCCTAGCGCTCTCTAGGATTAGGGTTTTGGTTGCTATTGCTGTGTGTATTTATTGCTTTCATTAGTTGTTCATTTCATTTATTGATTGCATTGATTGTGTGCACTTATGTTTGCATTCATATTCATTATTCATTCTGCCTGGCTGGTTGTCTGTTTTTCTTTGTGGGGTGGGAGTCAGTTGAGATGAGTTCTATACCCGAACTCGAGTGCACTCTAGGATAGGAGAATGGCATAGTCCTGTTGACTGGTGTGGAGTATTCCTTAGCCAGTTGACTCGCGAGTCCATTCACTTGGTGGAGGTCATGTTGAACTAATAATGTCACACAAGTTATTTGTGGTTAGGCATTATTCTTTCAATCATGTGCCGCAGAAGCCAAGGACCTTAGTTTACCAAACCCATCTTGGCCTATTTTTTAGGACCGTAGTGCGGAGGTCGTTCAGATGTCAGTTCTGATACGATCGTTACGCGATACTACACTCATAAGAGTTTCTCTTGAGAATATTCTTGGAATACGAGTATTCGTTCCTCCGATAATATTCGAGAGATGGAACGATGATTATGGGAACCTCTGATAGAACATGTCTGGCAGGTTTAAACCCTAGTACACTCCCTTTGGGCGGTTCTTAACCGAGACTCCATGCTCGTGACTCTCAACAAACCCTTGATTCGTGGTTGAGTCGTTCAAACATTGTTAATATCAATGGATCCCGGATCAGGGGTAAAACCTAAAATCCACCAAAGCGGCTGGTTGATATTAAGAATGTTAGAGCCGGTTCATGTACCGTTAATATCAATGGAACTTGGGTGTCGATAAGGTGAAAACCTAAATCCACCAAAATGGATGATTGATATTAGGGATACAATGAGCTTTCCCACGACCTTTGTTTGGCGTGCTTCGCTTGATCCTTGAGTGTGATTGTTGCATTCATGCATTCGTGCATTCATCTGCATCCATATCATCAGAAAAAAAGAAATTTTCAAGGAACTCAAAGGAGTTTATCTGCAAAAAATTTCAAAACATGAAAAAACCGGGAAAATTTTTTCACCTGATATATCTGATGAGATATTCTCATATATGATCAAAATGTTAAATATTTCAAAGTTTGCAAATAAAACCCTCGAGTTCCTTCGAAATAAAAACAAGCATATGCATAAACACTTCATGCATCATTTGCATCAGCAGGTGTTCTGTTCCGATCTCCCGTCCTGTGGTCTGACCCTGCGATCTTCATTTATTTCAGACGCACTTTGCCGGTATTATACCAGAGCCGACTCTGCCAGATTGATGGATCATCCTGAGCAAGAGAATTGTGAACTCGAGGGAGATTTTGCCAGACTTAGTGCTGTTGATGGATTTATTCCTGGTTAACCAATCTCGGGCTGGCATTGGCTACTGTTCTGGGGCACTTAAGGAGCAAGGTTTGTTTGCAAGTGGAGGATTTATCCATGACGATCAACCTGAAGAAGAGGATGCTGCTATCTTGGAAGAGGACGCAGAGGACTTGAACAATTTCATCATTCCTGGTGGTGTCTGTCACAATTGGGTCACTGTGGGCGTTCCTACAGTTGTTCATAAGTCAGAGTAACAATCACTTTGTTTAAAAACCCTTCTCCCATGCCAAAAGGAGAAGTGATGACATTGTTGGCAACATTTTGTGCAATGATATTTTCATTCAAATAAGTTCATGTTAAACATTTGTTTTTCCATTTGTTTTCCCTTTTCGCTTTTTACATGAAATTGGTGATCACAAAAAACCCTTTAAAAAAACAAGAATAAAAGCAATCTTTTCATCTGCATAACGATTGTCTTGTTTGATTTTCAAAAAGCTTTTCATATCAAAATCATTATGCAGGTTGTTTCTTAAACCCATTGAACATAGTGATCGGACGTCATCTCCCAATTTTGAATTCCCTGTATTCGAAGCGGAAGAAGATGATGTTGAAGGGATTCCTGACGAGATTTCCCGACTTCTTGAGCGAGAAAAGAAGATCACACTCAGCTGCATCTCGAGAATCAGCAGAACAGCCAACTGGGGCATTATCAAAAAAAAAAGAAAAAAAAAAAAAAAAAGAAAAAAGAAAGAGGAGGGTGCAAAATCAAAAGAAATCAAAAGAAAGCAAAATCAAAAGAAAAAAAAACAAAAGAAAGATAGCACCCTCAAAGTCCCAAGTTGACTAATGCTGAATTCGACGGAAAGAACGAAAAGATCAACTGCCATGTGTCATGGTCAAGTTATATCAGCAGAGAGTGAAGAAAGCATTCGATAAGAAGATCAAGCCTCGTGTGTTCCGAGGGACCTGGTGCTCAAGAAAGTCTTGTCTTTCGTGCCCGATTCCAGGGGCAAGTGAACCCCCAAGCTATGAACGTCCGTACGTTGTCAAGAGAGCCTTTTCAGGCAGTGTTCTAACACTTACTACAATGGATGAAGAAGTTCACTCGTCCTGTGAATCCCCGATGCAGTCAAGAAATACTTCGCCTAAAGGAAAAAAAGCAAAACAGCTCGCTAAGTCGAACACCCCAAAGGGCGACTTAGGCAAAAAGGAGCGTCTCGGTGGATTGAAAACCCGAAAGGGCGATCCAGGCAAAAGTTAGAGACATTAAAAAAGAGAGAATTTGCACCCCGCTGGATTGATCACCTCACACTGGGGCAATCTAGGCAAAAATTAGGGATTTGGCAAGTAACTGCATCTTGACAAAACTGTGTTGTACATCTGTCATCCGTCAGGGATTCTCGATCCGTCGTCGACTGAAGCTTTGAATACATCGAAAATTCAGAATGGTAGAGGAAAGGTCATTATGTTCAATGTAGCCCTCTCCAATATATATCACCGGTTTCAAACTTGTACAAATCTATGGAGTCTCGCCCTTTGCAGACTACCATTCCATTACATCTATTTGAGCTTTTACCCAATTATTTGCACTCTTATTTGTTTCAACTCAACAAACGTTTTGCATGTTTTAATTGATAAAGTATCATTGTTTTCAAAATAAACAAATTTTTCAAAAACTGTTCTTAAACAAAGTGAACATTCACGATGATGGAAGGATACTTAGGAGATCCGCAGTGCTCTCCCGAGGGTGGTATGATTACCAACAGGCAAGACAATTGTTCGTATCTCGAGCATGACTGTATCTTTGTCCTGCAGAACCTCGTATGGTCTCTCCTCAGTGAAGTTGCCCGATGCAGTGTCGTTTGAAGTTATTCATCTTCATGTTCCCGGCAGTACAGATTCTTCCTCCAAATCCCTGTTAGCACCTATTGTGGGGCATCCCCAGTAGAGTGCTGTTTGAGCCCTATCGTGGGGCATCCCCAGCAAGTTTGCTGTTTCGGACATTATTGTGGGGCAGTTCCCCAAGCAGAGTTGTTTACTGAAGACTTCAACTTTCGCCTCTCCAGCAGAGCAGTCTTCATCTCCCCCCAGCATGGGTGCTTTTCTTGGAAGATTCAGTATTTGGTAGATCAACATCCCAGTACTATGTCATGCCCTCAGATGGATCCCCCAGCGGAGTTGTTGGCATGAGGAGCTTTATCAATGCTTTTGTTTTTCTCATCAAAGATTTGGTTGCTTTTTGGTACCTCTGATTTTCATCACGAGTTGTTGTGGCGCATCCGCCTGTATGTTGAACTCTTTTCTCCGGTTGTGACCGACGATCCCTCCGGAAGCCTCTGGTGGCCTTCCTCCCCTGCAGGATAAATGTTCCCTGATATCCCAGTCCCTAGTGGATTTTCTTTGCTCTCTGGTGGCTTTGGTTTTCTCTCCGGATGGTTGATTCCTGGACCTGCATGTTGAGCATGTCTGTTTGTCAGCATTCATCATACATTCATCATGCATAATACATACATGCATAATCATAGCATTCGGGTACTCATGTTGCAGTTGTTGCCGTGTGTCTGTTGATGATTGCGTTCTGCTATTTGGTAATACAAGATCTCTCCAGTAGATTTTCCTTAAGCAGATATGGGTGTGTCTGATCTCTCCATGTAGAGCCACCCCTTAAGCAGAAAGTGTCTATCCTTTCCTGCCATTTCCCCACTGAGATACATCCTCGTGGATGACGGTTGCTTCCGTTCCCTCCCTACACGGGATGGGTTGTCCCTATTGAGTTCCTTCCTCATTAGGATGAGTCTTATTTCAGTCTGCCTTTTTGGATCGATCCTAAATTGGCTTCTTGTTGACTATCCCTTGTGCTGCCCTGGGGCATAAATGAATAGTCGCTCACTAACCGGCACTCATTCATCTTATCCTCAGCAGATTTTTTTGGGCCTCTACCTACGAACCGGTAGTTGTAAGTCCTATCTTTGTGGTTTTCTACCTACAAACCGGTAGTTGTAAAATCCCACTTTCATCCCCTGGCGGATATGGTTTGTTGGCCTCTACCTACAAACCGGTAGTTGTAAGTCCTATCTTTGTGGTTTTCTACCCACAAGCTGGTAGTTGTAAAATCCCACATTCATCCCCTTGGGGGAGTTAACCCTTTGTGCTCATCCCGATGATGACTGGTTACTTTTCCATTGGCTTCTACCTACAAACCGGTAGTTGTAAGTCCTATCTTTGTGGTTTTCTACCCACAAGCTGGTAGTTGTAAAATCCCACATTCCTCCCCTTGGGGGAGTTAACCCGTTGTGCTCATCCCGATGATGACTGGTTAATTTTCCATTGGCTTCTACCTACAAACCGGTAGTTGTAAGTCCTATCTTTGTGGTTTTCTACCTACAAGCTGGTAGTTGTAAAATCCCACTTTCCTCCCCTTGGTGGAGTTAACCCTTTGTGCTCATCCCGATGATGACTGGTTACTTTTCCATTGGCTTCTACCTATAAACCGGTAGTTGTAAGTCCTATCTTTGTGGTTTTCTACCCACAAGCTGGTAGTTGTAAAATCCCACATTCCTCCCCTTGGGGAGTTAACCCTTTGTGCTCATCCCGATGATGACTGGTTACTTTTCCATTGGCTTCTACCTACGAACCGGTAGCTGTAAGTCCTATCTTTGTGGTTTTCTACCCACTAGCTGGTAGTTGTAAAATCCCACATTCCTCCCCTTGTTGGAGTTAACCCTTTGTGCTCATCCCGATGATGACTGGTTACTTTTCCATGGCTTCTACCTACAAACCGGTAGCTGTAAGTCCTATCTTTGTGGTTTTCTACCCACAAGCTGGTAGTTGTAAAATCCCACATTCCTCCCCTTGTTGGAATTAACCCTTTGTGCTCATCCCGATGATGACTGGTTACTTTTCCGTGGTTTTCTGCCTACAAACCGGTAGATGTAATCCCCTCTTTGCGGTATTGGTATTCTTTTCCCCTCTGGATACTTGCCTTGATCAAGCAGTATTGTCCCCATTGGGTCTTCCCCTGCCTTTGGGTATTTGCTCCGAGTTAGCAACTTTATCCTCTCTTGATTGGTCATCTTTTGCATACCTAGTCCTGGTACCCTGATGCCTTTCTTGTCGGTTGATTTTATCCATTTAACAACCTTTAACCCGGTTATGGACAATCTTCCATGCGAGGTTATTATCTACGTTCTGACGGCTATATGATGACTTTGTGTGATGCATCTTGCCATATCCTTTATGAAATTCTCATACTTCATTGGATGATCATTAAATTTTACATGTGCATACTAGACATCTTGAGCTTTGCATTGGTGTTGATCCCATCCATTTCTCATCTGTTTTCATTTTGTTATGATTTTTTGAAGTTGACCCATGAATGTTTGACTTCTTTGTGCATGATTGAAATTGTTTGGCTTCCTGATTTTAATTGACCATCTTCCCATGATCCAATTGAGCTAAAATTTCATATGCATGCTATGTTATGGATTGTGATTGAGTATGAATTATTTCATAATTTTTGGAATTGATTATGTTTGGGTTTGAGCTTGGTCTTGCTGTTGACCTTTTGTGTGCTCCCTCTTGCCATGTTTTGGCTCCTTTGGTCTATAAAATGATGTTGATGCCTGATATAAACTTGAAACCAATTGTGCTTGCTTCTTAAATGTTTGAACTTGACTTTGGTTGACTATTGTTTGCTGTTTTGACTTTCCCTTTTATTTTTGACCCTAGGCTTGCCCTAGCGGTCTTTTGGACTTATGATTGAGTTCATGTTTCAGGTTAAGCAACAATGCCTCAAAGATCATACAAATTTGATTGAGCTTGATTATATATCATGTGCTAACCTTTGTTTTGTAGGTGGCTTGACTCATATGATTTGAGTCTTGTGCTTTGCACACTTGTCTTTCTGTGTTGACTGTTGAGTCCATTCCTTTTGTTTTGACTGTGAACTGTGTACTGATTTGTTTGACTATTTCAGGTACCCTTAGTTGCTTAAGTTCTTTGAACTTGCTTTGCTTTGCTATTTAGCAATTTGCTTTGAGGTATAATCCCTCTTTCTTCATGTAGTCTGGAGACCCGGCCTGTTATTTGGCCGGGCAAACTGTCTGAAGTCCTCCTTAAGAGGCAATGCTTGTGTGTGTTTAATTTTGTCCCAAGCAGGAAAAGTCCTTTAAATAAGGCAATTGGTAGATCAAAGGGATAAGCAACCTATCCCCTACTATTCAGTGAGTCTTCTCCTTGCTCCCATTACATGGTTGTAGCATTGAGATCAAAACCCAAGATCTATCGAGTCAATAATGTGGAGAGAGTTCCTACTTTCTGAACTCCCACACTTTCTGAAATGCTCTCCCTGATCAGGGATAAGAGCAATGAGGCACACCCCTCATCTCCTTTCATCTGCTTCACCTTAGCCTCTCAATGGCAAGGTTAAGAGCAATCTTTTACCCTATTCCAGTTGGCCTCAGTGCCTAACCCTCTTGTGTGTATATAGTGTGTGCTACCTGTGCCTTTGTTTGTTTGACTTGCTTCCTGTGCAAGTTAGGTTTAGTTTAGACTAATCCTTGTTTGCTTTCGCCCTCGTTGCGATCGAGCCTTATCCTTTCTCTCGCCCTCGTTGCGATCGAGCCTTTTCCTTTCTCTCGCCCTCGTTGCGATCGAGCCTTTTCTCTTCTCTCGCCCTCGTTGCGATTGAGATCTTCCCTTTCTCTTGCCCTAGTTGCAATCGAGATCCTTTGTCCCTCCGTAGCCGAACTACGGCAACTCTGATTCTCATGTCCAGATGAGATACGTAGGCACGAGATGCGATGTCTTGTCGAGTTTGACTAACAACTAATGCTAACTCTTTTCTCTCACCCTTGCTGTGATTGAGACCTCCCCTTTCTCTTGCCCTAGTTGCAATCGAGACCCTTGCTTCCTGTGCAAGCCTTGTCTAGGATAGGTTGGCCCTTGTGCCATTTAGCTAGAAACCTTAACTTAGGGTTGACTTTGCATGACAACATCTAGGCTCGAGTCGTAGTCTCCCTAGAGTTGTGTCTCCCTCTGTTATCTGGTTAGGCTAGATCCTTTGTCCCTGCGTAGGGGAACTACATCGCCCTGATCTTCATACCAGATGAAGTATGTAGGCAGGAGATTGAGCTGATCTCTCCGGGCGCCCTTGTTCTTTTTGTGTGTGTTGTTTGACAGATTGCTAGGCTCGAGTGCCTGACTCCTTAGCAATTTGTTGTCTGTTTGTTTGAGTGTGTGCTTGACAGTTATAGGCTCGAGTCCCCGACTCCCTATCAACCTGATGTGTTGTTGTGTGCTTGGAAGCCGATGTAAGTCCAGTGATTGGCACTCAGGCTCCACGTTTGCCTGTGTTTGTCTGTTTGTTTGTGCGTGTCAGCCGAGCTACGAATGCTCTGATTCTTCTCTCGTCCGAGAAGATACGTATGCATAGGATGCGATATCCTAGCGAGCATGTGTCGTCTCCCCAGTCCGAACTACTTCGACTCTGATGTCTATGCCTGATAGACTAAGTAGGCCCAGGATACGATGTCCTGCCGAGTCAGTTTCAGTCAGTTTCTTTTGTCTCTTTTCAGCCAGTGTGTGTGTGTGAGTTTGAGCAGCGTTTTAGCAACCATTTTCCTTCCTTTTGTGCGTGGATCCCGTAGAGTACTACGGATGCGTAGGGGTGCTAATACCTTCCCTTCGCATAACCGACTCCCGAACCCATCCTCTTTGGTCGCGAGACCATGTTCTTTCCTAGGTTTACTTCGAGCGTTTCCTTTCCCTCTTTTGGGATAAATAACGCACGGTGGCGGCTCTGTTGTTTCTTTCTTTTCCCGCCGGTTTTTCGCGTAATGCGACAGCTGGCGACTCTGCTGGGGATTTAGAGAAGTTGACCTATGCTGGTCCATCTTCCCTGAGCGAGTCTATCCTAGCGCTCTCTAGGATTAGGGTTTTGGTTGCTATTGCTGTGTGTATTTATTGCTTTCATTAGTTGTTCATTTCATTTATTGATTGCATTGATTGTGTGCACTTATGTTTGCATTCATATTCATTATTCATTCTGCCTGGCTGGTTGTCTGTTTTTCTTTGTGGGGTGGGAGTCAGTTGAGATGAGTTCTATACCCGAACTCGAGTGCACTCTAGGATAGGAGAATGGCATAGTCCTGTTGACTGGTGTGGAGTATTCCTTAGCCAGTTGACTCGCGAGTCCATTCACTTGGTGGAGGTCATGTTGAACTAATAATGTCACACAAGTTATTTGTGGTTAGGCATTATTCTTTCAATCATGTGCCGCAGAAGCCAAGGACCTTAGTTTACCAAACCCATCTTGGCCTATTTTTTAGGACCGTAGTGCGGAGGTCGTTCAGATGTCAGTTCTGATACGATCGTTACGCGATACTACACTCATAAGAGTTTCTCTTGAGAATATTCTTGGAATACGAGTATTCGTTCCTCCGATAATATTTGAGAGATGGAACGATGATTATGGGAACCTCTGATAGAACATGTCTGGCAGGTTTAAACCCTAGTACACTCCCTTTGGGCGGTTCTTAACCGAGACTCCATGCTCGTGACTCTCAACAAACCCTTGATTCGTGGTTGAGTCGTTCAAACATTGTTAATATCAATGGATCCCGGATCAGGGGTAAAACCTAAAATCCACCAAAGCGGCTGGTTGATATTAAGAATGTTAGAGCCGGTTCATGTACCGTTAATATCAATGGAACTTGGGTGTCGATAAGGTGAAAACCTAAATCCACCAAAATGGATGATTGATATTAGGGATACAATGAGCTTTCCCACGACCTTTGTTTGGCGTGCTTCGCTTGATCCTTGAGTGTGATTGTTGCATTCATGCATTCGTGCATTCATCTGCATCCATATCATCAGAAAAAAAGAAATTTTCAAGGAACTCAAAGGAGTTTATCTGCAAAAAATTTCAAAACATGAAAAAACCGGGAAAATTTTTCACCTGATATATCTGATGAGATATTCTCATATATGATCAAAATGTTAAATATTTCAAAGTTTGCAAATAAAACCCTCGAGTTCCTTCGAAATAAAAACAAGCATATGCATAAACACTTCATGCATCATTTGCATCAGCAGGTGTTCTGTTCCGATCTCCCGTCCTGTGGTCTGACCCTGCGATCTTCATTTATTTCAGACGCACTTTGCCGGTATTATACCAGAGCCGACTCTGCCAGATTGATGGATCATCCTGGGCAAGAGAATTGTGAACTCGAGGGAGATTTTGCCAGACTTAGTGCTGTTGATGGATTTATTCCTGGTTAACCAATCCCGGGCTGGCATTGGCTACTGTTCTGGGGCACTTAAGGAGCAAGGTTTGTTTGCAAGTGGAGGATTTATCCATGACGATCAACCTGAAGAAGAGGATGCTGCTATCTTGGAAGAGGACGCAGAGGACTTGAACAATTTCATCATTCCTGGTGGTGTCTGTCACAATTGGGTCACTGTGGGCGTTCCTACAGTTGTTCATAAGTCAGAGTAACAATCACTTTGTTTAAAAACCCTTCTCCCATGCCAAAAGGAGAAGTGATGACATTGTTGGCAACATTTTGTGCAATGATATTTTCATTCAAATAAGTTCATGTTAAACATTTGTTTTTCCATTTGTTTTCCCTTTTCGCTTTTTACATGAAATTGGTGATCACAAAAAACCCTTTAAAAAAACAAGAATAAAAGCAATCTTTTCATCTGCATAACGATTGTCTTGTTTGATTTTCAAAAAGCTTTTCATATCAAAATCATTATGCAGGTTGTTTCTTAAACCCATTGAACATAGTGATCGGACGTCATCTCCCAATTTTGAATTCCCTGTATTCGAAGCGGAAGAAGATGATGTTGAAGGGATTCCTGACGAGATTTCCCGACTTCTTGAGCGAGAAAAGAAGATCACACTCAGCTGCATCTCGAGAATCAGCAGAACAGCCAACTGGGGCATTATCAAAAAAAAAGAAAAAAAAAGAAAAAAAGAAAAAAGAAAGAGGAGGGTGCAAAATCAAAAGAAATCAAAAGAAAGCAAAATCAAAAGCAAAATCAAAAGAAAAAAAAACAAAAGAAAGATAGCACCCTCAAAGTCCCAAGTTGACTAATGCTGAATTCGACGGAAAGAACGAAAAGATCAACTGCCATGTGTCATGGTCAAGTTATATCAGCAGAGAGTGAAGAAAGCATTCGATAAGAAGATCAAGCCTCGTGTGTTCCGAGGGACCTGGTGCTCAAGAAAGTCTTGTCTTTCGTGCCCGATTCCAGGGGCAAGTGAACCCCCAAGCTATGAACGTCCGTACGTTGTCAAGAGAGCCTTTTCAAGCAGTGTTCTAACACTTACTACAATGAATGAAGAAGTTCACTCGTCCTGTGAATCCCCGATGCAGTCAAGAAATACTTCGCCTAAAGGAAAAAAAGCAAAACAGCTCGCTAAGTCGAACACCCCAAAGGGCGACTTAGGCAAAAAGGAGCGTCTCGGTGGATTGAAAACCCGAAAGGGCGATCCAGGCAAAAGTTAGAGACATTAAAAAAGAGAGAATTTGCACCCCGCTGGATTGATCACCTCACACTGGGGCAATCTAGGCAAAAATTAGGGATTTGGCAAGTAACTGCATCTTGACAAAACTGTGTTGTACATCTGTCATCCGTCAGGGATTCTCGATCCGTCGTCGACTGAAGCTTTGAATACATCGAAAATTCAGAATGGTAGAGGAAAGGTCATTATGTTCAATGTAGCCCTCTCCAATATATATCACCGGTTTCAAACTTGTACAAATCTATGGAGTCTCGCCCTTTGCAGACTACCATTCCATTACATCTATTTGAGCTTTTACCCAATTATTTGCACTCTTATTTGTTTCAACTCAACAAACGTTTTGCATGTTTTAATTGATAAAGTATCATTGTTTTCAAAATAAACAAATTTTTCAAAAACTGTTCTTAAACAAAGTGAACATTCACGATGATGGAAGGATACTTAGGAGATCCGCAGTGCTCTCCCGAGGGTGGTATGATTACCAACAGGCAAGACAATTGTTCGTATCTCGAGCATGACTGTATCTTTGTCCTGCAGAACCTCGTATGGTCTCTCCTCAGTGAAGTTGCCCGATGCAGTGTCGTTTGAAGTTATTCATCTTCATGTTCCCGGCAGTACAGATTCTTCCTCCAAATCCCTGTTAGCACCTATTGTGGGGCATCCCCAGTAGAGTGCTGTTTGAGCCCTATCGTGGGGCATCCCCAGCAAGTTTGCTGTTTCGGACATTATTGTGGGGCAGTTCCCCAAGCAGAGTTGTTTACTGAAGACTTCAACTTTCGCCTCTCCAGCAGAGCAGTCTTCATCTCCCCCCAGCATGGGTGCTTTTCTTGGAAGATTCAGTATTTGGTAGATCAACATCCCAGTACTATGTCATGCCCTCAGATGGATCCCCCAGCGGAGTTGTTGGCATGAGGAGCTTTATCAATGCTTTTGTTTTTCTCATCAGAGATTTGGTTGCTTTTTGGTACCTCTGATTTTCATCACGAGTTGTTGTGGCGCATCCGCCTGTATGTTGAACTCTTTTCTCCGGTTGTGACCGACGATCCCTCCGGAAGCCTCTGGTGGCCTTCCTCCCCTGCAGGATAAATGTTCCCTGATATCCCAGTCCCTAGTGGATTTTCTTTGCTCTCTGGTGGCTTTGGTTTTCTCTCCGGATGGTTGATTCCTGGACCTGCGTGTTGAGCATGTCTGTTTGTCAGCATTCATCATACATTCATCATGCATAATACATACATGCATAATCATAGCATTCGGGTACTCATGTTGCAGTTGTTGCCGTGTGTCTGTTGATGATTGCGTTCTGCTATTTGGTAATACAAGATCTCTCCAGTAGATTTTCCTTAAGCAGATATGGGTGTGTCTGATCTCTCCATGTAGAGCCACCCCTTAAGCAGAAAGTGTCTATCCTTTCCTGCCATTTCCCCACTGAGATACATCCTCGTGGATGACGGTTGCTTCCGTTCCCTCCCTACACGGGATGGGTTGTCCCTATTGAGTTCCTTCCTCATTAGGATGAGTCTTATTTCAGTCTGCCTTTTTGGATCGATCCTAAATTGGCTTCTTGTTGACTATCCCTTGTGCTGCCCTGGGGCATAAATGAATAGTCGCTCACTAACCGGCACTCATTCATCTTATCCTCAGCAGATTTTTTTGGGCCTCTACCTACGAACCGGTAGTTGTAAGTCCTATCTTTGTGGTTTTCTACCTACAAACCGGTAGTTGTAAAATCCCACTTTCATCCCCTGGCGGATATGGTTTGTTGGCCTCTACCTACAAACCGGTAGTTGTAAGTCCTATCTTTGTGGTTTTCTACCCACAAGCTGGTAGTTGTAAAATCCCACATTCATCCCCTTGGGGGAGTTAACCCTTTGTGCTCATCCCGATGATGACTGGTTACTTTTCCATTGGCTTCTACCTACAAACCGGTAGTTGTAAGTCCTATCTTTGTGGTTTTCTACCCACAAGCTGGTAGTTGTAAAATCCCACATTCCTCCCCTTGGGGGAGTTAACCCGTTGTGCTCATCCCGATGATGACTGGTTAATTTTCCATTGGCTTCTACCTACAAACCGGTAGTTGTAAGTCCTATCTTTGTGGTTTTCTACCTACAAGCTGGTAGTTGTAAAATCCCACTTTCCTCCCCTTGGTGGAGTTAACCCTTTGTGCTCATCCCGATGATGACTGGTTACTTTTCCATTGGCTTCTACCTACAAACCGGTAGTTGTAAGTCCTATCTTTGTGGTTTTCTACCCACAAGCTGGTAGTTGTAAAATCCCACATTCCTCCCCTTGGGGGAGTTAACCCTTTGTGCTCATCCCGATGATGACTGGTTACTTTTCCATTGGCTTCTACCTACGAACCGGTAGCTGTAAGTCCTATCTTTGTGGTTTTCTACCCACTAGCTGGTAGTTGTAAAATCCCACATTCCTCCCCTTGTTGGAGTTAACCCTTTGTGCTCATCCCGATGATGACTGGTTACTTTTCCATGGCTTCTACCTACAAACCGGTAGCTGTAAGTCCTATCTTTGTGGTTTTCTACCCACAAGCTGGTAGTTGTAAAATCCCACATTCCTCCCCTTGTTGGAATTAACCCTTTGTGCTCATCCCGATGATGACTGGTTACTTTTCCGTGGTTTTCTGCCTACAAACCGGTAGATGTAATCCCCTCTTTGCGGTATTGGTATTCTTTTCCCCTCTGGATACTTGCCTTGATCAAGCAGTATTGTCCCCATTGGGTCTTCCCCTGCCTTTGGGTATTTGCTCCGAGTTAGCAACTTTATCCTCTCTTGATTGGTCATCTTTTGCATACCTAGTCCTGGTACCCTGATGCCTTTCTTGTCGGTTGATTTTATCCATTTAACAACCTTTAACCCGGTTATGGACAATCTTCCATGCGAGGTTATTATCTACGTTCTGACGGCTATAGATAATATGTCTCATGCACTCTTTGGTCAATCTTTTGATTGTTTTCTCCAGCAGAGTAAGATTCGTGTTCCTTATGGAATCGAATGTCCATCCTTTAACAAGACTGCTTTTCTAGCCCTCTTCAGGATGTTGAGTGTTTTGGAACACAAACCAATTCACGCTTTGGCACTCAGGCCAATTTTCCGGTATTCAGACTGAAGGAGTTTCCGACGATCAGGTCGATGTACTCATGGCACTCAGGCCAATTTTCCGGTATTCAGACCGAAGAAGTTTCCGACGATCAGGTCGATGTACTTATGTTTTTCCGGTATTCAGACCGAAGAAGTTTCCGACGATCAGGTCGATGTACTTATGTGTTTTCCGGTATTCAGACCGAAGAAGTTTCCGACGATCAGGTCGATGTACTTATGTGTTTTCCGGTATTCAGATCGAAGAAGTTTCCGACGATCAGGTCGATGTACTTATGCTTTTCCGGTATTCAGACCGAAGAAGTTTCCGACGATCAGGTCAATGTACTTATGTCTTTCCGGTTTTCAGACCGAAGAAGTTTCCGACGATCAGGTCGATGTACTTATGTCTTTCCGGTTTTCAGACCGAAGAAGTTTCCGACGATCAGGTCGATGTACTTATGTTTTTCCGGTATTCAGACCGAAGAAGTTTCCGACGATCAGGTCGATGTACTTATGATTTTTCCGGTATTCAGGCCGAAGAAGTTTCCGACGATCAGGTCGATGTACTTACGACACTCAGGCCATGGTTATCCCTGTGTTACCATTTATTTTGGTATCCAGGTCGACGTTTTCTGTTTCGGTATTCAGGCCGATTTTCTTTTTCCGTTCCAGACGGATTTTTCTTTCAAGACTGTTTCTTTGCCGATCCTGACAGGCATTCTTGTATTATATCCAGTCGGTGCAAATTTCTATGGTTCTTTTGTATTCAATCCCTGTTTACCCTGAAAGTCTGACAGCCGTTGCTCTCATCCATTCGGGTTCCCAGCTGATTGAATAGGGGCAGCTGTAGCACCTCAAATTTGCACCTATCATTGTACATACCATCTCATATTAGGTCATAACATATCATAGTCCATTGCATTGCCCCCAGTTGCCTCAAGTGCAAGCAAGTCAAGAATTAGGTCAAACTGATCAGGAGATCAGTCAACCAAGCAAGCAAGGGTGTTTCTCAAGGAGCCAAGGCCCTAGGGTTTGCCCAACAAGTTCACGTGACTTGGAGGTCCATTTGAAGTGTTTAAGTCAAGGGTTGGATGCTCAGAAGTCATCAGTTCATGCACAGTCAGTCAGAAACCCTAGAAAGTCAAAGTCAGTCATTTGCAGTGGATGGTGGCCATTCTTGCAGAATTTGGGCACCATGATCAATCATCAAAGGTTCATATATCTTGAGACATCATTTGGAATCAAGATATCAAGGAATTAGGGTTTGGAATTCATCAGAAGGTGCTTCAGTCAAGCAAAACCCTAGAAAAGTCAAACTTGGTCAACTGTGGATTTAATCAGTGATTTGATGGATGGAATTGATTTGAAGGAGTTCATTCATGCTCACACAAGCCTCATATATCATGCCAAACCTCATCATGGAAGAATTTGAAGCAAAATCAGAAATTTCCCAAAATAGAAAGTGGACCTGTAATTTTAACTGCCAAAAATGGAAACTTCTTGATCCTCAACTTGCATCATGATACAAGCTTCAAATGAATTTTTGCCCAACATGAAAGTTGAAGATCTTGTTCTCCCATTTTCAAAAAGTCCAAGAACTCTCAAATCCCATGTATGGTTGTCAAGATATGATCAATTCAATTTCAAAAATTTGTGAACTTCAAAGAGCCATATCTCATGATTCCTTTGGCCAAATTTAGTGGGGTTTTTTCCTACAAACCACATTTTATCCCCTCTTTCCAAAAATATAAATTTCATGAACCAAAACCTTATCAAAATGGCATTTTTTGACTTGTTTCATTTAAAATTCAAGTTTGACCAAAAGTTGACTTTTTGATTTATTGATTTTTACTCATTTTGGCCAATTGGAGTTTGTTTAGAATGACATTTGACACTTGTTGGAGGCCCAAACTCGGGCAGACCATGCACCTCCTTGCCAACTTGGTCAAAATAAGTAAACTTGCAAATGGATTCATTAGAGTAAATCCTTGTTAACACTTCATGAGCAGACATAAAACAGCAAGTATAAGGGTCATTTGCAGCCTGTTTTGAAGCCCAAATTCGGGTACAACACCACCCTCCACTTCCATATTTTCCAAACTTAGCAAAATGCAAATTGGCTTCATTAAGTTAAGCAAGCTTAGCATGTTATTAAGTAACCTTAAACAGACCACATATAAGCAATTTTCTGGCCATTTGTAACCCTAGACAGCAGCCACACGACCAGATTTCTCTCTTTTCTCTCAATTTGCATTTTTACCAAAAGTGAATTTTCTGCTCAAACATTCAAAAACCCTCGAACAACCTTCATTGTTTCTTCATTTGGACCTCATTTGGGAGTGTTTTCGAGCACCAAACCACAACTGGACAGCCATTTCAAGTTCTGTTTCTTCATGGACCCTTCAATGGTGAAACGAGATTTGAAGAGTTCCAAGAGTTGCTGAGTTAACCTACCTCAAGAATCCATCATTGTAGAGCATAAGGAAGATCTGTTTCAAGGCAAAACATACAAATAATCACTGTTGCTCGATTTTCTTCACAACCAAGTAAGATTTCGACCCTCCTTTTTCTCCAATCCATGTTATGTTTCTGGTAGGATACGCGTTGCTGAGTCCATTGCAACTTGCATCATGTAAAATAGTGGAGTTATGCATGAGAAATCTGAACTTTCATTTTTATGACCAAACATACTTCTACTCGATTCACACTGTTTGAAACTGATTTTGTTAAATGAATGTTGGATTATAGTTGTGTTTGATTCATTTGTTTGAATGGTATGCTGGCTGTTGATTTCTGGGCACTTTGTTTTTTGTGATTGATTGTAAGTGATGAACATATGCTGCTGCTGTTAAAACCCTAGCTAGTTTCCAGAATTTTTCCCATCGTGTTTGGTTCTTTGTTGCTTAATGTTGCATGATGTTATTTGCCACGATGCCTGTGAAGCTATGTTTGATTGTTGCTCATGATATTTGCATGAAGATGAATATTCCCTGCTGATAAACCCTAGCCTGCCCAGAACTTGAAACACGATTGGTTACTTGGTTTGTTTTGTTCTGCTTATTCACTGTTCCATTGGGCAACAGCCAATCACAACATTTCGTTGCCCTTGCCCTAAACTGTGCGTTTTGATAAGTGGAGGCGATATTTACTTAAATGCCATTCGGTCAACCTTGTTGACTTAGTGAACCATGTCATTTTGTTTCTTTGTTCCAAATTATTCATCAACTTACAAAATTCATAACTCGTGCATTTCACATCCAAAATTCATGAAATTTTTTTCATCATGATCACATGAATGTCTATTATTTAATCATGATTTTTTATGAATTTTTGGTTGGCTGGATTTTAAATGGTATGAGGTTTCTTGTCATGTATGCTTATTTGATACCTTTTGCCAATCCTTTTGTGAAATGATCATGTTGCATCCATTTGAGTTGAAATTTTTTGTGGTTATTCTACACTCATTCATCTTCATTTTGATGTAAAGTTTGTGCATTTATCATATGTGGTTGTTGAGATATAAATTTCTGAAGTAGGGTGTGACAATTTGTGTCACACCAATGTTATGCAATTTCATGATTTTTGTTCACATGCTTCCTGGCCTTCAATTAATGTGAAATTTTACATGAACCATCTCTCATATGTCTAGTTCACTTGTGTTTTTTCCTGGAATTAATCATGCCATTTCTTAATTGTTTGAGATTTTTCTTCTCTGCCTAGTCAAATGATGACTTTGTGTGATGCATCTTGCCATATCCTTTATGAAATTCTCATACTTCATTGGATGATCATTAAATTTTACATGTGCATACTAGACATCTTGAGCTTTGCATTGGTGTTGATCCCATCCATTTCTCATCTGTTTTCATTTTGTTATGATTTTTTGAAGTTGACCCATGAATGTTTGACTTCTTTGTGCATGATTGAAATTGTTTTGGCTTCCTGATTTTAATTGACCATCTTCCCATGATCCAATTGAGCTAAAATTTCATATGCATGCTATGTTATGGATTGTGATTGAGTATGAATTATTTCATAATTTTTGGAATTGATTATGTTTGGGTTTGAGCTTGGTCTTGCTGTTGACCTTTTGTGTGCTCCCTCTTGCCATGTTTTGGCTCCTTTGGTCTATAAAATGATGTTGATGCCTGATATAAACTTGAAACCAATTGTGCTTGCTTCTTAAATGTTTGAACTTGACTTTGGTTGACTATTGTTTGCTGTTTTGACTTTCCCTTTTATTTTTGACCCTAGGCTTGCCCTAGCGGTCTTTTGGACTTATGATTGAGTTCATGTTTCAGGTTAAGCAACAATGCCTCAAAGATCATACAAATTTGATTGAGCTTGATTATATATCATGTGCTAACCTTTGTTTTGTAGGTGGCTTGACTCATATGATTTGAGTCTTGTGCTTTGCACACTTGTCTTTCTGTGTTGACTGTTGAGTCCATTCCTTTTGTTTTGACTGTGAACTGTGTACTGATTTGTTTGACTATTTCAGGTACCCTTAGTTGCTTAAGTTCTTTGAACTTGCTTTGCTTTGCTATTTAGCAATTTGCTTTGAGGTATAATCCCTCTTTCTTCATGTAGTCTGGAGACCCGGCCTGTTATTTGGCCGGGCAAACTGTCTGAAGTCCTCCTTAAGAGGCAATGCTTGTGTGTGTTTAATTTTGTCCCAAGCAGGAAAAGTCCTTTAAATAAGGCAATTGGTAGATCAAAGGGATAAGCAACCTATCCCCTACTATTCAGTGAGTCTTCTCCTTGCTCCCATTACATGGTTGTAGCATTGAGATCAAAACCCAAGATCTATCGAGTCAATAATGTGGAGAGAGTTCCTACTTTCTGAACTCCCACACTTTCTGAAATGCTCTCCCTGATCAGGGATAAGAGCAATGAGGCACACCCCTCATCTCCTTTCATCTGCTTCACCTTAGCCTCTCAATGGCAAGGTTAAGAGCAATCTTTTACCCTATTCCAGTTGGCCTCAGTGCCTAACCCTCTTGTGTGTATATAGTGTGTGCTACCTGTGCCTTTGTTTGTTTGACTTGCTTCCTGTGCAAGTTAGGTTTAGTTTAGACTAATCCTTGTTTGCTTTCGCCCTCGTTGCGATCGAGCCTTATCCTTTCTCTCGCCCTCGTTGCGATCGAGCCTTTTCCTTTCTCTCGCCCTCGTTGCGATCGAGCCTTTTCTCTTCTCTCGCCCTCGTTGCGATTGAGATCTTCCCTTTCTCTTGCCCTAGTTGCAATCGAGATCCTTTGTCCCTCCGTAGCCGAACTACGGCAACTCTGATTCTCATGTCCAGATGAGATACGTAGGCACGAGATGCGATGTCTTGTCGAGTTTGACTAACAACTAATGCTAACTCTTTTCTCTCACCCTTGCTGTGATTGAGACCTCCCCTTTCTCTTGCCCTAGTTGCAATCGAGACCCTTGCTTCCTGTGCAAGCCTTGTCTAGGATAGGTTGGCCCTTGTGCCATTTAGCTAGAAACCTTAACTTAGGGTTGACTTTGCATGACAACATCTAGGCTCGAGTCGTAGTCTCCCTAGAGTTGTGTCTCCCTCTGTTATCTGGTTAGGCTAGATCCTTTGTCCCTGCGTAGGGGAACTACATCGCCCTGATCTTCATACCAGATGAAGTATGTAGGCAGGAGATTGAGCTGATCTCTCCGGGCGCCC